>NW_027660157.1:0-324605 GCF_963210335.1 Falco punctatus
CCCACCCAAAAAGCCCCATCTCAACGCACAGATTTGGCGGGGTTTTATTTATCTTCATTGGGTGGCAGAGATGCTCCCTGCTGCTCCCTGCAACTGAGAACAGAACAGACACAACTCACCCAGCAGAGAGGAGAGGGGTACAGGGAAGCTGGTGCCTGAGGGGAACTGCAAGTAATTCCTGAAGTCACTATCCCAAAGTGAAGTTCACCACAAATCATCCTGGCTTGCTCAGGTAATGATCTTGTCTCCCCCAAAGCGAGCAGCAAGCTTGCCTTAACAGGAAGAGCAATTTTCACTCGACGGTTAAGAGTACCATCGGGGTGGCAGCACGGCCACCATCATTACAGCATTTTCCTTTTCTGTTTCCAACAAGACACCAGCCTTTCATTTGCCCTGTGGCTGCCTCTTCAGTTAACCTCATTCAGTTTGTCAAGCTGCCCGTCAGTCTGCATAACATTCCCGATGCAACGCTCCTGTGAAAATTTCAGTCAATAACTCGCTCCTTCGAGTGGAGACCATGACCTCTGAGCCTCACAGCCACCGTTTGCAGATTGGCCAACAAATGGGAGACAGGGAAATGACGGCTCACCACCCTGCAGCAACCTCCAAGCAGGAATCAGAGCAGCGGCTTTGGCGCTTTACAGGACACAAGGCTTGGGTTCAGGGACACGGGGGAATGAAGGATGCCTGTGTCACCCATCGGCTGGGCTAAGGCACAGCCCAGCCTGCTCCGCTCTCAGATGGACACGTGCACGTCACCCTGACACCCGACTGCATCCCAGGCTTTATCTCCACAATTATTCAGTCCCCTCTGCTTCCCATCAAGGAGCTGCCAGGCAGCGTAAGGCAGCCAAGGGCAAAACTTCAACTGGGGCAGCAAAAGAGCAGCAGAGCAGGCAGCTGCTGAGGGCCAGGGCGCAGCTCGGGCACATCTCGCCCACGCCCGCGCTGCTCCCATCAGGCAGCCTCAGCAGCACCGTGCCCGGAGTCTGTCTGAAGAGCCCTTGGTGAAGCGGCTGACGGAGCAGGTTCCCAGGACCTGCCTCTTGGCACGTCTCCATGAGAGCAGCAGCTGCCCTGAAAAGCAGAGATGCTCACCATGGGGGAACTCAGCCCCGTGGAGTCAGCAGGGGGGAGCATCACACACACACAGTCACAGGGCGGCTGGGGCTGGCGAGACCTCTGGAGATCATCTGGCCCCAGCCACTGCTCAAGTTTCTTTATTGCAGGGAAAGAAACCGTCCCTGAGCCGCCGCGTATTACTGCTCTAGTGATCGATCAGCCCCAGGATTGGCAGGGATGGCGGTGAAGCACGACAGGCTTTATTGCCCAGTCCCATGGGTTAGGGCCCTGAGGCAACGGAGGGGCAGATGTACCCTGCAAGCCCCCCGGCGACACCGCGAGCTGCCCGGGGAGGAGGGAAGGCATTGCACCGGGACAGCAGGACCCCAACAGCTCTGCGGGTCACTGCCTGCGACAGGCATGCAAACCCATCATTTCAACACCAGTACCAGCCATCCCTGGTGGCTTGCTCTCGCCACAGATGGCAAGCGGGTTTTCATGGTGGATTCAAAGAAAGCTGCCCTGGGAATCCCTCCCCCACTTGGAGGTTACCGTTGTCCCCCAAACAGCTGGAAAAGCCGCAAGGAGGAAATTTGCCCCCCTCCTGCTTGGCCCAGGAGGCTGAGCCTGGCCTCTCGCACGCTGCCTGATGCTTTACCCGCAGACCCAGCCAAGCCCACAGAGCCAGGCCTGGGTGAACCAGCTCCACAAATCCCACCCACCTAGCGTGGAGCAGAACAAACCTCCTCCCAACCCTGTTTTTAAGCCCCTCACAGATCCCACCTCCAGTGAGCGGCACATCCCACCCAGCCTCTGCACAGAGCCCTCCCTGGCTGCACCAGCCCTGCCCCCCCTGCCAGGGCAGCGACCCAACCTCCTCCTGCCACCTGCCACGCAGCTTGTCAGCTGCAGCATCCATCAGTTCAACGGCCTTTCCCTGCGGCTGGCCCCCGGAGATGCTCTGCAACGTGACGGAGCCCACAGACTCTGTAGCTACACAACCCTTACCGTTCTGTGTTTGTGCAACACCACAGCTGGTCGGGTCCCCAGCAGGTGTGAAACTCACCTCACCACAGGCAGGTTGAGGACAAACTTCACACCCCAGACTCTGTCACAAACAGCAGTCTGACACAAAGCAAACGCAGACCTAATGGGGAAAGCGTCGGGAAATCCATGCCCTTCCAGGAGCAAAGGGCCACAGGGGCCTCTTGATCTCTGAGCTCCAAAGACACGACTCTCCGTTAAATACCGTCCAGAAAACAAAGGGAAAACTTGTAAAGATGATCCAGACTCATTTCTGCGCAAACGACTATGCAAGCTGTCTATTTTACTGAGGGGTGCCCCAGCTAAAACTGCCCCCAGAGCCAGGCTCCTCTCGCTGCGTTGGGACGGAATATCTTGCTTTCTCTCCGAGACAGCAATACGGAAACGTTGCATGTAAAAATCAGGCCACGGGCTGCTACAGACCAGTCAATTTTCATTGGGAAATAGCCCCACAGATACTTACCATCTCTACACAGAAGGATGCAGGGATGACAGCCTGATTGGAGAGGTGGAGAGTTTTGGACGCATCTTGTAGAACTTCAATACTGTCGGAATTGATCTCACTTAGATGCACGTAGACAACCCATCCTTCTCCAACACTCACTAAACAGATATTCTGCTCCAGGAAGCAGGTAGGAAAGAAAAAAGAAAAGCAGGGGAAGTTAAAAAATATGTGACAGCTCTAAGGGTCCTCCTCGACGGGGTGATAAGTACGGCTGTTGGAAGTTTTCAGTGTTCAAGGCTGAAACTGAAGGCCTGGGGCAAGTGCAGGCTCGGGAGCGATCCCATCCAAAAGCCTCAAGCTCCCGTTCTCAGGGGACAGAGAAACCCTGGGTCCCACGCTTTCCTTTCCAGACCTCCTCCACAGTTAGCTCTCCTTTCTCTGCCTTGTGCCTGCTCCCGCTCCTTCTGCCGCTCAGCCTTGTCCCAAACCTCCCTGACCGCTGCTGCTGCACAGCGACACTTGGACAGTTACTTCTCTGACATTCCCAAAAATGCACCTCTGCAAACCAGCACAAGCCAGAAGCGAAGCAGGCTCTTCAGAGCAGAGATCGTGCAAGTTATGGCCTCTGATGTGTGCTTATGTGTATTCCTGGTATGACATGAATAACAGGCATTAATTATTCATTACATCATTCAAGCGGTGTTTTTTCTCTTGACAGTCAGACCCAAAAGCTTTCTCCTTGCAGAACTGGCACAGACTACTGGAGGAGGAACACAGACCCCTTTGCTAAACCACCTTCCCACATCATTAAAAACAACGAGAATTTGTCCACTCTTGCGGTAGATTTCACTGGTTCCAAACACCTCAACACTTCAACAGGATCTGAATGCATAAAACTCCCAACACTGACCAGACGCCGTATGATTCACTGGAGGGCACAGAGTACGATTTAACCGAAAAAGAAACCAGCCTCCACCGTGTACAACCTTTAATGATGTCTGGCTCAAGGAAGTGGTATTGACAGCTGTCAGAATCACCAGCCCAACTCAGCCAGAAGCAGCAGCAGCATCCAGAAATGCTCATCCCTTGACAGGGCACTGCTGCGTGCAACTAAGCACCAAAAAAAATCACCTACCAAGGCTGGGGCCTCAAAAATAAGGAACTGAAGCCATGCACGACGATGCATGTCTGGGCGATGCTGCCCAAAGCTCCCGGGAAGGAGGAGCTGCAGGGAAGAGCTGCGCCTCGCCAGCCAGCTCAGCTTCCCGGTGACAGCGGGACAGCAGCAGCAAAGGCAGGGCAGAGCCCTTTGGAGATGAGCGCAACAACATCTGGAGGATGCCCAGGAGAGCTGCCTTCTGTCAGCCTGTGTACTAACACCACGCATCCTCACCACCAAGGAGAGGGCTTCAAAAACCCCAACCCCTTCATCTACAGGGTTCTAAAAGGGACAAGGAAAATGCCATTCAACAGCCTTACAGGCAACATGGCACAGGGAAAGGCAGCAAGAAGTGATGGCAGCTCTGCCACCAGTAACGCCAGCGCTGGGATTTACCAGCTCCTTCATGCAGATGACACATGCCAGACTGGAGCTGGCACGCGGTCACCTGCAAACAAAATACCCGACAACAGAGCTGTGGAGGGACTCTGCACAACCTGGATGAAAGATCTGTACCACGTTCCGCCTGAAACGGTGGTAAAGACCAGGCATCGACACTGGGCACCGCAGCCTAAGGCAAGAACGAGCTTTGAAGTTCTATTGGAACACGCAGCCATTCCCAAGGTCAGACTTGCAGCCGTACGGGTAGGATCTGCCACCAGTGCAGGACACGTAACAAGACAGCCAGCTCTTCTGCCAGCCCAGAAAGCTTTGGGTGCGTCAGCTACCAGGGAACTGCTGGAACTGCACTGCAACCAGAAGACAGACCTATAGAAAATGCAACGCATCTAGTCCTTTCTTTAGGGACAGCTACGCTTCTCCAGCTGAAACGCTCGCCCTTTGGGCAAAACATTGACACGCTCACGTCCAAATAGAAAACATTAAGGTAAGGTCAACTTTCAATTTATAAATTGTTAGCCCAAGGGTAAAAGCTTTTCAAGGTACCTGTAGTTCAAAATCCAGCTGACATTTAAACAACTGGTTATTCCAGTGGGGAGAAACCCTCCTCTTTCGGGGAAGCATACCTTCTGTTTGCAAGCAACTGTTTTGTCAGACTTGAGACTTCCCTGCAAAGCCTGCATTGCCTGGCCTTGCTGTTGACTGGTTTACATGCACATCCCCAGCAGCCAGGGTTGAGATGATCAGTGGCATCCAGGGGATTTGGCATCATCGTTTCAATTCGGTTTATAAAAAGTTTATATCCCTGCAATTGTTTTCAAAATGTCAGCCTTCCTTTCTGTTACAGAAAGCTTCAGGTTCTCGGGAATCCTCTGATATCCCCTTCCGTGTTCAGAGAGAGGACAAGACATTTTAAAACAGCTGCTTCAAAAGTGAGTATCCTTTTAAATTAAAGTTTAATTAACTATATTTGTTCTTGATTTCAGCCAGTGGAAGCCAGGACACCACATACAACATTCTCTTGCCTACACTTTGTTGTTGCTGCTGTATATGCCTGAATGCAAATGTCTTGTAGGAGCCTTTAGTCCAGGAATGCTTTGCCTCACCCCTTTTCAAGCTTGGTAGGGAAAAAAAAAAAAAAAAAAAAAAAGAGAAAAAAGCCTTTGCCCCAGATGCAAGCAGTGTGGAGTCTCATGCGTCTTTGGCTGGGGCTTTTGGCAAAGAGATACGATGGTTATTTCTCAGGCGGGATGGACCTGACTTTCAGGAAAGCTTAAATCCAGCTTTAACAGAAACCATCATTTCAGCACGGTCTCTTACACCGCTCCTGCTTTTAGCGGCATTCAGCGATGTCCCTGTGAGCTCCTGAACAAGAGTTCTAATGAAGCAGCAGTTGCTGCTCATCTCGTAACGCACGAGAGAGAGAGACCCAGGAATTGCTCTGGGTTTCAGACTGGGCTTGTTATCCCGCCTCACACATCCGTAATTAAACACCATCTCAGACACTTAGATTTCCACCTAAGAGGACACCACCCTTCTCTAGGCATTAGCTGCTACTTATGCCATGAATCCCTTCTTTCCGTGTCCGCACCAGCCACATATTATGACATTCTCCTTTTCCCTGGCAGAACCCCTGTACACTTTATGCCCACCAAGATGAGTCACACAAAGGCACGCATCTCGCCTGGCACTCACCAGCGGGGATCTTTCATTCCCAAACACTGAGACACTAGCCATAGTGTCCTGCCTTCCTATCGCCTGGGCTTCCAGCGTAAACGGGATCTCCACCGAGCTGTGAGGCTGGATAATCCCACACGGCACAGGGCTGGAGTACCACACAGCAGCATCTTCCTTGTGCTCTATAAGGGACAGAATCAAAGACAACTTCAGAGTGACCTCTGAGGAAACTTCAAGCTCCTTAACATCTACCACAACGGCAATTCACCCACATTTTTAAAAATCCCTAAGAGAAAGCAGAAAGGCGCAACACAAGGTGCAAGATTTATATAGGCCTAATTAGCATCCTCGCAGGGTCCAAAAGCTGCTGCACCCACAAACACCCACTCCGGTGCTGGTGGCCTCCTTGCAGCAGCTTTTCACAACCCTCAAAATTCTCCTGCATGAAAGCACCCCAAAGACTAGAACCGAAACTGCTTCCTGAAGAGTTCAAACCGCTCCTGAAGTTCATATTCAGGTGGCTTCCCGTTCTCTCCAAAACTTTAGGTTTGAATATGAAACAGCAAGGTCTTATCCAAACCCCATTTTTTTCCTAATAAACTCCTCAATAACGACGTTTGAGGGCAGGAGGCGAACACGACGCCAAGCCTGAGGAAGGACTCCACAGCAGCCTGGAAGATCGCTGTCGTTCACAAGGGTCAGCATCCACTCGTAAGGGAACTTCAGACAGCACCATCCAAATGTCAGAACAGGGCTGAGCACGTGCAGCAGAGGAACGACACATCCGGGTGAAGAGATGACCAAAGGGAATTAGAGACACTGAGAGACTGTAGAAGTTGTTTACTCCCCAAACAGCATGAAACAGACGCAACGCATTTGTCTCTGCCAGATAGACATTTCCTACCTCTACGGCAATCGATCACCTCTAACTTCTTCTTACTCAACAGCCTCTTGTAAAGGAGGGGCAGCCCCAGACTCCCGTGGCAGAGGCTGCCCAGTGCCCTGCCCCAGTGCTCTCTCATCAAGCTCTGCCCCTCCTTTGCCCCAGGAGGCCGGCAAGGACCCTCCCACAGTCCCAGCAAGGCACGAGCTCTGCGGGAGCCTTCCCTCTGGGGACCAGCGCTCCCCAAAGCTCAAGGAAAACAAGACTCCAGCATCTCAGTAAAAGCAACTCCCTCCTCTCCCGTACCGCTCTCGCCCTGCCTGAAACCTCAGCCGCTTGCCCCCGCGATGGAGGGCACCAGCACCGCCTGCCTCTTGCAGTGGGTGACCAGCCTCTCCCAGCTCCTGCAGCTGCCTGGGTCCTCCACCCACCAGCCCACACGCTGACTCTTCCCATTCCCACTCGTTTTACAAAATTGCAGCCCAGGCACCCAGTGGGTGACTCTGCCGGGGAGAGGGAACAGCGCCAGCGAACTGCGTCCCTCTTGCCATTAAACTGGCACCCGCTGCGGCGCAACGGCATTGAACGTGGCTGCAGCAAGAGCAGCTTTTGGCTTAAGTCTGGGAACGTTCATGCTCAAGAGAACCAGAGAAACCTGAGCTCACCTGCCACACCAAGGACTAGTTTCCCCTCACCACTCCTGCCGCAAGCCCCTTTCCCATTTGCACACGCCTTCACTAACTGAGCCAGACCCCAGCTTTCAGCAGGCTGCTCGCCGCCTTCCAAACAAATGCTGCATTTTGGGCCAACCCAGCACAAGCCCACCACTTGCAGGGAGAAGCAGGGGCAGCCCTTTGGAGATTCGTTACTCCTCAAGTCCCAGACAACAGGCCAATAGTGAATATAATCACTGCTCCCTTAAAAAAATATAAAATAAAAATAAGACAGAGACATGGCCCTGAGCACTGAGCACATCTCATCATGGGCTGCTTTCAAAGCACGGCTGTGCTCACAGCGAGCTGGGCAGAACTAGCTCGTTAAGCAACATTTCTCATTTGGAGCTGAAGCCAGGACACCCCACGCCGGGCAGCGCGCTGGGCATGGGTACGTGGGGAAAGGTGGCCAGCTGCAAGGAAAGCGCCGGTACCTGGCTGTGAGAGGCAGCGCCAACACCTCCTGGCCAACACCACCCACGTCCACCACCAGCGCCAGCTCGTATCGCCTCACCGTGTTGGAACACAGGGTGACCTGGTAGAGGAGAAGAGCGTCAAATACTTAATCACTGCCAGAAGCCATCAGCCACGCGTGGTGTCCTCTGGCTCTCACCCACGGTCAGGAAAGGGAGCGATATTTTGCCTTACTTCTTCTGCTGGTCCACGTGTAGACCACTGTCTTTCTGAGTAACAAAACTCTTCTGGCGATATCCGATTTATTAAGTACGCCTTGCGTACCAGGGCATATGTAAGCTAAATTAAAGCACAATTAATGTTCTACTTGCCACTGGGACCAATTTTTACTCTCGACTACAACAGCATAAATCCAGAGGAAATCTGTTGACTTTCACAGAATGAGTCCAGTTTTACAGTGGGAAGCTGAGGGCAAAACGTGGCCCAGCAGCAGCTGTGCAGCTCACGGCTGCTGGAGCTTTTCCAGTCCTCGCTGCAGTGGATGCAACCATTCTGCTCAACACGAGAGGAAAGATAAGAGCGGGAAGAATAGCAAACTGCTTTATGCAATGACATCTTCCTTTCAACAGTCACCTTCTGCCCTCATCCTTCCTCGGCCCGCTTTAAATCAAATCGCTCTAAGCAGCTCAGACACACACGCATGGCTTCTGTGCTTGACCGTAGGGTACATGATCCTTGGCTTACAACTTTGGAAACAAAACGGTGCTCTGCCCCAGAGTACCCCAGCTCACAAAAACCTAACACGAACACCGATCTCTTACTTGCGTTATGCCCAAAGCCAGCAGCACTACAGCCCTCCTGCGCACCAGTGAAGCTTCAGCTCCACTGTTGAAGCACGTATGGCCGGGCTCGTGCCATACCTGGATATGCAGGGCTCCTTGGGAGCGGATGGTCCCCTTGCAGGGCATTATGGTGAATTCAGTTGGCTTGATGTGATGTTGGGCTCCCTTTCTCCAGGACGGGCAAGTGTTGTCTGATATCTGAGCAAAACTGGTGACGCTGCGCTGTCCTGAGCCATCGCCAGGGATGCGAAGGTTGAAAGTCATGGGAACCAAGGAGGTGTTAGTGAGGCGACACGGCAGGGTGCGAGGAAAGCCTGGGAAGGTGAGACAAATATCAGTTAAGTCCCCAGTTATCCCGTGATTCCTGGTGTGACTCTCCTGTTAGGACAGACCGGTGCTTGTTGTTTATCTCTTTTCAGTGTGAATGAGAGGTAATGGAGAAGCTCAGGGAGGAGTGAGTTGTGACTGGAGTTGCTTTTTCCATGGATGGCACAGCTTGCTTCCTTGGCAATGGGCAGTGCCGTTGGTGCTGAAGAGCTGTCTCTACCTGTGAGGAGCTCTCTCACCTGCCCCCAAACCAGCCCCAACTCTTTCTCACTGATCAGTGTGCATCCAGACAGAGCATTTATTCTGAAAAGTCAGCCTGTAAAATCTCCCATTAACTCCGTGAACATTCCCCCAGTTTTCAATATATGAAAGTAGGGCATTGTCATGTAAGGAAAAGAAAGGATGAAACTGGGCACTACAACATGATGCATTGCACTCTAATGCAGTTTCTCTAGGCAGGACCCTTAAGGCATCTCCTGTTTTGGGGCAACCAGACTGAGCACATGACAACTCAGCCCACCTCACTGCAGGCAAACCTGATGCTTCCTTAGAAATGAGCAGGAACTGTGTCTCACCTTACCTAACACACGGGGACATCACATCCACACTGCCTTTGATTACTGCCCACAAAGCCTGACATCACTTCAGCTCTGACACTTGCTTTCCACAACGGAAAACCAGTGGTACAACCACACTGGGTGAGGGGGTGGCTGTTCTGCAGAGGCAGGACACCAGCCCGCAGCTTGGTCTGGAACGGACACCAGCTCTGCCAGAAGACACCTCCCATGCCCTGCTTACCGAGTGCTATTTGAATAAAGACAGGGAGGAAAACCACCTGCAGACACAGCAGATAGTTTCTCTGTGCCCAGCAGCAGTGACCATTGCCCACCGCCAGCAATTACTCCGGCAGGGAGGCGGGGGTGGGGCACAGAAAGGACATGCACCGACTGACCCACTGCACAGCCCCAAATGGGACCGAAGTCACCAGATGCAGACAACAGCCAGCAGCACAGTGACAAGAAGCAAAAATACAATAGCTGCCTTCAGCTGAAAAGGCCTTGTTAATGAAATCAGATTAAGTAGGATGAATCTCCTATTACACAACCGCATTTCTGCCGGTGCGTTTCTTGTGGGTTTATTTATTCCAAAGGAAGCAGAGAAGTGGCCGAGTGGTGATGCAGGGAGAGGGGGCAGTGGCTCAGGGAAAGTATCGAGTTTTCCTAGAAAGTCCATGAACAGCATGAAACCACAGAGGCATCCTGGGCACAGAATGATCATGGCCCTTCAATCAATCCACAATTGATTCCACATGTAAACTTTAGATCATCTCAGTACAAAGCCTTTTCTCTGAGACTCGAGATGGAGAATCAGAATCTGCGTTTCAGTGGAGATGCTCTGGGTGCTCAGCCACCGGCTCCGTCAGTGGAGCAGTGCTTCGGCTGGGCAAGGAGGAGGAGCCCACATCTCTGGAGACATCACTGCCCAATCCAATGCCGAGCTACTGCCTGGGCTTATTACCGCGCAGGTGATAACGAGGAGCCCTCACAGCACAAATTAACAGCTCACACTAAAGGTCAAGTGGGTAAGTGGTGTCCTCGCCTTGCAACAGGAACGTTCGCCCTGAGCAGCCACAGGCTAGCGTGTGGCTCCAACTCCCTTCTCCTGCAGCCCCATCCCCTGGGCCCTTCTGGGACAAGGGCTTTCACCATCATTCTGCCGCCAAGGATTGGGAGGTTGGGGCTGAGCAGGCTCTGAGGGCACCAGAAAAATACTGACTTTCTATTCCTTTGGTCCTGTTGGATCTCACGGCAGCAATACCACCTGAGCAAGCGGCAGCCCTGGTTCTAACACCCTGAAGGCTGCTGTGGAGGAACACAAGCGACAGACGCTCCCAAAGCGCTTCATTTCAGTAAGGCACAGACCTCCCCACCGGCGGTCCAAGCCCAGGGCACACTCACCAAAGGAGACGTCGCCGAATGGAGGGAAGGTACATTCAAAGGGAAAGTCGGTCCGATGACACAGCCCCCGTAAGGACAAAGGCAGAGGAGGAACTGGCTTGGTCAAAAAGAACTGCAAAGCGTTCGGCTTTCGTTACCACCGGGACAGATAGAAGCTGGTCTCAGCAGCACAGTGGGCTTCAAATCAACCCGTCACCCCTGCGCTCGGCACAGCATCCCTGTGCACAGGAGGCAGCCAAAGCAACGTGGTCAGCAGGTGGCAGCTGCTGAGGTGGCTCAGGGCACCAGGGCAGGCAGGGTACACCCCCAGGTTGCTGCTGGCCCAGTGAAGGACCCTGAACAAGTGATGGCTCTGTGCCTCAGTTTCCCCATCTGTCATGTGACGGGCAGAGCTGTCCATGCAGAAGCAGGTTCATTGTAACTAGCCCTCTCAGCCACAGGTTCCCTGCTTTGGTATCTCTTTGCTGGAACTGGCCTTTCCATGGGCTACATGGACATCTTCCTCAGACCTTATTCAACACTATCATTACACGTGCAGGAATTTGAGGCACGAATCCACAGGAGCCCCAGACATCTACTGAGAAACGCAGCACAAGTTCTACACAGTGGACGGTTGAATCTTGGAGGAAAGTATCAGCTTGTCACCAGTGCACCGGCTGACACATCCAAGAGCAAGACTGTTTGCACCACCCAACACGAGTGTCCTGAAGCCACCACACCAGCTCGCCCATCCCTAAATTCAGAGAGGTTCCAAACTCCAAAACTCACCAACATCCACTGAAATCAGCACTTGAAGCTGCACAACATTCATTAATTTCATGGTTGATGCCAATCAATGCCAGCTCTGCCTCTTGGTGAAAAAAACAAATACAAATCAAGGAGCACAGTGACCCGTGCCTTCTAGTTTTATTCACAGGACTACCACCGGGTCTCTCGTACACATGAACAGACCCCAGCCTCCCGCAGGAGGGACCTGCACTCACCCGTGGTGTCCCAGTTCCAGCATCCCTTTCTAAACAGCAAAAGAACAAGTGTTCAGGACCTCGTCAGGTCTGTTTCCAAGTAAGGAGTAATCACCTATGGCTTGGGCATCTTCTGACTGCACAATCAAAAAGCACTCAAAATCTGACTTTCAGGAGTTTCAATCCCATGCTAATTCTTGATTCCTGGAGCTGAATTAGTTCCTGAGAACAAGTTAGGTAGCAAATCCCTTCTGACAATGAGGTTCCCTCTCCAAGGACCTCACGTAATCAGACTTAACCTGCCAAGCCCCAGCATCCTACTCTGGATGGAGCAAAGGGAGCAGACATGCTTTCCGTAATAGCACTTGCCAAAAGATGATAGAAAACTGCCTCCAAACCAGCCACACCTGGGTCTCACACTGGGAAACTGCCAAGGGTGAGCCTTGCAGCGAGGGGGGAAATAACTGCCGTTTCTGCTGAGCACACAGGAGCTGTGCTCAAGGAAGTCAGACCTGAAGGACTGCCCAGAGGGCTCGGCCAAGCAGCCAGCCCAGAGCCCTGTGCGCTACAGCCGGTAACAGCACAGCTTGCAAGAGAACGGGGGAAGAGGGCAGTCTTTATGGCAACAGCCACATCTTCCAATAGTGCTTCTGAAGGGAGATCGGGGTCCTCGCAGAGCAGGAAGGAGCACAAGGTAGGAGAGGAACCACCTGCGCTCCCACCGCTGTTCCTTCCTCTGCAGCCCCGTGTCCCACCAGCCAGCTCACCTCCACTCAAAAGATCTGGGAGTTTTTCCTCTCTGGAGAGCTAAATCCAGTGCACAACCCCCCCTGAAGAGGGAGGCTCGGCTTGCCCCAGTGGGTGGGCATCTCAAAAGCATTTGAAACAAACAGCTTGAGTTGTGGGGCTGGAGAATGAGAGGTAAGGGCTGGACAGGGATCCTTGAAATAAAGGCAAGACAGAAAGCAAGGAGACAGATGCCATCTCGAGGAGAGGAGTCTGCAGTGGGAATTACTGTGGAGGCACCCCCCAGGCTCCTGTAACCCTCCTCACCTGACGGTCAAGGTCACAGGTGCAGGGGACCCATCCACACTGAACCGGAATTCTTCTGTGAACTGCCCCAGGGCGGTGGAACTGAAGGAGATCTGGATGACTTGGAGGCCATCTGGTAAAACGATGCCCTCCTGGGGGAGAAAGGAGAAGCAGGAGCCCTGAGCGGTCGCTGGAGGGACCAACTTGAAGGGGGCATCGATGACTCCTTTGTTAAACAGGACCACCTGCAGCAGCAAGAAAACAAAATGGAAATACATGAGGAATTTTCTTTCCTTACAGAAGGCTGATTTGTTTTCTAATTAAACTTCCACAAAAGGCAGAAGATGCTGTGTGCTGCTGCTTGGCTGAAGCTGAAGAAAACACAACAGGACAGTTTCTGCCTTTGGATTTTTGCATGCAAAAAACCCCAGTGATGACTTCACATAAAGAGAGTCACTCTGGGTTTATTCCACTGGCACAGAGCAGTCCGCTTGGACTTGCAGGGCTGAGGATGTGCTCAGCATCACCAAGGCGATGCAGACCTGCCCCAAAGAGCAGCAAAGGGCGGTCGCAGCATTACTAGCGAATCGTCACCTAACTGCTCCCGCTCCAGATGAGCCCAGTCCTGCCAAGGGCAAAACACATTCAGCTCCCATTACAGCCAGCAAGTTTACTGGATGTAGAAAATACCTCGGGACAGCCCCATAACCAGCTTCAGCAGCACTCCCCGACTCTGCTAGGGTACGTCAGTGAGGCGCATTTTATTCTTTTCTTTAATCTGAGAGTCTCTTTGTCTCTGCTCAACCAGACATGTCAAGAAAGGATGAGAGCGAGGGGCATAGCAGCTCCACCCGCTCTAAAGAATCTCTTTCATAAATATTCACAGCCATCATCTACTAATTTACCGTTATTTACTGTTCCAACAAGCTACACAATCCTGCAGCATTTGCTGAGATTCAGCAAGAAATGCCCACGCCTGCCTGTGAGTATCAGCACACTGGTGGTCACCAAACCTACCCAAAGCAAAGCTCTACAGTTTCCGAAGGCTGCAGGTGAAATCCTGCCATTTCTGTGGACTTACCTACCTGCTTGGCAGTTATTTTCCCTAAGTTTTGTCCTCACAAAACCTGTCAGAAAAACCGAGACAGAAGCAGAGGTACAGCCCTTTTTTTTTTTAATTTTGTAGCCGCTGTTGAAAACATTCATGTATTCAAATTCTGCACTGGTAACTTGGAAACTACTCATACGTTTTACACCTTCATTACAAATTGCACTTAGGGATCCTACACTGAGGTTTACCTCCAGTCTGGCTACTAATACAGCACTTACAGTATCATCTACTTATGCACATTTTCTCCAGTAATGAAACCAATAAATGGATATATATAGAATCAATAAAGAATCAGCATTCAAAAATGCATACAGTGCACAGTATTTTGGTAAGAAAACACCTTAACGTGTCCTTCCCTGTAAAAGTCAAGCTTTTGAAAGTGTCTGGCATGATGTATTGCCTCATTTTCTACCTCTTTCAGTCGCTGTATCTTTTTGTTTGCGGTTTTTATTTTGAGAAAACTTGCCACAATCGGCGGGGGGAGGCAAATACGCAGAAAGCTCCTTTGCTTCATTTCCAGAACTGCCCTGCTCTGTTCATAGAGCCAGAGGGGCACCAGGTCTGAAGGGTGGCAGGAGGCTGCTCAGCAGGGACAGCGCTCCCGGTGCCTGCGCGGGCAGCTCTGCGCGGGGAGGCTGCCCGGCTTCCCTCCGGCGCCAGGAACCAGCTGGATGCGCTTCACTGAAAGGTGTTTGCAACGGACTCGAGTCGGAACACAACACGTTTGTTCCAGCTGCTTTTTAACCGCCAGGGTACCAGGGTGCTGAAACCTGGGTGCATCATCTAGGGCTGAAACAAAAGCCCCTGACCTTTTTGACCCGGTGTTGCTTTCATGTGTCAAGGGCTGGATTTTCTGCACGAAGCCTCCCAGCTGATCTCAAAGGGAGGTTGCCAAAACGCAGGGATCGGGGCTTTGTGGACAACATACGCACCTTTCAGACCCCATCAAAACTATCCAGATTCTGCAAAAACTCCCACATTTAACTTACATCAAATAATCCATGCACATAACTGCCTGTGTTGCCAGAAATCCAGCAGGTCCACAAAGCTCACTGCTGCCAGGGGCCATCAGGATCCACCCCAACCCCAGCAAGCCCCACTGCTCACCTCATAGCTGTGGGCTGATCCAACAGAAACCTTCCCGATGTCCAGCTGGTCAAAGCTGAAGCGGAGCTGGGGCCCTATGCCGCTCCCTTTGATGTGCAGGGGCAGCCTGGTCTCACGGGCCTGGGGAGAGGTTGCCATGTCAGTACAGAATTCCTTCGGTTCGCCTGGATTTTCCAGGCAGCCTCAGTGCTAGTCCCTGACTCCGGGCTGGGTGGCACCAGCACTAGGTGCTCTGTGAAAAGATAAACTTTGCGGCTGGTTTCTAACTTCTGACGGAGCCCTTGGGCTGGTTTGTAACTTAGCAATCAGTTTGCACCCTCAGAAAGTGATGCTGCATATAAAACATGATTTCTGAATTCCTTCCCATGCACTTAAACGAGCTTTGAAATCCATTCAGAGAAGGCACAAAGCTCACAAAACAGAGCCGGAGAGAAAAACCTGCTGTCTGTATCGCTGCAATCGGAGACGACCGCACAGGAGCTGAGAAGTATGAGCCCAAGCAAGGCAAAGCAGCCTGCTGACAGCGATACCCCAGCAGCCTGCTGACAGCGACGCGCGCACCCGAGCGCTGCCTCAAGCAGGCAGAGCATCTCAGCCACCACCTGCGCCTAACGCAGGGCTCCGTACCGGGGCGCTCCAGGGCTCACCGCCTGCAGCAGCGCCTTGTTAAGACAGGGCTTTACGGTCTCCAGCGAGCAGCACTCACCTGTTCCCACCATCAAACCAAGAGCTCAGCTTTGTAAAGATGCCCCACCTGAAGCATGCCGAGCAGTTACGGAAAACCAGCCTCCTCGCTACTGAAACCAGATAAGCTCTAAGTGTACTGCTAACACACATACCCCTTGCTGCAAAGGCAACTGAGACCACAAGGCTTACAGCTGAACTCCAAGATGCTCATTTTCTTCCTTAAGTCTGCTAAGATGGCATAGTGCAGGATCTTTCAGTCTGAAGGCTTTCCTGAACCACTGGAGCAGCCTAAAGTGCCTGAATTCTAGCTCAGATTTTGGCTTAGGTCACCCTGCCATCCCATTCTACTCTTGTACGGAAAGCGAGTAGCACAAGGAGCAGAAGAAAGCCCCAGAAGTTGTACACAACCGTCACTGTGGCTTTTGTGCAAAACTATGCCTCTACCCTTTGAGCTCCTTTTGTGTGACACCCACCATTAACTAAAGCTTAGGGACTGAAAGTTGGTTTCTTTTTTTATAAAAGTCTGCTGCTTAGTCATTCCAGAATGTCCAAACCAGCCTCTTATTGCAAAGAGCAGCCCACGTGTGACTAGATCACGACTCGGAAAAAACCCTCCTGGAACAGCCTTTTCAGTGATCCCTGACTTTGGGCTTGCAACCGTGGCACGGGGATGTTTGATCACGTCCAAAGCCAGAAAGGAAGAGCTAGGGAGCTTTTGCTGAATTCAGTGGGTTTTAAGTGGATCCAGCCGAAGGCCAGCTGACAGCAGAGATGAGTTACACTTCACAGCTCAGGCACGCATCAGAGGGCTGTGTACTTCTATTGCACAGACACCCGAAAAGAGGCAGTACTGGGTGCTTGCTGTTCAGAAGATTTTTCCATCTTGCATCATATGTGGCTTAATTTTCATTAAAAACTTGACATTCTAAACCATCAGAGCTCTTAGAAAATGACAAAGATTTCCAAGGGACAAGTTTTGTCCATAATCATGGGTGAGGCACGTCCCATGGCCACTATCATCAAAAAAAATCAGGGGCCATTCTTTCCCTTCTGCAGCAGGCCCTCAGCCTCTCCTGGAAGGTCTGCGGAAGCTATCCTTTCTTCTGCCCCTACACTGATGCTGGAACTTTAGGAAACCCTGGGAGTTTTACGCTCTCTCCTTCCAGGTGAACCTCAGAGAGTGCTCTCCTGAAAGGAGGAGGAGCAGAGTAAAATACAGACCATTCAGGACAGCCGAGAGAAAAAGAAAGAAAAAAGAGAGTATGTCCTGCTCCTCGCTAGCAGCTGGGGCTTCCAGGAGCACCCAGCCGCTGCCCAAGGCCTGGGTACCCCGGGCTGGGACCGTGTGATGCTCCCACCGCAGCATGTCCCAGAGCACATGGACCAGGGCATGGAGGGGCCGCAGCCTCCTTGTCCTCAGTCCCAAAGCCACACCTGGTTCTGTGGAGTGAGAATTCGGATCTCAGTCGGGTTAACACCTTGGCACGTCATGGAGGGATTACAACTCGGCATTCAAAGAAATAGGGGTGTGGGTGGCCCAACAGCACAGAACTGTTTCCCAGGTCCCTAACTTCTGCTGCTTTCTGGCACTCATTTTTTTGCCCACAGAACGTCCCCAGGTTTTGAGATTGGTTTTGAATGTGATTCTCATCCAACCACATCAACACAGAGATCCAGTTTTACACGATGTAGGACACGGCAAGGTGAAGGAGTGATCAGCTTTTAGGATTTTGATTCTCCCTGCAAAAGTGGCTTAGAAATGGGTTTTGGAAGAAATCAGACGAATTCCATATCCAGAAAAAAACAACAAAAAAAAGAATTTTAGGTGACTGAGCCCCCCCACCATGTGCTTCCTTCCAGCACTCAAGAGCCATGGCTTTATTTGCATGAATAACTAAGAAAGTTCATTTTGAGCTTAAACAAAACAGATTTCAAACCACTTCTTAACTGCTGGCTTTGCAAGTTGCACAGTGCTGATGAGTTCTGTAAATCACCTGATCCAGAAGTGTTCGGCTAAGCAATTTATGGAGGCAACTGCAAAAAAACGTGGAGGCCAGCCACTTCCCCGTGGGGCTTGAGATCCAACTGCACATTTCACAGTGCTGCACTAGGGCAAAGCTTCTAAATATTCCCTGCAAGGGGCACACGCTGTCTGCAAATCGTCCTCCAAAGGGATCTGTGACTGGCATGCAAATGCACGAGGAAGGCAGTCACACTGCTCAGAGTCGTCAAGAAGCAAAATTAATGACTCCCTAGTTAAAGATCACTGGTTTCTTCTTTAAACTCTTTTTGCACCCTGGGACAGTTTCCACCCTGACGATACAGCGGCTCAGCTCTGTTTTGTGAGGGATGGGGGGTAGGTGACCTCCTTGAGGTCCTCTCCCAAGGGGCCCATGGAAGAGTTCAGATCTCCTGAGGGACCACGAGGGTTTTTCCAGAGCAGGCTCCTCTTTCTAAACACCGATCGCTTGCCCAGCTCTGTTTCCTGTAACTCCCAGGTTGCATGTAAGTAATTTTCCTATTTCTCTGCCACAACAACAACAACAGCTCTCCAGGCACAACCCTTGGAGATCCCTACAGCAAAGTGATGGACAGCCCCACCACCAGAGCAAAAATCCCAGGGCCAGGAGCACAGCGCTGAGCCAGGATTCCCTTGGGAGCAACTTTTTAAATCAATCCTTTCCTTCCACAGCTCTAACAACTGCAGCTGGCGGCCAGGAAGGCGGTTTGTTAACACGAGCCCTGGTTAATTACTGTAGGTGGCATTTGCCAAGTAAACCCTGCGCAATTACCGTATAAATAAAAAGCTGTTTCATGGCCTTTGTATCTGTCAGCTTGGAGCAGTAAGGAATGGCTCGAAGCAGCTGGGTTAGTGATCTCAGCACCCTCCAGAACGGGAGCCTGGCTGCTGGGGACCACGGGCCTCGCACCTCCTTCCTCTTAGATGGGGAAACCCAGAGTGTTCCCTGGATGGAAATCTGACAGGGACCTCCCACTCTTGAAAAACACCTCAAGCAGCACCACACGAACGGAGAGGAAGGACAAGGTAACCTGAACCACGGAGCTTGCTGCAAGCATTCCCTGCCCCGTGCCAGCACAGCAAGGCCATCACCTCTGTAAGGGCAAAGGCGGCGTAACTCAGTGGGTCAGTGATAACCGCTCCCAGAAAAAGACCTGACAGCACTCCTGTAAGTCGGGAGGAGCATAAAGCTTGTCTAGCAGACTGCTCGCACTCTGACTTCTGGGGAGGGTGCTCACCCTGCTGAGGACAGCGAGCCCTGTAACACGCGACCCAGATGAAGCATAGACTTGAGCCACGAGGTGACGATTCCCACGCAGGGACAGCAGCACACGTGTGGCACTTTCACAGACACCCTGCGCTCAGCAGGGCTCAGCCACCTACGGTCTGGCAGCGCCTGGAGAGCGGGAGGTGACCCAGGGGCAGGGAGCACGATTCACTCAGCTCCTACCGCCTCAGGAGCCCAGTGGTGCATCCACGTAATAAAGGCTCCTCCTGGAGGTCTGTAGGGGCTTAGTGCCCATCCACCAAAGCTCTTCTGCTGTGTACCTCTCTGCCTTTACAAACACCTTGCAGCACAACGAATGCATGGTATGAAAGCTCGCTGCTTTGGCTGCTCTGGGATCAGCGGTCGGAGCCAGGCGCGCTAAGCCCTGGCTCTGCACAGACCAGCTGGGAGCCACAGGGACAGCAGGAAGGTGCCGGCACTGCCCTGCTGACCACCGGCCCTGACTAGAAATTCCGTGGGAACCAACTGGGCTGGAAGAGTATTTGTGCCTCGCCTTTGCTGTGGGTAGCAGGAGGAGGAGAAAGGAGCTGTACCTGAGATGTCGCAGTAGACTGTTGATACACTCTGGCTTCTCGGGGTTTGAAGATCACGTAAATTTCAACTGAAGAATATGGCCAGACATCTCCCTCCTAAGACAGGAGACAACAAACCATTTATCTTCAAACGTTACATTTCTTGTTTTCAACCACAGCCCTGTAAGCCTTTATTTAGAGCATCAATGACGAGCAAGGAGCAAACACTTACAAAATGTGTAAGACTTTGGAAGCAGCTGTGAAAAAAATTAAGTCCCTTACCTTTACTAGCACCTGGTAAAGGCTTGTTTTTGGGGTTTTTTTTTGGTTGTTTTTTTTTTTTTTTAATTAGGGCTATAATAAAGGACCTAAACTGGCTGGCTTCAGCATATCAAGGCTCTCTTCAGAAGTGCCAGCTGACCTAAAGAAAAGATACGGTTTCCCTCCAAACCTTCCCTTATACCCCTGTGTCACTACAGCCATGTGAACACCTTTTCTCAGGTCAGAAGAGATTTAGCAAGTCAAATGGATTTCTCCATTCTTAGTTACAAAGATAGAAAGAAAGAAAACCAAGCCTGCCTTCATCATCGCAGAAGAGATCTGTAAACCAGCTCACAAACAAAGGCAAGGTCCCGTCAGAGCTGGCTACCCCGGCCAGGGCTCACTGTCCAAGCCTCCCTCTGCTTGCAGGCAACAACTGGCAGAAGAGGAATATCAGGGCTTTGCAATCTGCTCCGGCTGCCTGCGGGTCTCCACAGGGGGTATGAGACATCGCCCATGACACAAAGCCCTAGTTGCCCTGGCCTCCTCCCGTTCCTGCATCACCGCTGCTGTCGGAAGCAGAACTGGAGCTGGGTCAGTGCCCACGTGGCATTTCTCTGACACTAGAATGTGATCCTGGCTCAAAATAACCCAAACCGAACACCAAAATGGTGAACTTCCACTACACAAAAAAAATCCAGCTTCAGCAAGAACCTGGGAGAACCCTGCAAGCGTAAATCTTCAAACAGCGAGGGAGTGGCGATGGGTCCCGGCAGGTGTTATTCCCAGCGGCCGAGGCCCCAGCGGGATGATTTGCCCAACACCACCGAGACCACGGTGATTGCTGCAGTGTTGCTGGGATCTCTCTGGACGCTGTATAATTCACCAGATGTCCTGCCATGCTCCAGGAAGCCAGTCAGTGATGCAATAAGATCCTGGCAAGGGACATATCTCCCTACATCCAGGGTGCTGCTGGATCCCAAGGCACAGTCAGAGGAGACTGCTCTAAGGCATCAGAGGAAACGAGCCTACGGACGAGCAACACAACCCACCCATTCACATGCATCCGCACAGCTCTCTGCAACAATCCTAACGCAGCATTATTGATGGAGCCTTGCACTCATATCCTCGCTCCCAAGAAAACCTGCACCAGCAGTTAATAGACTCAAATCTCTGACATGAAATCACCGTTCTCCAGGATTCAATGTATTTGGACAGAAACTTTGGTCAGTACATCCACAATCAGCTTCCCTGTATTGTCAGTGAAGCTACACGCCAGACTGACTCAAAGGGAGACGGCAAGAAGAAATCATCAGTTACACATTATTCTACTATTCTGCGGCTAAAAAAAAATTGTTAAGGCCATGACTATTTTGGGAAACCTTTGTCATTTCTCCCTTCATTACTGCTGTATGTCAGACCATAAAACTGGAAAATATTGCGAGTTATTTCTCCTGGGAAATGAAAATAGGCTGTTGGAAAGGTTCCTCACATTCCTGCTACCCCATGGGAAGAAAGAATTGCTGGTTCAAAGGATACACTTCACTACTCACCCTTGGGGCTACTGCTACATAGGCGTACCAGCCCTGGGACACGGCAGGAGCCAGCGGTCTGCCGCGGCTGGCATATTCTCCATAAGATGGCAGTTGAGTCAGATCATGGAAAACTACCGTGGATGCTTGCCAGGACAGAAATGCAACTATGCAGTGCTGTGAACACGATATTGCAACACTTCTGGCTTAATGTCAGCCTCAGGCAGGCTGCAGCTGGCAGGTGGCATAAAATACAGACGGTGGATGTATGATGATCCAGCACAAAAACTCCTGCTGTTGCGCCCTGGCTTTGCTACAGCATACGGCAACGTGATACCCGAGGGGATGGCACACCATGACTCACCACTACAGAAGTGATCTCAATAAGGAGACCAACCGTAAACAGATGCAGATCCTATTTCCCCTCCCTCAGCCCCTAGAATAATGAGAATCTCCTCCATCTCCACCAGCCTGAAAAGGAAAAAGCTGGTCTTGGAAAGTGGGGCACCACCAACTGTCGGCCTGCTTTGTTTGGTGGAGGGAGAAGGCGATCCATGGAAAGGAAATCACTGCTCAAAGCACACCAAACCCCCAAAGACAGAGCTGGCAACACAAGTGCTGAAGTGACTCCCCAAAGTGCATCCTGTTAGTTCAGGGCACTCAGGGAAAAGGCAACGCCAAAGCCAGTATCTGCCCCTTCCCATAAATAACCGAACCCACAGCGAGCGGTGGGATGGACCATTGCTCCCACTGGAGATGGCGCCTTCTGCCAAAAACCAAAGTGCTCTGCAGTCCCCTCTCATTTGGATGGGGACCAGCTGGGCACCTCAGCTGAGGTGGAGGTTTGCAGGAACAAATATCGCTGTTATCTCCTGGCCCAACCTCTGCACCACCAGCAGTAGCACTTGCGTAACCTGCACATCTTGAAGACCACCTCCATCGGCTCAGAGCTGACACGTGGCACTGAGGAGTCGCTACCAGGCAATGACAAGACAGTGATGACTTGTCAAGGTAAGAGCAATGATTACAAATCCTTTTCCTCCCTTTCCTCTGGTTTCCATTTCCAAGGAGTCAGCTCCCATGTGTCTGTACTGTGACTTACAGCTAAGCTGTGGTGGGGAAGGTGCAGCAAAGGACTTTGTCCTTTGAGAGCCACCTGGGCTTCTACCACAGATGCTTCTGCTGACATACCATGCGTCTTTGCAAAAATAAATCAAAATTGAGACGCACTCAGAAAGTCAGAGAAACAGCTTGTTTCCCACAGGCTTGGACGGCTGCTCAAAATGTTCATGGTCACAGGCTGACTGCAAAACCACTCCTCCTCTTTTTTCTTATTATTTTCATCAGCAAGTTAACCTTATACAGGCTGAAACAGCCTGCTGCAGCTTCCACTGAGAGCAACACCTGGCAGCTAACAGCCCGCTTACACAGCAAAGCTGCTGCACAAACCCTGCAAAGCCACCCTGCCCAGAGAGCCTTTCCAAGGCTATCGTCCCTCCAGCAGCCTCCTAACCTCTGGAAACCTCCAGCCACTTGTTCCAAGGGTTTGATTCTTTCTGTAGGGTGCTCCCAGGCACCACAGGTGATAGGTGGGAAGAGCAGCCGCCGCTTTTGGCCAGGAGGTCCGAGGCAGCAAGGTCCCAGCTCTGGTGGGGCCCCTCCAGCAGATTTACACGGCGCTGCAAGAAGGGTCTCTGTCCATGCTAGAAGTTACGGGACTCTCACCGGGGAGAAGGTTGTGGAAGTCAGCAGCAGTGGATTTTTAGATTTTACATTTGATAGGAAAAAAGACTAACATTTGATGTGAAGACACCCGTACGCCAGGGGGGAAGACAGACATCAGCAAAACTATGAATGTGAAACCCATTGTTCCATAAATCATGGATTTAATGGAAATCTAAAGACTGATAATGCTGAACAGGACAGGAGGGGAACGACTCCTGTAGTATCCCACTTACACCCAGTCCTAAGCAAACTGTAACATCAACACAGCCATTCAGGAAAGGTTTCCACTCAAGACTTGAGGCCAGGCTACACTCTGGGTCCGTACAGCTCCACACGGAGCACCAGGACTCAGCGGGCAGCCAGGCTGCTGGACCTCACCCTAATGCACTTCAGGAGCCCAAGAGCAGGTTAAGCTCGTTATGGAGACCTAGCCCAGTTGTAATGAAGCAGGAGCCCTGGGACATGCTCCAAAACCAGCTGGCACAGCTCAGGTGATCTCTCTGCAATACCCCTGCTGCTCTGACACAGGCTCTTGGTCCCATCATGCTGCTCTCAGCTGCAGTGGTGTGAAACTGCAGCTGTGCTGACACGGGGGGCTCTCAGCCTCATTCCGGCTATAGAAGAGAACAAGATCCCCTTCCTTAAAAAAAAAAAAAAATTGTTTCACCTACTATAAAAGAAAGAAGAGGCTCGGATTATTCTAGGGTTTGCTCCAAGATGAGAAGGGATTTTGCATTGCTCAGGCAGCAGGCATTCTTCATCTCAGACCACGCAAATACTCAGAGTCAGGGCTCTGTTTCATTGAAGGACATGAGGTTTTGATTGCGCAAACACAAAAGCAAAAAGTTTTCTCCAAGTCTGCAATGAAACTCAAAAAGCCCGTTTAAACCTGCCAGCCTTGCGTGCAGGCTCACAGACAATGCTGGCAGGGAGAGTCACACATGGTATAAATCCAGATTATAAGAAGGGATTGGTCTTTCCGTGATTAAACTTGGGCTGAACTTGGCCTCCTTTCCATAGAGGACCTTTTCATTCTTCAATAGGTGAACTAATGCCCATGGTTAATCCCCATACGCTACGTGTAAGGCCTGCCCTTCTATATAATAATCAGTACCCCTGAACACTGTAAGGACACTTATGAAGTGCCCTTAATTTACAGCCCTTGCAGCAGAGCTCAGCTTTAGGCAGGCTCTCGCCGCCTGCCAGGAGCTCACTGTTTAGAAACGCTTTTTTGCAACAACCTCTCCCAGCCTCACTAGAAACCTCATGTCTTCCCTCTCGGCACATCAAGATGCTGATGCGGGTATCTGCCAAGTGACCTCATCCAGGGAGGAGGAGGAGGAGGAAGAGAGGTTCTCAGCTATCACTTACCACCGGCTCAATGGCAAAAATATCACTGGAGAAAAGCACAGAGGCTTCTTGCACCTTTGCCCTCTGGTTCTGGAAGGCACAGGAGAGAAGGGAAAGGCGTTCTTGGAGCGTGGGGTCCATTGCACACTGCTTGAGAAAAGAATTCCTCTCATTCTCCTCCTGCTTCTGCAGCCTGCGACAGCGCCTGCAGCCATGGAGAGACACAAACCAAGCAGATCATTTAATAACATTTGCAGAGACTGTTGCGTAAGCGCAGGAGCAGCAACGCCCTGGGGGAGGAACAGCAGGAGCAGCTCAGCAAGGGGCTGACCCCACGCCACGGGGTCCCAAGCAGATCAGGTTATCACTTGTTCGCTGGCATGGCAGGTAGTTTTACGCCACACTCACGAGCTAAGAGGAGGTTTTTGAAAGCTAGCAGCCCTCCGGAGAGCCTCCTGGCTCAAAGCTACTGCCACGACTAATGGACAACCCACCAACACCCTCAGATGGCTTTTCCTCCCGTAGAGGTGCTCGGGGGAGATGGATGAAGATGAAGGAGCACACACTGCAGTGCTTCGCTGGCAAGGGGAGAGCAGCTGGGATTCAGCTGCAGGTTACCAGCACCACTCTTTTTTACCTTCCCTTTTGGACTGGCAGGGATAAGCAAACTAGATCTGCTCCACTGCCTACACTGCCATCCAGCAGAGGATCCCAGAGCATTTGATAAGCAAACTCACGGACTTTCAGGCATTGCATCACTTCAGTGAAATTAACGCGTTTATATGCATGAAGACAGAGGCCCCGAGAGGTGAAGGGACTTTGCCTAGCATCACCCAATAACGAAGGCAGGACCAGCATCTCTGAATCCAAACCCTTACATCCAGCCTTGAACCACTTCAACATTTTTCTCTTTTTGGCCTTCTCCACAGAGCTTTGACACAGGTCACCTCTCCCTTGCTCGGTAGTTGTAGCAGCAATCATTCTAGTGTTTAAAGCTGCTCGCAACCGAGAGGTGAGAAGGGAGCACTGCTGCAGAGCACTTGCTTCCCAGCTGGCACGTGGATGTGCCCCCTTCACGCTCCAGTCCCCTGGCCACCAAGGACCAGCAGGTGACTACTCGAGGGGGATGAGGGGAAGGCTCCATACACAGCACATCAGGGCAACGTGGTATAAACAGGACCGCAATCACCACCCAGCTAAATTCCAATACATTTAGAAAGGAAACACAGCCATGGGCATTACTAGCAGCACGCAGACAGAGCCTCGGGCAAATGCTGTCACCAGTGCCAAAAATACTTTCTTTGGCTTGCTCCCTGTGGAGTGACATGAGAAATGTTTTTCCACGGCTGACCTACAGCGTTGTGCATGAGGGGGGCTTCCAGGCACCGAGATGAGCAACCCTCAACTAAGCCTTCATCAACAGACAATAATTCCATTGTTGAATCCCAGAAAGTCCTGCAGGAGGGAGACAGAGCAAACCCCTGGGTAGACCTTGTGATGATCCAGGTCTTTTGGGGTGACAGCCAAGCGCAGGGTGCTGAACTGCCTCCTCCCATTGGAAAGGTCCTCTCTGCTCTGAGATCTCAAAAGCTTCTGCTACAGCAGCACAGTGGCCTCGGAGCTATGACCACCTCTAAGACTGCAAGTAAGGAAGAACAAAGCACTCTGCTCAGAGTGTAGAACACGAGCTGGCATAAGATCAAGTGCCATTGGAAAAACATTGGGTTGAAGTTAACTGTGGGGAAACCTGGTTGCTTCTGAGGGGAGAGAGGATCACTCAGGGTCCCATCTGAGATAGGCAGGTGGGAAGAGATGCTAAAAGAATGGTGCAGGGACGTACTAAGAGAAGGTCATGAGACTTTTTCTGTTAACACACTGATCTTGCACAGATGGCCTCAACGTTCGGGGCCAGCAAAGCACCCTGCCCTGTGCACTACTGGACAGGAAGGCTGAAGAAGGTTGCCGTCTTATCAAAGGTGGAGTGGAAGTAACTGCAGTGAATATCACAGCAGGTACGCTGCCTGCAGCTGTTAGGTGCTACCGCTCAACGCCGTCCCAGGTAAGGAGTGCCGACACCTTCCTCAGCCTCACAGACCCTCTGCGAGCCCAGGGACCTGGCCTCACTGACTTAGGGCTCCCACAGATGGGAATTTGCTCTCCGGGGAAATGCAACCTTTCCCCCAAAAAACATCAGCTGGAACATGGATGGAACCGGAATGGGAAGCACTGAGCTCCATTACCCTGAAGCCCAGGGGGGGACACCCTGGTGTCGTGGATGGTTTACTTGCCCTATGCCACTCAAAAAAGCACCAACATCCCTCTGAGGCCGTACGTTAGTTTTACCCTTGGGCCGTGTATCTTACTGAAATGAATCTTCCCAGTGAACCTCAGCTTCTCCTGATCCTCCTCTTCTTGACTAACAAAAGCCTTCCACTGGAGTGGGCTATGACTTTACTCCGATTGTGGATGACGATGGATCTGTGGTTTGACAGCGTGATGTAGGTCTTCCCAGCTGTCAAGGAGTTCCTGCCTAGCCTGATGTTGACATCTTCAGCGGCTCCATGAAGGCTTGTGTGAATATCTTCACCTGGAACAAAGCAAAAGGGAGACTTTGCTCATCGCCCTTGCTGATGGGAGTACAAGGAACGGAGGAAGCCACAGGGAACAGAAGTGTCACAGCCTTTAGCTGTATTAGCAGTTCCACAGATCAATACCTTTGTCACATCCTGATAGCTGCACGTGTACAGCACGAGGATGTCCTGGACACCACCTTAAGCACCTTATTTCTGGGTGGGCTTCTAAAGATTTAACCCCAAGGTGACCCTGTCTACAGGGGGACTTTTTCAGATGTGCCCAGGTGGCCTTTGGGTTGCCATCCCACTCGGGTCACAGGGAATTCTGCATCTGAGTCATTCAGGTGACTCTCAGGAGTCGCACCTCGGTCACGGCTCGCCCAGAGTCTCCTGCAAGCATACCACCGGGGTTGTGTCTCTCCTGATCCCTTGTTGCCAACAAGCGAAGGTGCCTGGGGCATGCAGGCAGAAGAGGGAGGCAAGCAAAGTGACAGCCCCCGGCAGGATGGGACGCAGATGAGAACTTCACCGTGTTGGAGCAGCAGGGCCCTCACTTGCTGTGTGTCTGTGCAGACAGGTCGGAACGAGACTGGTGGGGCACGGCCCACGCCAACCTGCCCATCACAGCCCTGCAAGCCCATTTCTTCTGCCTGGAGCCTGTCGGTGCCTGTGCCCGAGCGTGCAAGCCTGCACCGAGCATTCCCAAGCTGTCCCACAACCCGAGCGAGCACACCTTTGCCTTCCACCTCAGACCGAAGAGGAGAGAGCCCCTGGCTGCGCACAGCAGCCGATGAACGCCTGGAGTCTTGCTGGAGCACCTGCCAGCCCTTCACCCTCCAGAAGAGACCCCCACCAAAGCGCCCTCGCTGCCAGAGCTTCCAAACTTTCATTCTTCCCAACCAAGCAGCTCCTGGGAGTCAACCATCTCAAACTTGAGCACCGAGCCTACTCTGCCTGTTGCAGGTGAGGGTTTCCAGGTGAGAAGCAAACCACAAACACGAGACATTCTCCGTCGAAATGGCACTTCTGTGGAGCGTGTTTAAAGCCTCAGAGCCAGCCCCAGCTGAGAAGGGCAGCAACCCGGCCATCCCTGGAGAGCATCCCCCTGCCGAGGCAGAGCCTTCTCCTCGCTGCACGGGTTACAGCAAGGCAGCCAGGGGATGGACCTGCCTTTCCAAGGCTGCCACGCAACAGCACGGGGGAGAGCTGGCGGTGTCCTACACGGACTCCTTAAACCCTAAGCCGGACACAATGCGGCGAATCACAGCCGTGCCAGGAGAAAGAGAGCCCCTCTCTTGGAGGGAGGTTGGGAATGAATCACCCTTCAAACAGATCTCTGCAGCCATTGCCTCACCTCCACACATGGAGAGTTCGGCCTTCGTGCCTGTATAACCTCAACCTCTCTGCTCTTAAGGGAGCCCAGGAGGAGCGGGAGGGATTCGTGGCCAGAGATGAGTTATGTTGCGAGAGAAACAGCAACGTCTCCATGACTGGACAGCCTGCTTTCTGGAATGGACAACTTAGCGTAGAAAAATAACTGAGGTTCAGAAGCGTTACAGAGGCAGGTGTGCTTTATAAGCGCTGCCTTCCCCCTCCGCTGAATCCTCAGCGTACGTTGGCAAGCAGAGGAAGCAGGACCCAAGAACTGGGAGACATGCACAGTGCTTTGAGCATGTACAACTCAGGTTCATGGAAACATGACATGAAAAATGCTCTACGAGACAACAAACTACTGCAAAATAAACTCCACGAAAACTATCATGATCTCGCTGTCTAAACCCATGGCCAGGTGGGTCTTGAAATAATGGGTATACTTCTGATCTTAAAAACCAAGCTGAAGCCTTTGAAATTTCATCTTTCTTTCTGCCCTTCTCCGAAGTACAGAGCAGCTTCTATACGAAGACTGAACAGGATTCCTCAACCTAGAAACCACATAGGAGATAGGTAGGTTTGTAGAAATATGAATGGCCTGGGAAAAACTTAACGCGGAAAAAATTGTCACAATTTGTTGTAAAACAAGAACCCGAGGGCCTGAAATAGTATTAGTCAAAATTAGAGAAAAGTAGTACTAGTACTTTTCCAAGGAATATTCCTGCCTTTGGAACGTACTGCCATAGGTGCCTACAGACACTCATCGCTATAAATCCACAAAGCAACTGGACAAAGGCTTGGCAGGTAAAACCATCAGCAGCGATTAAACAAAGACGTGAATAAAGCCTCCAGCACAGAAAAATGCTGCCTCCAAGGCCCACGAGGGAGAAAGCATACGCACTGCCTGCTTCTACACGCTTTGCTGAGCATCCCCTACTGCTGCTCTCCTGGAGAGCACTTACACTCCCGGCTGCAGGCACCGAGGACGCTTCTGAAGGCTGGAGGGCTTTGCCGGAGCACCTTCTACCACAGAGAGAAGGATCTGGCATCGTGCTGACTGTGTAAACCCACAAACCTCCCGGTACAGACGAGAGCGTGCGGATGCCAGCGAGTCAGGAGGGAGCAGCAGGTCTTTCTGCCAGGCAGATAAACTGGCACAGAGCAGAGCTGTCAGGGTTGGCCCAGGGCAGCTGCAGGCTTCATGCCTGCGTGCCAAATTAGATGTGACATTTATTTAAGACTCTTGGTTATTTAATATATAAGTCTGGAGGAAAAAAAAACCAACCCAACCACAAAACAATCTCTGTACTGTAACAGCAATGTAGCCCTAGGTGTTTCACTTGATGGGGTGATGTCCGTGGGTCTGTGCTTTGGGACGCTTTGCTGCCATGAAAGCACATTTACTGAATCCAGACGTACCTGCCCTATCGTTACTTACACAACACGATGACCTTATTACAGGCTGTCAGCTCTCTCATTCTTACATGCTTTTGACGTATTTCCCAGAGACAGCAGGACACAGCTCACTCTGCAACCTGAACAAAGCAACACATGAACTTGAAATTAAAAGAGAGGCTTCTTATACAGCAGTAGAGCAGATGCTTTGGGCTGTGCACTCCTGAACGATGCTCTCTGAGACAGCAGGAACACCACCGTGTTTTATTCCAGCATCCACCTGCACGGCTATGGCCACCGGTATCTTAGCACATCACGGTAACTTTTAACTATCTGAAAGTAAGAAACCCAGCACTGGGACATCCTCTGTGGGGCCTGTTGTGCAGGAGGAGAGGGAATTTACAGAAGAGCTAAAATATCTTTCCGAATATTAAGCAAACCCTTGAACAAGATTTCAAAACAAATTTCAGGTTTTATGAAGAATGCGTTCCCAGCATTCAACAGCCAGTACCTTCCTCCATCGATTACTGCTCTAAATATTAGGAAGCTGGTAGCCAGATGGATTAGACTGAAGAGAAACAAAACAGCACTCTGCTGCCTTTCGTCCTCACCGTAATATTCTCCCTCTATCCCTGTAACTCCCGCCTCGCTGCATTTGGATTTTAAACCTTTTTAGGACTGCATGACAGTCCGGTTCAGAATATTTGGGTAACAGGGAAAGCAAGTTTAAATTAATTTGCCCAGTTTGTCAGAAAACTATGCCTGGCTCTCACCTCTTCTAAAAGAGACAGGTCCTGCTGCTTTTTCACTGAAAATACAAGCAAGCAACAAAAGCCGAGCTCTTCACTCAGAAGGGTGTCATTGTACCTCCACATCGACCCTCTGAGCAGTTCTTTTGCTCCTGCTGCTATCACGATACCCAACTGCCTCACCATCACCAGCATATTCTGGGTTTTCAAACAGCGTGCAAAGGTCTGCTGGCACCACTTCACCACCGGAGAAGGGAGTCACTTCACCAGGCTAACGATCTCTGGAAAGCGAGAGGAGTCCCCTGCGGCTGGATCCAGCCCTCCCCACCATATGCTTTTTGCTGCACCTCCCACAGAGCTACCTCGGTCAGAGTCAGGAGCGCTGCTCTGAGCTGTTTTGCTGTCAGGAAGCTAATGGCATCACCTACAAAGTGTGCTGGGTCTCTGACAAAGGCCACCTGTCAGTCCCCACGCTCGTATTTCCAGCACTAGAGCAAAACACAGGGCAGTGACAGTCATTTTTAAGTGTTTCTCTGAGGCAGTGTTCATGAGCTACCTTCAGACATCATTAAAACCATCGCGCTGGTTACTCCAGCCCTAGGAGCAGCTTGTTTATAAACCTCACCATTAAATAACTGCTGGCAACACAGGGGTTTCTACAGGACCATTGCCCAGGCTACAACAAAGCTCAGGGCACCCTAATCATCACTGCTGCCACAGCTGATGCTGTCAACAGCTAAAGTCCCCAGCAAAGCCCCCTCTGAGCCCATGCAGCCCATCGCAAGGAAAGGATCTGCTACCCCAGGGCATTGCAAGCCACCGTGAGACAACAGATGGGCAGGAAAAGGGAGATGGAGAGCAATGACCAGCCACAGCGTCTACGGGACAGGTCGCAGGCTCTTCAGACAGCTCTCCTGCACTTAGGAGTCACCTTGCTTTCCACCAGGCTCCTTGCTGTGCATCCTCCTGTAGTGGAGCACCCAAAGTATTCCCCATTACCTCCTCCGCACCGTGCTTAGGAAGGGCTGTTGGCTTTGTTACGGGATGAAATACTCCAGCGCAGGAATATCTGGCAGCCAGCACAGAGGCTTTGTGCTGCCCAGCGTGAAGGACCCTCGCAGAATGGATTGAAAGGACAATGAAACTGTTGGATAACGCAAGACAGCGCTGCCGCATATCCAGGATGCCGTGGGCTATTTTTAATCGTTATTGCCACTACAGCCATGAAACGCTGCGGTCCCTGATCAGCTGAAACACTGCTTTTGGCCCACGGGGAAAAACAGGGCAGGAACCTTCATTCTGATTGCCTGGCAAAGGCATGCTCAATACGCCACTTCATAAATCAATCACCCTTCAAGCTACTCTTCCGCTTCTCAGCAGACGTTGATTGATCCACGAGGAAAGGAGACTAATGAATGGTCAGTTCTGCCCCGAAATGCATCCAGGGTTCATGGCACCTAAGAACGTACTAGTGATCTCCACTGATGATAGAAGAGACAAGCTGCAGTCCAGGATGCCCTGCAAAGAGCTGAAAACTACGTTCTTCCAGAAATCCTTCACAGGCTAAGAACGGGAGAGGCGGCGTCACATGGAAGTCTGCTTCTGGGGATGAACAAAACAGCCAAAAAGAGACTTTTAACCTCCAAATAACCCTCCTAGCACCCACCCCCCAGCCGTGCTCATGCAGTCAACTCCACGGGTTGCTTTAGCAGCATTTTTGTCAGAAGGGGTGACACATAGTTTTGGAGATATAAAGCCATGAATAACAAAAAAAAAAAAGATCAAGCAAATGAAGCACAAACTTAATTTCTTTTCTTCTACCCTCAAAGCGACAGACCATCGGCTTTGAAACACAAGGCCCTAGAGAGGGGCGAAGGCCATACTCTGTTTGCAAGAAATTTAACAACCTTATCTAAAACAGTATATATAAAGAAAAATCATTGTTACAAGCAGTTGTGGAAAAGGGGAACAAAGACAGGAAACGGTTGTTAACTGTTAGCTGATCTGACATGAAGGAACACTTTGGAGACCAATTATACTCACCCATCAGTCTAATTGATTTGAACTATAAAAGCCTATATAACCAATTATTTGTATAAAGTATTAGTTACCAATCCTCAGTCCGTTGCAGCCCTGCTACGATTCACATGCAAAGTCAACATATAATCGCACAAAGTCCTATTTACGCCTCTTTTTGCCTACAGTATATGCCACCCTGCACTCGCTTTGAAGCAGACGTGCAAGAACATAAAAGTCCAACAGAAACTAGCCAATCCTGCTGGGAATTCTCACAAGTGAAGGAAGAAAAGCACAACATGCACTCACGACCTGAGGCAAGCAGAAAGGAAAATCCCTTTGCAAAGTTCTTAAATGCCTGGCTGTCCAAGGAAAAGCTAGAGCAGCCTCTTGTAATAACCACGGCATCAGAGCCTGGCTTACACCTTTGGATAACATGGGAAACAAGATCTTTAAAAACTCACCAAACAAAACAAGTTTGTCTGCATCTGCTAGCACTAAACACAAACGGAAATAATTACATCACTTCACGCACTACAGTAAAGCTCTGGAGCCAAGAGGCTGCTGCTTAGGGAAGCAGAAGGTTTCCCCACCTCTCAGCACTGGTAAGAAGCCACTACCAGCCTGCCTGGTGTTGAAGGGTTGGAGAATTGCGCGGCGATGAAGAGCTACAGACCTGACCAGCAGTGGCACACAGCGGTGGCCACCAGAAGCTATGGGGCTGTTGCCGTGAATTTAGCTCGATAGGAACCGAACACACTGCGACATCAGAGCCCCTGTGAACGCTCACACCAGAGTAAGGTTAAAACCAGAAATGGTTTTGGCATTCCCACCCTGGTATCCCGCACGACACAGGCACAGCTCAGGTCAAGATGCAGCGAGGCAGAGGGTTTGCTCAGGCAAGTCCTGAGCCTCCTCCGCTCCGGCTGGAGTCAGTACAAACCGCGAGGGCTCAGCAACCTGAGTGATCTCAGGAACGTGAAACACAACAGAGCGAGGGCTGAACCTCAGTTAAACCCTGCTGCCTATCCACATCCATCAGTGGGTTTGCAGAGAAAAAAGACAAAGAAAAAGGCTTGATCTAGAGGCTAAGTCAATAGGATTTTCATTTTGTTTTCAGACAAGTTCCTGGAAGCTACCGATGGCAGTGCCAGCCTGGCAAGATGACAGGACCTTCGGTAGAAAGGGGGCTCTTAAAGGAAAGAGAAGAGAGGCATGCAGAGGTGGTTGTCTTCTCCAAAGTCTGCACAAAACCACAGACTAGTATCACAGCGAGGTACTGTTTTACTCTTGCGAGCAGCTGAGATGCCCAGAGGTGATGGCACACCCATGCTGCCGTTACTTGTTCAGCCTCAAACATCAACAAACACGTAGGGCTGGGATTTAATGAGCTTCCTGCGTGTGTACAGTGGCCACTAACACACCGCCAAGCCCTTGCGGAGGTGGCCTCATTTACCAAAGTAAGCCGATTCAGCTAAGCCCAGCATCAATTTCAGCTGAAGAAAGGGATTCAGCACCCCAACACATCGACATTCCCGGCTGGGAACCCCATGCTGCTCTGTGCAGGAGCTGAGCAGTCAGTAACGCCCCTGACAATTCCCCTCGGCCCATACGCAACGCGATGCAGCCCCTACCACAGTTTCCCACCGTGGCCGAGATGCAGAGGCTGCGCTTGCCCTGCTGCCAGCCGAGCACACCTGGTTCTGTAGTTACCGTCATCTTCACCAAACCCAAATGGCTCTAACACACCACATCAAACTCTCTGTCGTGCCACAGGTGACTGAAGAGCTCCACATCAGCTCCCTAATTAATCGTGTTTCATATGCCTTGATTTTTCCTGTGATCTCATGCCTCCTTTTCCCCCATTTGTGATGAAACCTCGGTGTTTTCTCAAGCTGGCGGTTATCACTCACAGCTCCAGAGGCTGCCGCAGCACAGAGAAGCTGCCTGTGGTTAGACCGAGAAGGGCAGAGGCACCTCAGGGCAGTGGCTCAGGCCATCCTGCGTAGGGCAGAAGACCCAGATCCTCTTCTGACATCCCCTGCCACCCTGAGCATTGCTGCCGCACTAAATACAGTGATCCCCAGCCAGTTCTCCCAGATCTACCCAAGATGCTTACGTTGCCCTAAGGAGATCTTGTCTATCGTGCAAGTGTTGGTGCTGGCTTAGAGGAAGGGGAAGATCTGAGGCCAGCTCATCACGCTTACTGACCAACCCAAACCACACATCCCAGTAGCTCTCCAGTGCTCAGTACCAAACCCCCCTGCAGCAGCCCCCCGTGTGCGGACAGCCTAAGCAGCAGCTGCCGGCCAGCCTTCGGGACTGGGGGGGGCGGCGGGACCCTGCCAGGGAGGAGACGGCTCCGGCAGGGCTTGCTTCTCCACGCTGCAGGCTGGAATCACCACCCCTGACGTGTTTGACAAACACACAGATGTGGTGCTTCGGGACACGGTTTAGTGGTGGGCTTGGCAATCCGGGGTTAAGTTGGACTTGGTCATCTTCAAGGTCTTTTCCAACCTCCATCACTCTATGATTCTACGAGGCTGATGGCATTTGCCCCACGCCTAGCAAGCAGCAATGGGGAGGAAACGGTGCTGGGGACCCCCTGCTGTCAGGGCCAGGCAGCAAAGCTCAGGGGCAGGGGAACAAGGCAGCCAGAGCCCTCCCTGACCCAGGGCAAGGCAAGCTCTGCTCCACATCATCTCCAGCTCCCAGCGTGCTGCACTGAAGAAGCCTATTTAGCTGCTCTCTCCTGCCATACAGGAATAACCTGAATCTGGCACAGAGCAAGTCTTGCCGCCCAGGGCTCAGGAGGGGAGACATGACTTCACCCACTTCCTATGGGGACAGGAACTGAGCCAGCGCAGGAAAACTCACCCTGATTAACAACCACGGAGCCAGAATCAGACCCTGCTCGCACCTTCTACCTGCCCTTGAAGTAAGCAATTGAGGAGCCGAGGCTGAACTCCCCCAGCTGTGCCCTGGGCGTGCAGAACCACAAAGGATGCTCTGAGCCTGGGTCTGCCATCCACAGCAAACAAGCCAAGATTTGCTTTAGCACAGCTCCTGCTCAGCAGCTGTCAGCCCTCCTGCAAGCTGTGTGGGAAGTTGAGGGAAAACAGGGTATTCATCTGCCAAACACCTAGATGGTTCCTCACCAGGCTTTTAGCACAAGGCTGGAGGCTTCCAGCAGGACTAAAACCACCGAGAACTACTCCTGAGCCACACACGTTACCTCTCTTCTGGGGAAACTGCTTTTTGGGGCTCCGAACCAAGGGGAGAGAGAAGAGTAATGGAATAGGCAGTTCTGCTTGAGGGCTGCCTCCTCTTGGGTATGCTGTCTCCTAAAATACTCCTATGGGTATGGGTTCTGATCCTCCCCTCAAAGAGGGTGAGATCCTGCCCCCAGGCTTTTGCTTCTGCGTTAGGCTCACAGAACTACTGAAAGAGAGCCATCTGCATCGTTACTTTTATTACTGACAGCAATAAAAGCATCTCAGTATATAGCGCCTCTCAGCCATGCACAAGCTCAGTGGTGCTTTGCTAATTACTGAAGTTTTCTGTGCTGACAAAGAGATGCCAAGGGATGCAGCAACCAATGGGGAAAAACTGCACAGAGGAATTTCAGTGCCGCACCACAGATCCCCTGGGCTAGAAGCGTGTTGTAGCGCCTTGCCACAAGAGCCAGTGGGCACTGGAGGCACCCACATACAGGCACAGGATCTGGTCCTACACCTTGAAGACCACCCATCATACTATACTAGTACTCGTTGGAGACAGGAGCCTACTGTGAGTCAGCATTTAGGGAGCTCTGAGTAGAGAAGCAATTCTCCTTCCACAACTCCAAGCATCTCTCTGGCACCTCCTGTCTCTGGCAGCCTTCTCCACCTGCATGGAGCACCTGCCGTAGACGTTATTGTTTCTGGATGGCATTGGACTGGTGGATTTGCTTTGCACCTCTGGCACACCTCTGGAAACCCGTCATGCATCTCCTCAGCCACGTGTCCCTGAGCAAAGCTCACCTTCCCACACCAAGCTGGTGCTACGCTGCCAGGTTGCAATAAATGTTGTTACTGCAGCAAACTGGGTTTGGTGTACAATCAGCAGCACTCAGGGCAAGCAGCTTGGGCATCATCTCACTTGAGCAGGACTTGACAGCTGAAAGAATATCAAAACTTTATGAATACTGGCTTGGTTGAGACTAGGACTTACCTCCATAAACTTATTTTCCCACATCCACACGGTCCACACAGGGTGGGCTGAACGTCATCTGGGAAAGGCCAGCTGACCGACAGGACTTTCAGTGGTATTGAAACCTTTTCCAAAGCTGTACGAGTGCTTCGCACGCAGGTTTCAGAAACCCTTTCAAGTACCATAATCTGATGTTAAGGTGCTGGACAGGGATATGCTGGAGCCCAGAACATCCCAAGTCACCCTCATTTCAGTACGAGCTGGGATTTTTCACACCCAGACACATGTACACAGGCGAAAAGGAGGAGTTTAGGCACGTAAAGCACTGAAGGACAAGTTTTCATTGTAAATCATTACGCTCATAGCAGCAAACATTTTCTCCACGCTCATCCATAAATTTGTAGCAACAGAACTGCCACCACACACACAGTCTATCCAGGGGACAGTACCTGTGCTCCTAACCAGCCCAAAGGACACACAATTTAAATCAACCAAATCATACGCTAAGGGAAAAATTGTGACTTGTTCACATGGAAGAGCTCCATGCTTGCTTAAGCAATGCTAGGGACAGATCTGACCCAGCTTCAGCAGAAATTTAAGCAATGTTCACCTGATCCTGCGTAAGTCACCCTAAGAAGGGTGTGATCCATTGAGAACTACTGCTGCCTGCGAGCAAGTCAGTACCGATACACAGCCAAGCGAGGGAAACGCCTCCCAACACCTTAAACTGCTGTTTTGCTCTTAGCACTTCTGTTTCTTAATAAACACTCTGTTGGTGGCTCCGAAAGAGCAACCCGGCTGCTTTCTGTACGCGCGTCACAGGGAGCCTGCCGTGGTGCCGGACACATTAGCCAGGGCTCGCCGCGCGAGGTCAGGGAACGCTGTCTGGTGCTCTGCACTACTCCTGCAATAAGCTCTGCACCACACCTCGAAAGACTGATTGATTAAACGTTTCTGCTTCACTTTAGCAATTAATCTCAGCAGCCTTTCACTTACCTGTATGCTTCAAAGCTAGAGAGATAATCCCTTCATTATCCCCTTGCTCTCCTTCGCAATTCGTAGTTTATTTCAAAATAACTGCAACATTGTACTGGCAGGCAGGAATGAAATCCTGGGTTCATCTCCCAGGGAGCTGCACGTGTTCCTGGGAAAACACCCATCTCAGAGCCGGCAGAGAGTTTATCCCCGTGGCCTACCCACACAAATCACTTTTGCAAAGATCAACTATGGAGGAACCAGCTGTTTCAGTAAGAACAAGACTCTCAGGTTTTTCAAAGCAAGCCACAAAGATCCTGGCCCTAATTATTCGCTCACTCTGTTCCGTCACAAAGTATAAACCCTACGGCCCTAATCTCCACTGTCACTGCTCATCTGCCCCAGAGAAATTCTAGCCCTCTGAATTTTATCCTATAGATTCTGTATAGGCGTACAAATAAGGCACTTTTTTGTGCTTCCCTAGCTGATATTTCAGTCACTCTTCCTAGAAACTGTTACCCAAAACAATAAGCTCCTCTGATTGAGCATAAACCATTCTCCGTGAATATGTCAATAACTGGAAAACGTTAGACAAAGCTGAAATAAGTCGTAAGGCTACATAAGCATTTGGAAGATACAGGAGCATTTGTAACTTCCACAAACCCAAGACAACTAAAATGCTCTTTGCCGGGCTAAAGCAGCACACAGTATCACCTCGGTTAGGACACCACACTTCCAAGGACCAACGCTGAGGAACAGGGACAAACCAAACCTCCCTCTCAGGCGAGAGGAAACACACGCCAAGTGCCTTCATGCAACTGAGGAAGCGTCTCGTTCGGCACCACAACATACCCCTGCTGAGCCAAGGCCGACAGAAGCATTTTAACATGACGCCTTTTCCTAAAGATATTCCCCACTTACTCTTGAGTGAAGCTTAAAGCTGATGGTGTTTCTGTGGCCTGATCTCAGCTTCTCCTAGCCTAACATAAATTTTACACCTATCTCGGGAGGCAGCGAGCTCTTCCTGCCAAATCCCAAGAGCCCTCAAGTCCTGGCTGCATTAGTCCTGATGTCGTGAGCTGCGGGACGCAGGTGGGAGAGGGCAAAAAGAAAGAACAAGGGTCTGTGGCAAAACAACATAGAAGCAGTGCAGGGGACAGATGTGTAAGAGACAGCGGCATTGGAGCGAGTCTGACAGAGGCACGCATTCCCACGTTGTGCTTCAAACGTAGCACCACCAAGGAATGAAGCTTCACACGTGCGTATGCACACCGTAACGGAGAATCAAGGTTCCTCCCGCCTCCGAATCAGCAACTCCCAGCAAAACCCGATTCCAAAAAAACTCATTCCTGCTTGAGGGGATGCACTTTAAAAGTCCCCTAAGCACCAACTATTTGTCACTTTTCTTTGAGGCAAAGCCGGGACAGGGGAGATACACCTGGAGAGGGAATTAAGGTGACTGGGACAACAGGGAATGATGGCAGATGACAGTCACGGGAGGTGCTGGGTGGAGAGCACCCAGCCGACGCCAGCATCCTCCAGGGAGAGACCGGCACACAGCCACACAGAACAAGGGCACACTCAGCCTTTGCCCCTTACCTGCTCACTCAAGCACCGAAACATACAGAGGTTTTGAAATAAAAGGTTGTAGAAGTAGTCTGCAAAGCACTTAACATTTTTCTGCTTTGAAAGGTCTCTGTTTCTCTGTTCTGAAGGACGCAGAGACTGGGCACCATGCAGCGCCCAGACCTTACCTGTGTCACAGTGAACTGTCAGGGGTCTGGAATAATCACCAGTCTTCTCTGGGTGGAAGTCCACCGTTACTTGCATGGCATCGCCAATCCCAAGAGTCCCAACGGAGGGATCAACAGAGAAAGGGCTGCAACACGGAGGGGCACATCAGGATTACTGTGGGACATTTGGGGACTACGTTCCTTCTGCCGTCTAGCTCACTCCAGCTCACCTGTATTAGCAAGGGGCCAAGAAACCACAGTCAGCAGCAGAAAAAGAGAACATACAGGGCCAGGAACTGAGCCACCGACCCAACTCCTGAAGAGCTCCAGCCCTCAGAAGATCCTAAGCTATAAAATGACCTCGTCTCCCCCATACCCTGCATCCAGTTTTCTGCAGCAAGGCTCAAGAGTCTGACTGCTAGCGATACGATCGGAGGAGGGTTTTTGAAGGGCACGGAGATGGCAAGAGTTATTTGCATGCACAACTTGACACTGAGTTGAATCCGTCTTTTCCTGCCACCTATAAACCTCAAGAGATGCAAATGTCAAGGCGATACCTGTCCCAGTGAGAATACACCCTGGAAATCAGACAGGGAGAACAGAAGTTTATTCTTGAATGGCCAGAGAATAATTAGAGTTTAATCGGCAGAATTAATCTATCTATCTTTTTTTTTTTTTTTTTTTTTTTTACCTTGAAAGCATCCTGGTTTTGCCTCAGAAAGGGCACATTTTATCAGCATTTCAATGAAAGCTGCTCTAAGCAAAGAAAAATCTGTACGAGTGCAAAGGCAGATTAGAGTGATACAGAAACAAGAAAAGAAGACACAAAAGGAGTATCCCGTTTACAGCCTGAACAATTAAATCTCTAGCTAAATGAAGCACCATTACCAGGAGCATTTCAAGGCACCTTTAACAGGAGGTTTTCTGCGTATTCACAAGCAATGCAGTCTCGGGCTCTGGGCTGTAATCCAGGCTTGGTAACTGTTTGCTTGGCCTACTAGAGAAATTCTGTGCAATGTGTGGGAAATATTATGAAAACGTGTCGGTGTACTTTAGATTTAACAAGAGCAATTATGATTTGTCACCAGGGAAACAGCTCTCAGCTGACAGACATAATTCAGTCCTTTAATGCTCAGGGAAAAGTCAGATGCAACATGTTTCTGCACAACAGCAGCTGGGCTTTGCGGCTCTTGTACAGCCTCACTTGGAAAGCAAAAGTTATTGCATTTAGTGCTTTGCTGCTGGTCAATTTGTCACCTTAAAAATATGTTCTGCAGAGTTTTTCAGTGATTGGGGAATGCAGCCCACAAAAATAATGAGAAAAATCGGAGCCATGCGCAAGCTGAGCTTCGTTCATGTAAGCAGTGACAGCTGATGAAATTGCTGGAGTTCCTGCTCGTTAAGGAGACACTGATGCAATTGGGGGCCTGACCTGCTCCCATCACGACTAGCAAGAACATCGCCAGTGACTAATGGGGAAGCATTGGGCCTGCAATGTTCACGTGCTGGACCTGAGACTTTTGAGAGGGAGGAGGAAAGCCAAGGCGCCGCCAGCCTCAGAACCGGGCTGCTCTGCATGGCCCTGCACCTGCACTGGGGGTTGTGCCTGGTTATACTGGGCAGGGCTCTGCTGGTGCTTGGCTGGGATCACTGCCTGCTGTGGGAAAGGCACAGAAAAATCGCCCCCCCCCCCCCCCCTTTTTATTTTATTATTTTTACCAGAAACATTGCTGGAACAGAAAAGCTGCTGGTTAAAGGCCACACTTCAGCCCTGCCTCCCACCCCATCCCCTTCCTACTCCGTCCCCATGTCTGCATACCCCTGCCCTCAGATAGCTGGGATGGGAATGACACTCCTGAGGATGACTTCAGGGGATGCCCGAGAAAGTAGATACCTTCGTATCTTCAAATTACCAGAGAAGAGGATCCCACCGAGGTCAGGACTCATTCTCAGGACTGAGAAACTGAGCGCAAGTCAGACACCGCACCTCCTGCCTCCCACCCCACGCTGTACCCACAGGACAACTTGGTTCCTGCTGTAGCAGGAGCTTGGTAACCCTCACGTAGACCTGGTTCTCCAAGACCCAGAGGGATGTAAGGTCCATGCTTCACCTGAACTCCGAACTTCAGTCCACATCACTAAGCTGTTCCCTGCAGCCTACAGATAAGAGATGCTAAGGAAACGTCCCTGACACACTAATAGCCACACGAAAACCACTGCCAACAGACGAAGCTGGCAGGCTAAACTTTGGCCTTTTAGCCATTAATTGTGAGCTGTTCTTTATGGTAATTCTTGTCCTGTTAGATCTACCCTTGTAATGAGTAACTACTGCTCCTGACAAAACAGGAAAGATAAGGTTTGGAGGTTTATTAATAGCTCTTCTTCTGACATGCTTTTTAACTATGTCCATTTGTACGTTTGCTTTGTTGTACAACATCTAAACTGTCACAGGTCCAGATCTCCCAGCGGTGCTTTGCAATCCCCAGCTTGTATAAACTCATCTAGCCGCACCAATCTGAGGGAGACCTTCCCAGCAGAACCTGCTGAGCTCTTGCCCGTAATTGCCCTTCAGAAAGGGAACAACACCAGGTTAGTAAGCAATTTCATTGTGATCTGTCTTGGTGTTTACATCTTGCTTGCTTTCACCAGGCATCAGCTCCCCATCTTGACAAAGCTGGGCAAAAGTTAAATCCCATGAGGACACCACGGGCAAAATACTCCTGGCAATTTAGCAACCAACTGACAAGTGAACAACGCTGACAGTTCTGTGGCTCAGGCTTTCCCGAAACCGCGCTGCCTTTTCTCTTGCAACCGTACGTTTAGTCAGTGCAGCGTGCAACGAGGCTGCAACATCCTTCGTCCCATGGTATGTTTCTCTTCTACAACCAAAACCCCTTTACTCCACTGGTGCCTTAATTTGCATTATAAAATCATCTGAGTTTGTGAGAATTGATTTCATTAAAAGCTGCCTCCAACCCCAAGACCGACAGTAAAATTACTGGTGATTGAATTGCCTCGTCTGTCAACTAAGACCTATTGCAGGAGAAAAACCCAAAGATCATCTAATCTTGGCATACATAATGTTTTGGTAATGGTATAAAAGCCAAAGTCAAGCACTGTAACCACTCCGGTAAAGACAGCCTGTTAGGTCAAAGCATCCAAGACTCCATCTCCATACTGAAAAAATCCTGCACAGAGCCAGCATCTCACAAGCTCTCTCTTTCCCTCTTTCCCTGCACGTAGGCTCTGTTGTCACATCCCTGTACATCCCATGGTAACTCTCCAATCCCACACCTCCATGTAGTATAATGGGCACTGCAGGGAGGGATGCAAGGCGGCTCCTAGCACTGCGCCATGTAGGATCATTTCCTGAGCTTCCAGAGCCTGATGGGACATTCCTAAATGGAGCTTCTCAGACAGATCCTCTCTAACCCATAGCACAGCACAGCACAATGTAACGTCAGGAAAAGGCAGTGCTGCACCGAGAGCTGCTTCCAGGCACCATTTTCAACTGAAATGTACTGGAGTGACATTTATCTCCGTGAATGCCGTGGAGAAGAAACTCACTATCCAGCCTTAACAATGAGAACGGCAGGAAGAGATTTTTTATATTTATACTATTTTTGTTATTACTACGCTATGCAGTGAAGAGCTGGGTATGGACATGCAGGGGGAGGACAGGCACAAAGACAAGCTGCATAATGGGCAGTGCTTCGGTGTTAGGGTCCCTGCGCCCCCCCACCCTTATTAAAGAGGAGTCAAAACGTGGCCATGTTTTCTGGTAGATCCCATGGCAAGGGAGAGTTCTGAACAAGCAACAGCAGAAGGATGCTGAATTGGCCCCGTGGATTCATTTGAGAGCTCTGCCGTGGAGTGAAATACACCACACAAGTCCTTAGATAAAGTTGTAAGAGGCAAGGAATGTCCTTATGAAGTGACCCGCTGCAAGAGCAGAGCTCGCAGTACTGACCGAGAGGAAAGGTTAGCATTGGAGATGGGCTGAAAAATGCACTGAAGGTGAAAGCTGGTAGGTTACGCTTGATGCCATAGAGAAGGGAATCTTGAGAAAGGAGGCAGAGAGAAGTGACAGGAGCAGCACATTGGACTAGGAAACTGTGGCGCCTGCAGCTGCCTTGCAAAGGGGCAAGAGCCTGAATTCGCCCAGGCCAGATGACAGAAGTTGCAGCAACTAAGAAGTCTCAGTTGTGCAGAGAGAGAATAAAGGACACCGAGGCCAGCTGATGGTCTACAAACTTTGATCTCTCATTCCCTTCTACTCCACTAAGCCTCCTCCCCCTCTCACGTGCACGCACGCTTACACATAGCGGCACACAAAACTATTATGTGATATTAATGTTGGCTTTAACACAACACTACATCCGTACTCAGCAGAAGTTAAGCACACACTAAAGCTGCTTCAGTTCTCCACTAACTAGGAAGAAGCTAAAACAGTCCTGAATTTAAGTCTGTAAGGCTGGCACTCCTACCACCTATGCCATAACTCTTAAATACTGCGTCTCGTATCTACACATTAAGCTCTCCATGACAGGAAACATCACGCATTAATGTCCAAAGCACAGGTTTAAGTGTTTGTGATGCTGAACAACCATTACGGGAGTCATTCAAACGAATGCATGACATTAAACGAAAAACTTCCCCTGTCATTAATAATGATGCAGCCTTGGTCACAGCCTCTAACGCAGGGAAATTAATCCCCTGACATGAGGAGGAAAGCGGTCTCTCCCATGAAAGCCTCTGTAAGTAGAGTTGTTCAAAGACAATTAACAGCTAATGACCTAATCGCCTGTGGAGCAGTGTATTGGTGTGACTCTCCAGCCAACTTGTCATGCCAGCCGGGAGGCCAGTTCTTTTCTGCTGGGGTTGCTGGAGCCACTGAGCTCACCTGGGACGTCGGGGCAGGCACAGCACAAGCAGCAGGGAACCCACTGTCACCCGGTGCAGTCCCCAGCACTGGCTGGAAAAACCACTCCTGGCCCACCATGGCCTCATCGCACAGGGAGAACGTGGTTGTTCTGCTCCCAGGCTGCAAGGGGACGTGGTGACCTGGTCAAGAGTGGGCAGCACTCAGATTTTGAGTGGAGGATACAAGCTTGGGGGAGTACAGTCGAGATACTGGAGGGCTGGGCTGCTATTCAGGGGACACAGCAGAACCGCATGCAGCCGAGGGATGGAAAATGCAAAAACCTGTATTTGGGATGGAAGAATCCCTGGCAGTACAGGCTGGTGGGCACGAAAGCCTTTCTACAGAAGAGGAGCTTAGGGGCTGGAGCACAGCACATACAGGGAGATGCTGGGATAAATGGCTTTGCACAGCCTTGAGAAGGAAAGACGAAGGCTGGTATCACTTGGTCTTACTTTTCGTGTTGAGTGCACACCTGATCAAACTTTGACACTGGTCTTGCTTTGAGCACTGTGTTTGCTCAGATGATCTCCAGAGGTCTCTTCCAAAGTTATTCTATGATTTCATCTTCTCCAGCAGCCCAATTCCATTTCACATGTTCCCCAAATTTCTCATATTATTTCCTATACATCTGTGCATATATATAGGCAGATGGTAGACAGACAGGCATTAGAGGAACTCAACCTTTAAGAACGTTCCCAATGAGGAATTCATTATGACATTTTGCTGAACACTTAAAGCAAAAAAAAAAAAAAAAAAAAAAAAGAGCAAAAAGACAGGAACCTCAGAGTGTTTAAAAAGAAATCTGAATGAACGTGGGGGCGACCTAATTAGAATAAAACGCTGCTTATATTCAAAGATCATCAGCTTGAAATTTCAAACTGGCTTTCAAAAGTTCATAACGAAATGGAAGAGATGACTGATGCCTTTGGCTGACATGGGAAATCTTACCAGCTTTTGATCTCTGCGCACATGCAATCCAGTCATTCAGAATTGTACTTTCTTGTGTAGTTTGAAATAAAGCTTTCGTAACGCTTCCCATCCCTTTGTTGCAAATCAGGATTGAAACATTCAATCGATGAAGTTCAGCATAAAATCCGTATCAAGCAGGATTCAACATACGCTGTATCACTCAATAGAACAGTTGGCAAGGACATTGCCAAGAGATGCTACGCACGACTGGGTACTTGTTTTGGTGGTGACGACTAGATCTGGAAATCCCAGAGGGAAGATGTACAGGGATTTACAAGTTCCTGCCTGTGTATTTCCACAGTGAAAAGAAGCAGCCTGCTTGAATAGCATCCTGGAAGCCTGCTTCAACAGCCTTGCCAGGCTTTGGTAGAAGCCTCTTGGACCTTCGCATTTCCCAGGAGAAAGAGCAAAGAGCCTTCTCTTGACCCCTGTTTTCCTGGGGAAGAAACCGAAGCAACTCAGGTGCACTAAGGCAGACAGCAGGTCTTTGCTGCATTCTGGACCTCAGCTCCTACACCAAAACCTCTGGGACCAAGCAACTCGGAGCTAACTACCAGCCAGCTGAAGTGGTTTCCTTGCAGGTGCAGTTTCCAGAACGCATTACCCTCTCCAGTTCAGCAAACTGGAAAACCACTGACTGTCTTCTCAGACCAAGAGGAACAGTACAGGCTGTCCACGACACAGCACGCATCAGGCGCTTGACCAGGAGACTGCCGAAATGCCACGTGCTTGTGGCCTCCCAGGGAATGGGTATATTTGGCCAACAGGGCCACATAACCATTTCAGAAGGTACTGGAGATCAAGGAGGTTGCTGGTAGCTACTACAGCATGCTAGAGCACTTTCCAGGAGATCTGAGAGAGACAAAGCTCTAGAAAAGGCTCCCAACCCACACACCAGGTATTTGCTGCACCTTTTGCCTGTGCGCCCATTGGCATTCTGCTTTGGGGCTAAAGTGCAGGTTTGTAGCCGCTGCCAGCTCATCTCCGCTTAAGAGCTCATTCTAATGAAGAATATTGGATCCCAGGGACCGGATCAAACCTACTGGAAAACCAGGTTCTGGACCCCACAGGGTTTTTGTCAGGGTCTCAATACCAGTTGCTTTGATCTATCATCTCTGATTGCACTTGCTACTATAGACAAACTGCTGGTAAAGCTGACGATAAATTCTTAAATGTCCCTTCCACCAGCTCAGAGCTTGCCCATTTCTTAACACTGCCCTTGGTCTGCAGGAACTGAGCTCCTAGAGCTGTCGTCTGCCACGCAGGATCTTATACAGCCCAAGGGCAGTCCAGCTGCCTTCCTACATTTGCTCGTTCCATCTAACAGAATCAGTCTTGCGCGACTGTGCACTGAAGACACCGTTGCACTATAAAACTCCACTCTGCAGCTTACAGAGTTTTAGCAGAGGCTGCGCCATGCTTCAAACACTATAATCAACAGCAAACCCCACGTGCCCTGCCCATTTCCAGCCACGGCAGCAGTACGGCAGCTCACATGCTCTGGCTCCTTTTTGTCACCGTTTACCAACTATACTATCACACAACAGTGTTTTGCGCAAAAAGAGATGAGCTCCCTACCTCTGAGTGCTGATGCAGTAGCGGGCCGCCCCGTTACCGATGTTGCGAACCAGCAGTGTTTTCTGGGTGCTGTACTTGACTGGACAGGCTGAGAAATTCACCTGGTCGGGGAAGTCCAGGATAGCTCGGGCACCTATAGCTCGGAAAGGCACAACAAACTTCTCCCTTTCTGTGATGCAGATGAGCTCGTGGAAATAAACCTGCAGGGAAAGAAACAATCTCAGCACAATGTTTTTAGTACTTTCCCCACGGCAGAAGGAAAACTGCTGTTTTCTATGACTGTAGCAGTATCATTCTGTAACGCAACAGTACTTTTTACCTTCATGAGCTTTCATTCCAGTAGCATGACTTGCACAGGGTCGTTAACTTGCAAAGAAGAAACAACCCCATTGACTCACCTGCTTTTGCAGCAAGCTGGCAGCACCACAATTATCTGATGCTTTGATTCTGAGACACCAGAACAGTCTCTTCATGCAAGGGATCACAGCACTAACGCAACCTGCTTCGATCGCCACTGCAGACTATTGGAAGCACCACTGAGAACCCAGCTGTGCCACAGCACTAACTCCAGTGCCAGCAACGCGGCGACCTCGTTGAAGCTTGGCAGGGGATGCTCAGGTACACTTTCAAAAGGACTTCACCACATGCATAGTCAACGGTCAGTCTTTGGTGAAATACTTCACAAGCTGGGCACAGTAACTGCGGCAGCGTCAGGGCAGTGTAGGGTACGGCTGTATTTCCTGCCCCTTCTCACAGCGTTACAGGGCCAAGGCTGGAGACACGCACCCTTCAAAAGCCACCTGATCCACCTCCCCACACCAGAGCTGGCTCAGCTCCAGACCCAAACTGTTTTTGCGAGAGGTTTCACAAGTACCTAAAAGCGCTAACAGTTCCACCCCTGCCCTCAGCAGCCTACGCCAGCTCTGCGCTAGAGTTAAAGGGTGTTAGTTCTTCCTGTGTCTGAACTCCGTTTCCCTTTACATCTCACCCCAGCCTCAGGGGACACAGGAGACAGCTCTGGCTGATGCCTTAATCACACCCCTCTGTAAGGTCTGTTCTAGAGGAGTAAGTGACGGGGTGCCTGGTTAGCACACCCACCCCAGGCAGGCGGCATCGGGAGCTGCACACGGGGGACACTCAGACACCCCGCCAGAGCAAAGCCGGCTGTGCAGTCCCAGCCACTGCCTTCTGCAGAACAGAGCCAGGCAATCCCCCCCGCGCCCCGGCTGTCTGGCGTTTAGCAGCAGGAAGGCAAATCAAATTACCAAAATCATGTTACTGTAGAGATGAGCAGAGCAGTCTCCAGATGTATGGCGTGGCATCGCTGCACTGGAACTATCACCTTGCCCCCACTGAAATCAGTGGTAAATCTGCTGCCATAGGGCCAGGAGCCATCACGCCCAGCAGCGCTCTTATTGATGAGCTGATAAAAACTCTGCTTCTCGTCACTCACTGGCTGCCCTGATTTTTTCCTCAGTGCTTTTAATTAATTTGATATTTTTATCACTGTTGAAGCAGCAAGCACTTTAGGATTTTAACGGTTTAGGAATTGCATACAGCAGCAAACTCCCTTCAGCAGAACCGATCCAGACTCCCCCACAGCTGGGATTTCCTGCTCCCGTCCCCATCCCCTCCTGGAAGGGCCCTAAGGCAGCCAGCCCAGGCACAGACACGTACCTATTGCTCTAACGCAAGCACTGACAGCCAGCGCCTCACCCACCACCCAGCACCTCGCCTACCACCTGCTCAGCTGGGGTTTAAGCTTGTCAATACAGATGCTGCCCCATCCAAGACAAAAAGGAATAATCTCTTTTTCTAGACATCTCAAATATTCACCCTAGAAACTGCAGAAGGGCTTTTGCTTTCCCTATTTGGAAGGTAAAATACTAGGAAGGGAACTGCAGCAAGCAACCTGCATGATTTAATACCGCATTTCAGGAAAGCGTTTCATCTTCAGCAAGTCGTTCTGAATTGGCAATTTTGTACTCAATCTTGCAGCCTAAGCCTTCTAAAATAAAAGCTATGGGCAGCCCATATGAATTTAAAGCACCTGTTATCTGGCTACTTCACGTCCTGCACTGTTTCGGTCCTCAGAAACTCATTAGCAAATGAAGAATGTTATTTGCTTTTGTTGTTGTTGTTCTTTTGGCCACACTACTGTAACAAAGGCATTGCAAAGCCAGCTGAAAGCTACCTGCCTTATTAAGTCTTGGCATGCCATATTTACTTAGCTCCCTCTTTCAGGTGCCAGGTAGGCAGAGGAGGATGCAAGTTCAGATCAGCAGGAGGATAAAGAAAAAAGGAACTTCAACAACTGGAGCTACTTGAAGGAAGTAAAAGGAAGTAATTGTCAAGGCGTTGTCATTGCTAAGGAGCAAATGGATCAACAACAATGCAATTAAGAGCCCAAGAAATAAATCCCCCCCAAAAGCAAGCACAGGCAGCCTTCCCAGCTCCGTTGCTGCTGAGGGGCGCTGGGACCACCTGCACAGCAATGCACAAGGGATTTCTCCAGGGACCCGAGGGCAAGGCTAAAGCCGCAAGGATTTGGTTTCACAGAGACAACCACGACCTTGAGAGAGAAAGATGCCTCTCGCCATTCATGCAGATGCACATTATGCTACAAGCCCCCTCTCCAGGGACACCGTGGGACATGGCATCCCGTGCAAGGCTTGACTCAGCACTTCAGAGCGGGCTGACCCTTCAGCCACGCTCTACCACCCCCACCAAAGTGGGACCTTGCACCAAGCTGAATGCAGCATCAGCCCAAACAGGGGGAAAGCCAAGGCAGAGGGGTGCTAGGCAGAAGCTGGCTGCTTGTGTCGCTGTGAACCCATGGTCCCTTAAGCTTCTGAAAGCTGAATTGCCCTCCCTTGGGGGCCACAGGTTGCAAAGTCTCTACTGCAGCACTGCCTCGTGTTACCAGGGCACTAACTCTGCTACGCACTCGCTTGCAGCCTAGGGGCACAGTTGAGACCAGTGCAAAATGTTGTTCTACTTTGCAACTGCAAACCCTTAGCAGACTGTTTAAGACCAGGTTTCTAAATAAACGTGCCTGGATGACAGAGGGGTTGCATCCCATCTATGCGTTAAAGTTTGCTGTGTTTAGACACAGCTTCAGGCTATAGGTTTTCATGAAAATACGACTCCATCCTGCATACAACTCCCCTCAGTTTCAAGGAAGATACAGACAGTTGTACGATGGTTCCCCTTCTCGTGCTCCCCTGTGACAAGCAGTAAATTACAAGCTCTGGCCTTCCAGGTATCACCACTGGCACCTGAACTGGCACCCACTGAGACTGAAGCAGCTGCTCGTCTTTGGTGCTGTTTCAGGCTCTTTGTAAACTCAGGCTAACAGTAATTACTGTCACAGCAATATCAACCCTAACTGCCCAGAACCCCAAACTCAGATGTCAGTTTCCCTGCATAACCTATCCCAAATGCTTCACTGAAGCCCTTGCAGCAGCCAACTTGCAAAGAAAAGATCCTTGTAGCATGAGGTAACACGGCAAGCCAAGCAGGGAAAGCTCCCGCTGAAACCCTGATATCAGAAAGGCTGGAAAATAAGGGCCGTGACAACAGAGGAGAGACCAGAGGATGAAGATCCGTTCGCAGCAGAGGGGGTGCCCCTGCGCCTGCCCCCCTCAGCCGCTGGTTCGCAGGAGTCTTTGAAATGAGTCACTTGGCTTCAGGTTCCTGTGGCGCCGCGCCATTTGCCTTGGTCTTCCGCCCCTTTCCTCCTCACAAGAGTCATCTTAAAAGTATTCTTGGAATAGCTTCTGTGCACAACAAAACATCTAACAGGGCTGGGCTGAATTTTAAAGGACTTCATTTCAGTAACGCAATAACTCACTGTCCTGTCATATTTCAGAGTAATCAATGTGCATTAATTCAGTCTCCACTGAGCATCAGCAATGAATTTCACAAACCTCACAGACTGAACTTGCATTGCCTGAAAACAGTGCGCTGCTACAGTGGAAAGAGCAAGAGGACAACACAGAATAAGCTGTGCTATGTTTTTATGTGCTTCTTACTTCCTTCTTCCTTTACAATAAACTATTAATAAGCCTGAAGGACGCACAAATGGAAGTATTTCTGTCTGTTGTTTATCGGCCAGTCAGTGCCACAATGGTTCCCAATTCAGCAGAGGCCGTCAGACCATAACGCAAGAACGCACGGGAACAGGGGCTGGCACGAGAACACCCACGCTGTACAACTGGAGCCATAAAACAGAAACGTGCAAATCAGAAGCAGCAAGAGTAACAAACTGGAAATGTTGCCCAGCAGAAAAATTAGCAGTTCATTTATAACACAAGTGCCAATAAACCAAAAGGCACACCAGCTATTCCTTTTCTGACAGTCCGAGCACGTGGCACATTCCCAAATGACTGCGAGACAGTAGGAAACTGCTCATTTTCCAAGAAAGGGCTACGTGGCATTTCAGCCACTAACAACTCACATGGCCCTATTACTTAGGGCCGAGGCACAATTTTACTCCTTTCAATCAGGACTGACTTCACTGAAGTCAGACTTACTCCAGGGAAGAACAGATTCAAAGCAAGAGAATGACACAAACCAGCTCCTCATCAGGAAGGTCCGGACCCCACTTCACTGGGTTACCCACAGTCCCTGTGGATCATGCAGTATCAGAGACGTAGGGGTTATTCAAAGGTAGCACTCCTGAGCCTTCCACAACTAACACACAGATACTCTGCAGGCAAGCAACTGCAAGCCCAACACAGGTGGCTTTACAGAACCATCTCCCAAAGCCTGCCTCTTGGCTAAGGGCTTTTCAAGGTGCTCTGCACATCCTGACCATGCTACTGATGCATTTCTAGCTGAGCGACAGCACTCCGGCACTTCGCTGACTCACACTCCACCAAGTATGAGACAAAAAGTCCGATTTGTACAACGTTCTGGTTCTGCTGTAGAGTCCTCATGTGCTCCTCACCAAGCAGCCCACATCCCTCTGCCAGTGCCCTGCAAGGAGCACAAAACCCAGGTCGGCAGAAACCGCCAGGGTGTCGCTCAAGCTGTGCAGAGGACCTCGCTGGCACAGCTCCCTAATGCCACACACTCACCAGTTCAAGGGCAAGACAAGGGACAAAGTACTGGACATGAGTGCTCCTGGGGGTTCTCTCACCCTACTTCTATTCGGGGTGATGTTCATGTGTTGCTCTGCTGCTTCTCTGTAGTTGAAGAGCGGCTCTTTGCCCTTCATGGGAACCGATTTACTTCCATCCCAAAAATGAATGCTCATGAATACTAATAAATCACATTTTAAAGGAAGCAGCGTCCCCTGCAAAGCCCATCTCGGTGAGATTAAGCTCTTATGTCACTTGGGCAGTATGGAGAACTGCCCTAGGCCAACATCATTTTAACCTTCCATACGAATGACGTAAAACAATTTCTCAGTCCCTCCCCAAAGCAACCGATCATTTCACAAGCATGGGGAGCCAGGCACCACAGGGCATTTCCTCTCTAGTTTGCCACAGCCATGCTGTTTGAGGATAGGACAGGGTGTTAAACTAAGTGTAAGCAGCAAACGGAAGATGAGAGAATAGCTGTGCCCAAAGAGAGCCTGCACCTCTGGCCTGGTGCAGAAACACCAGCTGGCTCAGAGCGACCCCCTCACCTTGCATCACCCACAAAGTCACGCAAAGAACTGTGCCAAGAGGCAGCAGAGTGCTGGTGCAAAGAGTCAGCCTGCCTGTCTGTGTTCCCCTGCAGGGCTTCCTCCCTTCCATGCCAGGTACCAAACCCTTTGGCGTTAAGAAGCCTCCAGGTAACACCGCCGCCCCTTCACATCACGGCACAGTGCCAGACTTGCCAGGGCCACAGCACCGATGCTCCAACCTCCGAGCAAAAGCATGGCACACGGGGCAGGGAATAGGTGCCAGCTGACACAGCAACCACAGCCCCATGCACGCAGGCACAGCCACACCAGCGTGACTGCCCAAAGGCTCCAGGCTAACACGCTGCCTGCAGATTCTACCTGCCCCTTCATTCCTGTGTGCGCTCCAGATGCCTCTGCAGCACACCAGCCTCCTGCTGGTTAAAGACATCTGGAGCTCAGCGTGTCTGTGCCAGGCTGGCTCCCTGCCACGAGCACAGCGCATCTTCTCCCCTAGAATCACAGCTGGAGCACAGGTGGGCAAGTATCCTCAGGGGCAGCACAGCGGCAAGGCTGGAACACAGAGGGTATGAAAAAGCATCACCTTCGCTCCAGCCCAGGCTGAGGCAGGGAACTGGTTGCCAGATGGGAAAGGGGAAAGCTCTCTGGATCTAGCCATTCCCCTAGCGTTTTCCATCATAATTAAGCCCCTAACATCGAGTAGAGAGGTGTGATGGCTAAACACCTTATCAGCACCCCTCCCTGCCGTTTCCCTACTGTCCCACGTGCACCTTCCCCTGAAAACGCCCAGGAAAGCACAGGGAGGGAACGCACAGCTCGTCAGTCCCTGCTGCGGTGGCATCGCATGGTGCTGCCAGCCAGGATGTGACCAGCTGCAGGCTGCCTGACCACAGCCTAGAGCAAACCTCGCAGCACGGCATGGGCTATAACCGGTGTGCAAGAAAAGTGCCGGCTTCAGACAGAGCGTTCTGCCGTCTCACTACTGCGGCCAACACGATACGCATTCAAGAAGCGGCTCCAGTTTTCAAAGGTGGTGGTCCTCACTCTGATCAGGCTCAGCTTTGGGTCCAACAAACAACACGTTTGTATTTATGCAAACAGGCTTTTGTATTTATAATTATCAGAGCAAACCCCTAATTATGCAGCAATGGTCAGATACTAGAAACCAACACCATGAGAGGCCACCCCACCACACAGTGCACTCTTATCCCTGAAGCCAACAGACATGGCATTAAACATTCCAGCACCGAAGGATAATCACAGTCTGAAGCATAGAAGAGCCTCCAGCCTATGACAGCATCATCTTCACCACAGGAAAAGTTTCCCCCAGCTGTAGATCCAGTGCAATGCCACTGAAACCAGGACAGCGCCTCAAAACCCACAGCAGATGCCCTGTTCTGAACCCAGCCCCGCAGGTTCACCTCCCACTGAAGGCACACATCTCTCGGGACCTCCAGTCTCACCTTGTTCTCATCAGGGGAGAAAACGATGCGGAAAGTCGCAAGCATGCCAGGCAGTACCTTGCGGCACACAGCATGGTGGCTGATCAGCTTGAAATAAGGTGAGCTCTCCAAGATGACCTTCACCAGCCCAGGAACCTGCAGAAAAGAGAGGGAAGTACGATCTTGCAGCTTGTGGAAACAGGAGGAGAAGAGACCTGGTGACACCACCTTCGCAAAGCACTTTTAGCTCTGGAGGTACATGCACGTAACACATAAGAGTGAACATTAATCCCTTCTGCCTGGGCAAAACAGCTCGAGGCCAGAGGCAGCAGGGCGATGAAGGAAGCGCCAAGCAGGGAAGACACCAGCAGCACGGAGGTATAATATCTGAATCAAGTCACCCGTGTATTCAATAAGCCCAGAGAATCTGCTGGCTTCTGCCCGTACGCATCCAGGCAGACATGCCCCTAGAAGGGGCATGTATTATCTGAAGGCCAAACAGTACGTGTTAATCCTGGGGGAAGGAAGAAATCCACTTTAACGTGCTGGGTTTGAGCGGGGCAGTCTAGCTGCGGTGCTACAGCCATGTAGGCAGACCAGCAAGAGGGGACCACAGATACTGTGGCCTTACTGGGAATAAAAGCAGCAAATGAAGAGCAAAAGGAGGAGACACAGGAAGACAAAGAGACAACCCCAGAAACAGAGAGATGGCTGGGAAAATCCAAAGGGAGCTGGAAAGAAGCAAGGGAGAAGCACAATAGGCTACAAGGAAAGGCTGATGCAGAGGATGAGAGCCAGCAACCTGGCACAGTGATGGAAAGCCAGGCGACCCCCCAGGCTGTGCCTATCAACTAGGGGCTTCAAAGGCATTTTCTGCCCCGAGATACATGACTGGCACTGGCTGGTGGTGGTTTCATTATTAAAAGCCAACCTCTGCTCTCCGGAGGCTCCTGCTGCCTGTGACTGCAGCCAGGCAGCTGCCAGCGCAGGCAAGCCAGATCCCCGGGGACCCCTGCCCACCCCCAGCAGTCCTGCAGGCACCCTGCTGCACGGTTCTGCCCTCTGGGGCACCACCAGCACACAGACGGCACACAGGCATTTTGCTAGCACACAGACAGCAACCCCTGAGCGCCAAATCTCAAAGTCTGAAGCAGGTGATTTGGACTGGTGGGCAGCTTCACGGATCAACAACAACCCCACATGAGGCTTGGAAAAAATGGAGGCTCATTCTGCACCACCCACCCGAGCCTGGTAACCCACGGCCAAGGCAGTCCTGAACTCTCCAAAGGCCCTTGGAACCCAGCAATGTCCGGGGGCAGCGAGTTCCAGGAGCCAACTTCACAGTGCAGACAAGCATTTTGGTCACCATGTCCCTTGGAAGAGGAACACGTGTGGCTCAGACCTTCAGCAAAAGCCACCCAGAACATCTGAGGGTGCTGAGGAACAGCCTGAAGATAGAAAAGCAATTTTACAACACGGGTAAGAGCAGGAAGTATATAGTACAGCACTTCTGTAGTTGCATGATTACAGAGCCTCTATGCGGAATATATTTTGCTGTCAGCTGGATTTTTATGGGGCAGACAACTTCAGGCTACCATGCAGTGTAACTCAGTATGATTCAGAGGAATGGGGGAAACTGGCACGAAAAACTTGAGACAGAGCACAACGTTGCTTTTCTCCAGGACATCGCCAAAAGCCAACCAATTTAGAGTATAACACCCTCGCAGGATTATCCTGTCCGTCTTTCTGTATTTAAAACATACCAAAGATTTTCCTGGAGCTTATCTTACTTTTACACCCATGCTCTCCAATGGTTGAGCTCTTACTAGCTTCAAAACTACATTGTTTTGGGAAAAAAAACACAGTTCACACATTGCCTCCCCCTTCACAGGGCACGTAAATCCCAAGGTGCAGCTTTACACAGTACAAGTTTATTATCTTTTACTGGGAATGGCAGAAATGTTAATGCAGATGATCTTTTCCACTTGAGGAAGCACGAATAGAGCAAATTAACTGTTTGCCTGTTGGCTGGTACTTGGCAAAGATAAACATTTTTAAGTGCTGCATGGATAATGGAGCAGGTGAAGCCAAAGACTCAGTGGGAATGAAGCAGAGAGTAGGAAGAGAGAAACTGAGGCACATTTTAATCAGGGACGAGGATACCTACAGCAAAGACTGCCCAAAACTCAGCGCAGATCACACCAGTGGCATCCCCCGGGTGCAGGCGCCCATGCTGCATCTTAGCAATGTTCCCAAGTTAAATGCCAGACCAGGAATGGTGCAGTACTCTCCCGGAATAACTGAGGGAGCACACCTGCATCCTTCCTTGCCAAAGGGTCTTCCATTTTCACCCATATCCCTGTCACAACCTGTTATCTCAGGAGATACTTGGACTTCTCTTGCTGTTCTTCCACCTGCAATATGCCTCGACAGCTTTTTTTTTGTTGCCCACCTGTTTGTCCTCCCCAACAGGGACATTTGGAAAGGAGGCGAATTCACCGTCTCTTGTGCACACTTCCATCTTCCCATCCCACCCTGCCCTCACGCATACCTCTTCCTCTCCATTACAGAAGAGTATCCTTAATTACACCCCTCCTTCTCACCTGTCTCTACTGCCCGTGCACTTACTGCTGCGTATCAAGAGAAACCCTTGCGTGTAGGAAAGCGCGCAGGGAGAGAACACCGAGCTCAGCTCCTTTCCTCCCTCCTGCCTTTTCCCACCAGCTTGCCCTTGGCACATGCCTCATTCCAGCAAACGTTTCCCCAGCTGAAGTTCAAAAGGTCCCAATTTCCCTCTTGACAGTGGAACAAAACCGCTGACATTTTTCGACTTTTCCATTCTCAACTTTCTTGGGAAGTCTCAAAATGATCGTTTTTTTTCAAGTAAAGGTGGAGACCTTTGAGGGCACTTTACTCCGAACATGCTGTGGCTCTCCAAAGGGGAAGCAGAGCATCACGTTGTCTCAGGAAAACCTGAGCAGAACCCAACTAAGCTTAGCAGCAGCCTGAAGGGGCACCTAAAGGCCTCCCGCTGCTGATGCTAAATCAGCCTGCTTCCACTGCTGTTTCAAAACACCTTTCCTGAAGCGCTGTTACCGCTAATTATAACTTACTCCAGCATAAAGTGGAGAAGACCCCACCCCGAGCTCTGACAGCCCGTTCAGCTCTCTGTGCAGCTCACCCAGAGGCAGAGGTGCCCTGTGGAAACTGAGATTAACCACGGAGCCACCAGGACGCGGTGCACACTCGAGGGAAAGCACGAGGGCAGGGAAGAACTGTACAGCCCCCAACATTCCCAGCCGTGCAGGGCTTCCACGGGGAAAGGTCCTGACTAGAAAAGCTCCTTCCAGCGAGGTACTACCAACACACAGCCAAAACCAGGGGGAGAAACCTCAGCATGGGAAGATTTCCACCGTCTTGCAAAATAAAGGCGGTGAGACGTTTTATTCTGGATGCGCTGTGCTGCAGCAGGCGACTGGCTACGCTGTGCACCGCGCGGATGACACTGCTCTCCAGTTCCAGCACAGGGTTAAACTTCCACGTCCCAGCACTTACCTTGTCCACGTTCCTCAGAATCAGTGGCACTTCATAGACCTCATCGGGGACGTAGCTCTGAAATACCACCTCTGATGGGAAAGGCTGGAAGAAGCTCTGTTCCGGGGCAACTGCCGAGAACTGGAGATGCAAAAGAGAGCAGAGAGTTTCAGCCGCGGGGAGAAAGACTCATCGGTGAGAGAATACAACACCGGCCTCCAGCGAAGGACAGTCCCTTGGTGAGTACGCCTGCCCAGCTCACGCTAGGGGAACAGCAGCTCACCCACCTGTGTTCTGAGCAGACGAAAAGTTTCTGGGCCACACCGAGCAGGCTCAAGCGAGCAGCTCTTTTGGCAGGTGTTTCTCCAGGTCTCCTTCTCCAACAGGCAAGGCAGCACTTACCTCCGGCAGAGCCCTGGGCTAACACGGTCACACAGCTCCAGAGCACTCACTGCAAGAGCTGTAAGCACTCGTGGAGCAAGGGAAAGCCAAGAATTTACAGGAGATCCCATGGGAAACAATTTGGGGATCATCTTTACTTTGAGACACAGAGACCAAGCCCAACACATCCTCAAATCGCTTTTTTGACACACAGCCCAGAAACCAGGAAGAAGAGAAGACAGGCCAGAAAGGAACACCGCCGTTAAGAAAGCGACAGATGAGGTGGTAAGTTCCAGGTACTTTCCCAGCATCACTGGGCAATCTGAGTAAGGGTGGACTTGGCATCTCCTTTTCCCACGAGCTTTAAGTGGATGCTTCATTATATTCTATTATTGCCATTTTATTTAATACCACTACAGAAGCAGGTCTGAAAACATACAGAAACAGCAAATGCTTACAGCGCCCGGGCGTTACTTTGAGAAAACTCCTCCCTGCTCTGCCTCCCCCCTTCCAGCTGAACTCTTCACACCCACAAGACACAGGCACGTCTCCTGCTTCTCCACAGCAGTCAGGGTCGTGCTGAAGCCAGCGGCCACAGCACACGGCCAGTTCTGTGTGTGCTCGTCCGAGGCGTTCCCAACCTCACGCGCTGTCTAGGGCAATCCTTAACCAATTTGCTACAGGTCTCTCGCTGGCAGTTTTCCACTCAACAGCCTACCTCAGTCATCTACCCCTTTGGAACGTGTGTTATACTAAGCCGATCTGTAAGAAAAGCAGCTTTAAACACACGTGTAAATAAACATTGATCCAGATAAAGCACACCCACTGCCCTCTGCCCAGGGCCATTCCCCTGTGTACCTGGCAGCCTGAAAAATCTAACACCCTGTATGGGTCCCACTCGATGTTCCAACCCAAAGCATTCATGCAATTGCTTTAGCTACACCTTGAGTAGTTACCGTAGGCCCTCAGCCCTCAAAGACCAACACAGCCACCACTGAGGGCATCCTATGACCCCAAGCGTTTGACAGAGACTACACCCAACCAAGGGCTGGCTATTTCAGCAGGAAGGTGGGAAATTGCAAGCTTGCATCCTTGTGGCCCGCCCCAGCCTTCCCCCAGTAGCATGCTTTAGCCACAGTAGCTCATCTCCAGCAAAAGCCACCAACTTCAACAGAGGTTGTTTATATGGGCTTAGCGCAGGTCAGGACTTCGACATCTCACTGGGGAAAAATGTTTTACCTTTCCCCCAGCAGAAGGAACTCCACACCGGCAGCAGTTTGAAACAACAACAGGACTTAGTCACCAAGGCATTTAGATAAGCTGGAGGCAAGCCTGTCACAAGCACGCGCTCTCTTCAAATGTCACATCAAACAGCAAGGAAAAGGGCAAGAAAAGGCTACCTTATGATGGGACGCTTCGCTCATGTCTAGAATCTGGATAATCTGGGGTCGCCGCATCTCCCGAGTGCTGGCCAGCCTCTGCCTGGTGGTAAGAGACGTCTCCTTCAGGAGGGCAGAGGGAGTCAGCTGAAATGCAAAACACCAGCAAGAGCTACAGAACTGCCTTTATTCAGAAAGGCTTTTCTTCTTCAAGAGCCACCGATGAATAATTTGTGATCATAGCCGCTAGGATAGTCCTGGAAGTCCCATAATTACCTGTTGAAATATTTACCATTAGTAAAGTAATGATAGCGCAATACACATGCTCCAAACAAGTAGCTTTGTCCCGTTAGCTTCTCCTTCGTGATTTGATGTGACATGTTGGGGGATTTTGCTCTTCGGGCATTTGTTTCCTTTCCAGTTTGGCTGGAGTGAGCCAGTGACCTTTGAAAAAGGTTGGGAGGAGTTATCAGAAATCCCTTAACTCCATCCTTGCACAACGCTCACAACCACCACACATGTGCAGATGTCACTGCTGGGTGAGTCAGGAAAGCAGAAAATCAGTGTTGTGCCAAGACCGAGGTGGAGAGGAATGGCTCCAAGTTTTAGTTATCTCTTTTTAATTAGCACTTGTTTTCTCTGTTTGGGCCTCCGAGACTCCTCCACAGCAGTATGCAAAGGTATCTCCTCGACAGAGCTTCAGCACCAGGTCATCTTCAGCCAGGTGAGCTCTGGTCAGCAAAAGGGCCGTCTGAGGATGGGGAGGAGGAATTGCCCTGGCTCCGCTGCTGTCTGCAGCGCTGGATCTGTGCTCCACACGGGATACGGGACAGAACAACTGTTTTGGAACCTGTTCCATCTGGGACCAGCCACACCTCTCGAAACCTTCAGGCAGAGTTTGAGCAGCCCACCACATGCCCAGCTACCTGGAGGGCAGGTATGGTCAGAGCAGCGCTGGCAAGCATCCCGACGTGACAAAACGTTACTGCCCACACAAAGCGGGCGGAAAGAAACACACGCTCATGCTTCAGCTATTCCGGTGCAATGCCCGGTACGTTCATTTAAACTGGCTCCAGTGGCACATCCAGACACAACTCTGGACTTCCCCTGAAGCAGCACACAGTCCATCCCCTACTGCACCATGGTCACCACCTCCGACAGAAGCATGGCAGCAGAGAGACGGGGAGGTGGTGTCCAGCTTCACAGTGCTGCCAGACAACAGGAGGGGCAGGTAGAGGAAGGACGCGGGGGCAGTTTCCAGCCTTACACAGCTCCTACCTGGCCGCAGCAGGTACTTACAGTTGCGGGCTTCTCTGTCCCTCTGGCTAGCTTCGGACTACGAGGCACTACCACTTGGCTCGGGAATCCACCGGCCATCCTGGAGGACCCCGTGAACCAGCGGGGCTTTCCGGTGGCCATGCCTCAGTTGACCTGCAAGGAACAGCAACGGGACTTGGAAAATCCAGCATCCCCTTCCATGGCAGACCCAAAGGAGACAGCTGTGTCTCCGGGCTGTGGCATCCTTCATAACTGGAGAGCAGCCGGCATCCCCACCCTGTCTCATAACTAGACCATATTTCAGTGGCAGAGTTAAGACTGATAGAAGTAAAAGCCCAGAACAAACACTCCAAAACAGCCCTTTGCTGTGGGCGCAGTCCCACAAGCCACAAACACACATCAAAGACTGCTGGCACTTCTCATCTTCTCCCCCTCTTCCATGTATTTTGCAACTATTTGCTGGAATTATTATCCAAATCTCTATTAATACCCAAACTGTCCTTTATTACTCTTTAAAAGTTTTTTGGTGGGAACAAAGGATAAATGTCACTTCACTGCTTCATTTTGCAAAAACAGCTGACCCCATGTGACTTTGTGCCTGACCCTACTAAGTGCTCAGAGTATTATGAACAACCTTAAACCCAGGGATCGCTGCTGCCCCAAGCATCAAAATCAGACCGCTCTCCTACTTTGCAAACCAAACGCCCATCCTTTGTGCAAGGAGGTTGGTGATGTTTTTAACTAAGGGACCATAGAGTTCAATACTCTGATTAACAACTATGGTTTCTCAAAGCTAATTTGGTTAGGTTACAAAAATTATCCAGCAAATATGACTCCTTCCAGGCATGAAATTACCATGCCCAAGAGCCTTTCTCCATGGAGAATGAGGGCCTTATTTTTCACTTACTAACACCCAAACTCTAGGCTCCCTACAGGCATTAAAAGCTGTAGCAGCAGAAACAAAAGCATGAAACCATTAAAGTCGCATGAGCAATTAGCTCAAATATAAATACAACAGATGTGACAGCTCGGCCACTTCAGGCTATCCTAATGGCAGTTCCTCTCAAGCATCCTTATCCTGCAGGCAGCATGGCTTAACAGGTCCCTGGGCCATCCTTCTTCTATCACCAGCCTGCTGACAACCTCCCCATCTGTCTCTCAAAAAGTGGGTGTGCAAGAAAGGGAAAGAAAACACCCCCAGAAAGTGGGTCTCAAGCACCGACAAAAGTCAAAGGTAAGTATGTACAGCATTTACTAAGCACTACTTTGGACGAGAAATCATTTCCCCTCCCTTTCTGGCTAACTGGACCAAGGAACAGATGGATGTCCCCACCTCTTTTTTTCTGGGACTTGAAAGACCAGTGGCCTCAAACCCAGCTCTACCCTAAAATTATTTTACATCCTGACATTAAGTAAAAAATCACAGATCCTACCCCCTCCTGCTTCCTCCTGTTCCGCATCACTTTTCTTCACGTGGACTTGCTGTACACGGCTAGACACCATTCTGTGCAAAGACCACCATTCCCTTCCCCTCAGGTTTGACCCACATCCTGCAAACAAGGCAATACTTTCAGCTCATTACTCCCGAAACAGCCACAGCATTGCGCATGTTCACGGTACCAGGCCCTTCATAGTTTCAGGGAACAACAGGGTTGCCATTTCCTTTTGTCCTTGCCAGGAACATGAGAGAACAGCACGGTCCTACGGACACAAGGGCATGCTGCAGCTGGAGCTCGGATTGAAAGCTAGAAATAACTATTCGTTAAGAGAGAAATCTAATGGGGATGATACAACACTAATCTGGGTATCAGTGCTTTATTACTGGGTCTTGAGAGCAACTGGATTATTTGTTTCAACTTTCTAACTATAATTTCACTTCACTTGAAACTAATCCTGCTCATCATGCCCACACCAGTTATTTCCAGAGGGCTTCCAGTCTGCATGCCCCCATACCAGTCCAGCAGCTTCCCCTACCCTCCAGCCCCAGAGTTAGGCACTTCCATAGCCCCGCTTCCCTGGAGCCTGCAGGGACCAGCCTCCTGCATCAGGAGGAAAGCAGCAGAACTAAGAAAGCAGCCACATTCTCCTGCAGGGGCAGGACAAAACAGCAACCGCAACACAGCCCACCTCCAGCCACCACCCCTGGCTGCTGCACGGGGAGCTCCATCTTCCCCACCTCAGAGAGCCCTTTACCCCCCCCCCCCCCCCCCCCAGAAATTAAGGACAGACTGCAACTGCCCCTCTGCTCCAGGCTCAGGGCACAGACAGCTCGGGCACCTCGACTGTGGGTTCAGAGCATGAACGCCCCAAACCTGGGCAGGGGAACCAGCTGCGCCAGGACACAACAGCTACCATCGCCTCAGAAAAGCAATGAGGAAATATACCCAGGGCTGGGGTACAATTCCTGACGTGTCTCAGGAAACCCAGATGTGCCAGAGCAGGGTGCCAAGCTCCAGCCTCCTCCCCCACGCTCCCTTTACTCCAGTACCTACTACTACCTACTGCTGTGCTTTTGTGCTGTGCCTCACATGGCTGCCAGGGCAGGGTGAGAAGCAGCAAGAGAATTCCTGCCTGGCACCTTCTCCAGGGGAGCCGTGCTGCACTTTGCCGAGGTGAGGTTTTTTGGCTCTGCATGATTTCAAATGTGAGGGGTCTGTTTTCTCACCACAGAAAGCAGGGAGCAGAAATTTTGTGCTGTACCTCGTATGGCTGCCAGAGCACGGTGAGAAGCAGCAAAAGAATTCCTTCCTAGCATCTTCTCCAGGGGAGCAGCGCTGCGCTTTCCCAAGGTGATTTTTTTGTTCTGTGAATGATTCCAAGTACGAGAGGTCAAATTTCTCAGAAGAGAATGCACGGAGCAGAACTTTTGTGCTGTTCCTCTCATGGCTGCCAGGGCACGGTGGGAAACAGCAAGAGAATTCCTACCTGGAACCTTCTCACCATGTCCTTGCAGCCACATCAGGCACAGCAGAAAAGTTCGGCACCCTTCTCTCTGTGGTGAGAAATTGGACGCCTATACATTGGCAATCATGCAGAGCCCCAAAGAGTCACCTTGGCAAAGTGCTGCACTGTCCCCCTGGAGAAGGTGCCAGGCAGGAATTCTCTTGCTGCTTCTCACCCTGCCCTGGCAGCCATGTGAGGCACAGCACAAAAGTTCTGCTCCCTGCTTTCCGTGGTGATAAAACTGACCCCAAAATTTTGCACTCATGCAGAACCAGAGCTGACCTTGACATAAGTGCAGCACTGTTCCCCCCTGGAGAAGGTTCCAGGCAGGAATTCTCTTGCTGTTCTGTACCCTGTCCTGGCAGCCATGTGAGGCACAGCAGAAAAGTGCTGCTCCCTGCTTTCTGTGGTGAGAAAATGGAACCAAAGTTTTTGCCCTCCTGTAGAGCCAAAAGAAAAAAATCTATCTTGAGAATGTGCAGCACTGCCCCCCTGGAGAAGGTGCCAGGAAAAAATTCTCTTGCTGTTCTGTACCCTGCCCTGGCAGCCATGTGAGGCACAGCAGAAAAGTTCTGCTCCCTGCTTTCTGTGGTGAGAAAACTCACCCCTTTTCATTGGCAATCATGCACAGAAACAAAAAAAAATCACCTTAGAGCGCAGCGCTGCTCCCCTGGAGAAGATGCCAGGAAGGATTTCTCTTGCTGCTTCTCACCCTGCCCTGGCAGCCATGTGAGGCACAGCACAAAAGTTCTGATCTCTGCTTTCTGTGGTGAGAAAATTGATCCTTCAGAGTTGCAATGGTTAAAAGCCCAAAAAATCACCTTGGGAAAGTACAGCACTCCTCCCATAAAGAAGGTACCAGGAAAAAATTCTCTTGCTGTTCTGTACCCTGCACTTGCAGCCATGTGAGGAACAGCACAAAAGTTCTGCTCCCTGCTTTCTGTGGTGAGAAAATGGAACCAAAGTTTCTGCACTCCTGCAGAGCCAAAAGAAAAAATCTATCTTGGGAAAGTGCAGCAGTGCTCCCCTGGAGAAGGTGCCAGGAAGGAATTCTCCGGCTGCTTCTCACCCTGCCCTGGCAGCCATGTGAGGCACAGCACAAAAGTTCTGCTCCCCGCTTTCAGTGGTAAGAAATTTCACCCAAGCATTTTGCATTCATACAGAACCAGAGCTCACCTCAGCAAAGTGCAGCACGGCTCCCCTGGAGAAGGTGCCAGGAAGGAATTCTCTGGCTGCTTCTCACCCTGCCCTCGCAGCCACGTGAATCAGCACTAAAGTTCTGCTCCCCGCTTTCAGTGGTAAGAAATTTGACCCAAGCATTTTGCACTCATGCAGAACCAGAGCTCACCTCGGCAAAGTGCAGCACTGCCCCCCTGGAGAAGGTGCCAGGCAGGAATTCTCTTGCTGTTTCTCACCCTGCCCGGGCAGCCATGTGAGGCACAGCACAAAAGTGCTACTCCCTGCTTTCTAAAGTTAGCAAAATTGACTGTCCACAGTTGCACTCATGTAGAGATAAGACTTTCTTACTCAAAAGCAAAACCCAAGAAGCCACGTAGCCTTGGGAACCCCCTTGTCCTTCCGTGTGGCTGGTGACTTCCCATGGCTCTTCCACAAGGCAGGACAAATAACCATGAATTTGGAAGCCCACGTTAGTTCAAGTACACTTAGTCCTCTGGCAGTCACCACTTATGGGCCAGCGGTCCTCTCACCCCTCCACAGATCTGCCTCTTAGTCCTCTAGCAGTCATTCTCCATGGAGGGACCACAAGTCCTCCATACCTACCTACCAACTCACCAGAAATGAGTCAGACCACGCCAGAAGTGACACTGCCTGACCTGCAGGAGATATATTAGATCAGTAACGATGGTTTCAAGACAGAAAAAACACCACCATCCACCAGCACAGCAGAAAAACAACCAGAAGAAACATCATACACAAACCAAAGGCCCACATCCAAACCCCACAAAGGCAAAATAGCTGAAAAAAGGCACTCTCCACAAAAAAAACCCACCACACAGATCACAAGATAAGATAAAAATGCCATAACCCCAGGAACGCAGGGCCAACAAACACAGGTTCTGTCCATAACAGTAACACACTTTGACACTAACTCACCTGGCCTCTGGCATACCATAACCTTGTTGCCCCCAAACCCCAGCACATTGTAGCCCTAAGGCAACACAAAATGGAACACAAAGTCCCTGGAGATCTCCGCCAGGGCCTTCAGGTGGTCCCTGACCTCACAAGTGAGAACAAGATGGAGGCACCGGGACAACACCGGCATGCGTCTTCACACCCTGGAAAAGGGCCTGAGATAAACACTCCTGGGCAGAGAGGCTGAGGCACTTGGAGGCTTTGAGCCAGCCCTCCACCATCACAGGGCTTCAGCTCATCATTTCTGTGTCAGAGCCACCAGGCAGGTGGCCCCATCCTCCCTGAGAGACTGCTCAGGGCACCTGTACCCAGCTCCAGGGGGCTGGATACACAGCCTCGGATCCATGGGGGGGAGGGGTGCTTTAATCCTGGGAGCAGGATTTCTAACAGTGCCCCTGGGGAGGAAAGCCTCCTCAGGCCTGGAAGCCTGAGAGACATCTCTGCGCTGCTCCGCATGTCACCAAAAGCTGGGGCTGAGGAAGGCTGCTTTGGGGCCCGTCGAGGGAACCAGCTCCCCTGGGCTGCTCTGTGGCCACCGGCTGCTGTTGCTGTCGCGCGGGTCTCAGTGCTGCTCTGCAGTCGGCCGTCACCTCCCCGTGGGACACTCTCCAGCGCAGCACATGTCTGCACTGGCTCTCCCTGGGGACAAAGATCACAAGCGAGGGATGGGCTTGGCTTTGGCCCCAGCCCCAGGCTGCCACCAGAGAGACCTGCCACCCCCGCCCCAGCTGTGCGATGTGGGCACCACGTACAGCTGCAGATGTGGGTCAGGGCAGCTGTGGGCAGGGGGCAAGCCCCGTGGTGGTGCCCCCGGCACTGGCAGCAGGCAGAGCTGGGGAGAGCGAGGGGCAGCCCAGGGCAGCCGGCAGCTGGCGGCGGGGCCCGTCAGGGTGCAGCACCCTCAGCAATGCCCGGCTCCGTGCGCCTCGGCCCCAGGGCTGCAGCGCAGGGCTGGCCCCAGCTGGGGCTGGGCTGGGAACAGGCAGGCAGGGCCCCTGGCAGCCCCGGCACGCACCTGCTCCCTGCATGGGGCAGCCTGCTCCTTTGCAATCGACCCCGTGGCATCCAGAGAAGAGCCCTGCCCTGGGCCTGAGCCATCGCTGCAGGGATGAGGCCTTCCTCGGCGTCCGTCCCTCAAATCCCTCCCTCTGGCCCCCACGGTCCGTCCCTAAAACACATCCCCTCTGGCCCCCAGTCCCTGCTGGCCCTGAAGGCCGGCCACAGCACTTGGTTTCAAGCCTGAGCTGGTCATGTCATGGCTGTTCTGGAATGCGGTACAGTGAAAGGAGAGATAGAAATGGCAAATCTTCCCCCTCGGGGCAGTCAAATGCTGGCAGAGGTTGTCCAAGGAGGTTGTGGGCTCTCTGTCCTTGCAGATCTTCAAAGGCCAAGGGCACACAGTCCTCTGCGACCTGCTCGAGGTGAGTGTGCTGGAGCAGAGGGCTTGGCCCAGAGGACCTCCATGGGTCCCTTCCAACCCCACCCTCCCGTGTGGCTCTGTGCTTTGCTTTTCCTCCTAAAGCCCCTCAACTCAGCCCCGATGCCCGCTGGAAAGGGTGCTGGGGAAGGGACGATCCCAAACTCCTCCCCTTCCCAGGGTCCTTCCCAGCACAAGAGCTCCCCACTCCACGAGACCCTATGGCAGACACAGTCAGGAGAGGGAAAAGATTCTTTTATTGTCAACAGCAGCTGCGGGGGCCCAGGAGTCACAGCGGTTCAGCCGGTGAAAATCAGTCAGCACCTGCAAGGACAGAGTCAGAAAGCTCTGATAAGCCCCCAGCGGCAGGAAGAGGCAGGATTTGGTTCCCCCCTCTTTGGAGGACGCTGTTTCCGAGGAATTCCTCATGGCCCAGAAGGGAGAGTTCTTGCTGGCCTCCAGTCGAGGCCGGCTCCGGTGCCTTCTCCCCAGGGGTGATGTCCCTAGGGAGCTGTGCGTGCGCAGGGATGCTGACAGTGCCCCTGTGCCGCGCAGCAGGGCTCGACGGGGAGCCCCCGGGGAGCTGCCGTGGGGCTCATCCCAAACCCTGCTCAGCACCAGCCCTCGCCAGCCCTTGCCAGCCAGCTGGGCTGACTTAGGGCCGTGTTCAGAGCTGGGAAAGATGGGCAGCAGCGCGTGGTACGCACCTGGCCTTCCTGCCGTGCTGCACCTTCCTGCATTTTCTCAGGTTTGGGTCCACGAAATCATTTCCCCTCTTCTCCTTTTTATTTGTGCTTGGCTGTCCCTCTCCTCTGCCCAGGCTTCTTTTCTCTTCCTTTTCCTTGACTTTTCCTTCTCCTGGTGGGTGCCTGCAAACCTTTCCATCCCACAGTGTGATGAGATGGGGAAAGCCCCAAGCCCCTGCAGTGAGCTCTCAGGTCAGGCAAGGGGAGCTCTTCCTACCTGGTTTCCTGGGGCAGGCTGGTCAGTTGTGGCAGGCATGCCAGGGACTCTTCCGTGCCCTCGGGGGTGGCTGGAGGCAAATCTGGAGGTGCCTAAACCAGAAATTTGGGCGGTAGCGGGTGGCAAGTAACGGCCTGGGGTAGTGAGGGCCTGACTGCCAAATTGCCATCTTAGCTCTACAGAGGAGATGCTGTTTTGCATCGTGCACATTTTGCACAGCCCAGCCAACACAGCCTAGACTTGATGAAGCTGCGACGGAGTAGGATTTGAGCAAAAGCCCTCTCAAGGTGGCAGCTACTCCTTTCTGTCCTTCTGTGGGTATTTTGTAGGTATGTTTTGTTTGATGAAGCAGATCATACTTAATGAAGTGCATTCCAGAAACAGCCTTTCCAGTTTTCCTTAACACGCACCACTCTGGGGGGAGAGGAGGAGCCCCAAAGGCACAAGAGAGCGGCTGCCAGGAGGAGCCCCAGCAGCTGCTTGGCCTCCTGGGAAATTACTGTCCCACTTGAGACATGTTGCCCCAGTGTCTGTGGAGCTGCCGTACCTCTGCCGCTTTGGGCCCTGACCCTGTGTCTCCCCCAGCTCCTCTTTTGATGTCCAGCAGAGAGGCGTCTGCATCCAGAAAGGCTTTTGCTGGACGCTGGGTCTCTGCTGTGCCTGCAGGGCCACTTTGCTCTTCGCACTTCAGCTCTGGAAAGCAAAAGCACGTGCAGCAGCGTGACTTCTTGGAAGTCAAGAACACCTAAGCAAAGCCCAGCCGAGCCCTACACCGCTTGTCTCCTCAACGTTGAGGTTTCTGGCATCCCAAGCCCCAGTGTCTGTGACAAGCCTCAGTCCCGCCTCCTACCTGTGCGCCTGTCCATGGGTGCTGGCACCTCCTCGGCTGATGGAGGGGAGAGGCCGGCCATCTCCTCCCCAAAGATGTCCCCGCAGTTTTCAATGAGGAACTCCACCAGCACGTTCACCTGCAGACATGAAAGCCTTGGTCTCAAGCCAGGTGCCTGCAGACGTGTCAAGCAGCCTTTCCCACTGCTGGCCCTTCGTCTGCGCAGGCAGCTGCGGCTGGGGGTTGCTCTTCCAGGCACCCAGCCCACCAGCCCTGGCTCAAGGGAGGAGGCAGCCAGGGACCTCTCAACAGCCAAGCTCCGATGGGCGGGGAAGGCAGCACTGGCTGCTGGGTAGGGCGTACCTTCTCGGTCACCGCCAGCATGGCCTGCAGTGGGAGCAGGTCCTCGTTGGGTGGGCTCAGCAGGTTGGGCCCGATGCAGATGGCCAGGTTGCTGCAGCTCATTCTGCTGGTGGCTGTGTTGTTGCCGATGTGCTGCAGCAGGGCCATCAGCCGCTTCAGGAGGAGGAGGTTGGCCGCAGGCAACTTGTTGGCCACCCTGAGGGAAGAGGAAGACAAGGCTGATGAAGCAGAGGGTGCCCACAGCCGTCCCTGCAGCTGGCCCCAGGCGGGTGGGAGCCAGCAGCCGTGTTGCACAGCTTTGCAGCTGCCCGAAAAGACAGCTTTCTGAGGAGCCCGTGCCTTAGCAGGCAGGTCCCAGAACTCTCCCGGTCCCTGCTCACCAGGCAGGCTGCTGCCCACACTTACGCTTTCAGCTCCTCCACCTTGGCCTGCTTGCTGGCCCTCTCCATGGCTGCCATCCAGTCCTCGTAGAGGTCGATGAGGAGGAGCTTGGTTGGGATGCTTCGCAGGAATTCCTGCAATGCCAAGGGCTGCAGGTGAGCCTTTGAACGTTGCAGGCCAGCCAGGAGCTCCTCCAGCTGCAGGTCAGAAGTGCTCACCTTCAAGATGACGGCCAGCAGCAGCGCAGGCTGACTTCCCATGTCAATGTCCTTGCCGCGGTCCAGGGCCTCGCGTAGCTGCCGAAGTTCTGTGCCGCCGGCAGCTCTGCGGAATATCCCCTCCGTCGTCGGTCCTCGCTGGCGCAGGACAGCCAGCAGCTCCTGCAGGAGAGGCAGGAGGCCACTTGCTTGGCTGAAGAACCAAGCGGTGGCAAGGACCAGAGCTCTGCCCCAGACGTGGTTGCCTAAGCGCCACAAAGGTCCGGGACCAGAAGCAGGTTCTGGGGGTGCAGAGTCCAGTGCCCTGTCCCCGCAGCTGCTGGGGACACGCAGGCCCTCTCCAGAGCAGCCGGAGGGAGGGCTGGGGACCCCGTCTGTCCAGGCTGGCTTACCTGGATGGGCCGGGGCAGCGTGTTGTCCTCCCCACAGAGGGCTGCCAGTGGCTGCCCAAAAAGCGCCCTGCTGCAGCCGGAGCCCGCCTGCCCTGGCGCCTGGGCAGCGGCCGGGGTGCGCCGCAGGGCGAAGGGCCAGGGCAGCCCCATCCTCCTCCTGCTGGTGCTGCTCCCGCTGCTGCTCCCTCCTGCTGCAAAGGAAAACAGAGTAAGACACCACCAATGGAGACCCCAGGCCAGCGGTCCCAGCGCCTGCCCTGCCCTGCGCTGCCCCGCCTGCAGCACGGTGCTGTGTGGTGCGGCAGGATGGGCAGGGAGGCAGCAGCTGGAACCGCGGCTGTGGCTCGGAGGTGTTGACTTAGAAGCTCTTGAGAGCCATCGTGCCACGGGGTCAGCCTGTGCCAGCCTTCGCCCTGCCCTCCTGCAAGCTGCGGGCTGCAGCAGAGTCTCCGTGTCCCCGCAGAAGCACGTCCAGCAGCCGCGGCCCAGCAGTTGTCCTTGTCCGTCCAGGTGACATCCTTCCGTGGGCTGCCCAACCTGCATGGCGACACTCGGGACAAGTGAGCACAGCATTGCAGGAGGTTGCCTTGCTTTCCCAAACTCACCTGGTGCGGGGCAAAGTCCCCCTGCGTTTGCAGATGGGGCCGTCGCAGGCCCTTGCTTGGGATGAGCCTGCAAGAACCAAGAATCAGGCTGTGCTTGCAGAGCAGCCCCGCAGCAGAAAGGGCCACCAGCAGCTTGAGCGCGGCAGAGCTGGGACCCTCTGCCCTCCCGGGCTCTCTTCCCCATGTGGCAGGGTTCCTCCCAGTGTCACCAGTCAGAACGTGCTGGCGTGCTGCTGGCTTCCCAAAACCCTCTGCTCCCTGAGTGGCACCATCAGACCCTCTGTCCCTCCCACACAAGGTCACCCCAGTCCCTGCGCATCCCGGCGCAGCCAGAGGCAGGTGCAAGGCAGCCATTCTCACCTCTGCCTGTGCCTCCATCAGCCTCTCCAGGCTCCTGGCGTGCACTGTCCTCCACTGGGCAGGAGAGAAGGAGGGGAAGAAGGTGAGCAGCCATGGGTCTGCTGCTCGGCTGCAGGAGCAGTGCTCGGGGACAGGGCCCAGAGCAGAGAGACACTCACGGCGTGGCGGCGGCTCAGCTCCTTCTCCAGGAGCTTGATGGATGTCAGATGGGTGACGCGGGCTCCCTTGCGTCCTTCTGGTGTCCTGTGCACCGGGAAGGGAGAGGGAGAGAGCTGGGTGAGCCCCAAGCCGTTTCTTGTCAGGCAGCTGTGCCTGAGAGCTGCTCGCAGCCACGGGGGCACCTTCCCCAGCTGGGGGCTGTGTTCCCCCGTCCATCCAGCTTCTCCTGGAGCATCCCCCCGGCTTACCCCAGCAGTGTGGCCACCCACAGCTCCTTCAGTGCCTGGCATCTGCAGGTAGAGAGGAGAGAGCGTCAGGCCCTGCTGCCCCCAGCCCTGGGCAAAGGTGGGTGCCTGCACAGCCCTGCCCCGTGGGGCAGGACAGAGGCGCTGTCCAAGCCCTGGGTCGCTCTGTCCTGCCTGAGCGGCTGCGTTTGCCCTTCCCTTCTGGGGACCAAAAGGTGACCAGGGGATGCAGGATGGGGAAACATCTCCTGTCCCTCCCTCCCTGCCACCGAGCTGCCTGCTCCCTGCCCAGCTCTGCACGCAAGGCAGAGGCCAGTATTCACTGGATGGCGTGGGCACGGCTGAGAAGCTCTCCTGCCCGACCACGACTCACCCAAAAGTGGCGATGCAGGAGCCGGTGGGCCAGGCGAGGATGACAGAGGTGCTGTCCTCATCGGTGCCTTGCTCCTCCTCCTCCTGTCCATCCTGCCCCGCAGCCTCCTTCCCGCTGCTGAGCACCCACAGCTGGTCCAGGGCCAGGCAGAGCTGTGGGCGCAGGCTGGTGCCATGTCTGCAGAGAGCAGAGGCGGGCACTGAGCTGGAGGGGGGCTCCTTGGGCTGGGTCCCCACGTGCAGAGCCCTGTCCCCCACCTGCCCATGGGACGGACATTGGTGCCTCCAGCACCGAGGGGCCGGGGCCTGGGGCTGGTGCCAGGGTGTCCCTGGGCCGGGGCTGGGGGCAAGGATCTGGGCTCTGAGGGTCTTACCGCAACTTGGCGACCACCAGTTCCTCGTGGAGGAGCAGAAGGCGCCTCTCGCTCCTCTTGCGGCCCCGGGTCAGCCGCACGTCTGCGCTCAGCGCCGGCTCGGCGTCGCTGAGAGCCTCCCTGCAGAGCAGAGCACGGCGGGCATGAGCAACGTCAGTGCTGCGTGGCCCAGCTGTGCCCACGTGTCCCCGAGCCCGGGGGAAGCCCACCTGGAGCCGCAGCAGCAGCAGGCCTGGCCCATCCTGCCCGGGAGAGGAGGGCCCTGGCTGTGCACCGAGGAGGGGGCCCAGCCGGCGACGGGGAGGCTGGGAAGCGGGGTGCTGGTGCTGTGGCAGCACTCCTGGGCCAGAGGCTGCCTCCTGCCAGCGCCGCTGCGTGCCAGCACAGCTCTGCCCTGCTGCCTGTGGTGGCCGTGGGCTCCCCGTGACCAACGGTCTGAGCCCAACGGAAAGTGGGCGGGGCCTGGGGGGGCGGGACCGGGGCCCTCTCCAGTATGGCCGGGCCTGCCCCGCCCGGGGGAGCCCCGAGCAGGACAGGGCAGGGGGCGAGGGCCACCTCCCTGCGCCTGCGGCCAGCGCTTTGACCTGGGGTTTTGACAGGGTCCTGGTCGATAAAAGAAGCTGTTTTTCCTAGAGATGGCCGTTGTGGCCTGAGGCAGACTCCTCTTGGTGGAGGCCGGCCTAGCGGTCGGAAGGCCTCTGGCACACAGGCCGCGCCAGGCCTCAGGCCCCAAGGCGCTGGAACTGGAGCAGGCCCACCGGGAGGAAAAACTTCCATTTTTACCAAAAGATGGGGGGACTAGCAGCAGTCAAGAGCCACTCGTGTCCTGCCAGGCGCCACAGGTAAATGAAATGTGTGGTGAGCTTCGGCAGGGATTGTGGTGCCCCTGGAGCACCACCCTTGCTTGGGAAGGCCTTATCCCACCTGGGTGTTAAGGCTTCACCCTTGGCAATCAGGGCTGGATGAGCAGCACCCAGGAGCCCCTGCCCTGTTAGCCATGACCTTCACCCAGCCGGTGGCCAACACGGCCAGGGGCGAGTCTGTGGGGTAGGCCATGACCATGGCAAAGAAGGGACCCATAGTCAGCTTTTGATGGCCCGTGTCTCGTTTCACTGTTGACCCTAAGCAATGCCTTGCTTCAAATAGATGCCATTCAGAGAGTTACACACCCGCCCTTTTCGGGAAAAATGCAGGAAATCAGAGACATGTAGCAAATCCTCTTGTGGCTGTTGTACACAGCAGCAAGAAGCAGCGTGGGTCCAGTGGCTAATGCTGGAAGGGGAATTCAGCACTTCTGGGAAAGGGAGATAAAGGCACTCTTGTGGGCCAGGCTGGGATTGGAGAGCCTGGGTGGGTGTCTGGGGTCCCAGCTTTCCCGCAGTGCTGACTGTGGTGCCTGCTGCTTGTTCTTCCCTGCATCGCCGGCTGCATCCACCTGATGGGGCTGTGCTTGGGAAGGGCTCCGGGGGTGAGCAAGCCCACGGGAGAGGGCTGCGGAGAAGCTCTTCTCCAGAGATCTACCAGAAACTGTGCAGAGCATCCGAGAGGATGCTCTGTGTGACAAGGGAAGGTGCCCGTTGGTCCAATGTATGGAGCCTGCAGGGCTCCCATCAGGGTCCTTTGACCTACCCGTCCTCCAGCCAGCAATCCAGGTGCTGGGGGGTCCCATGTAGGTCTCCTGAGGTACCCTTTAGCCCCGGGCAAGGTGTCGTGCCTCAGTGTGTGCTTGCAGGGCATGTTTCCTTCCTGCTGACAAGGGCAGAATTGCAGTTAAATGCCCCTGGGCGATCCCGAGCCAAGCAAACTTTTTTCTATGGGTCACACTGCTTTGCAGTCCATGTGTGTGGTTCAGCTCCTGTATAGGAGCTGAGGACACGAGGTGACCTAGCTTGGAAGCTGGCCACTCTTGCTCCAGGCAACTCCAGTCGCTTGCGTTTTCCTTCAGCTTCCCCAGCCTGATCATCTCCACTGTCACCTCCTCCCTGTCCTACAAGTATCCCTGTCCCAGCCATTAGGACAGTGGCACAGCACTCAGAATCCAGATCACTGGTAGAGAAGAAGGACAGAGGAAAAGAGAAGTTCTCCTTTGAAAGAAATCCTTCTTTGTCCTCCTTTAGCTACCAGTGGATGAAAAAAAGGGGGACAGAATTTCAGGCCAGCCACAGCACTGGCTTTCAAGCCTGAGCTTGTCATGTCATGGCTGTTCTGGAATGTGGTACAGTGAAAGGAGAGAGAGAAATGGCAAATTTTCCCCCTCGGAGCGGTCAAATGCTGGCAGAGGTTGTCCAAGGAGGTTGTGGCGTCTCTGTCCTTGGAGATCTTCAAAGGCCAAGGGCACACAGTTCTCTGCGACCTGCTCGAGGTGAGCGTGCTGGAGCAGAGGGCTTGGCCCAGAGGACCTCCACGGGTCCCTTCCAACCCCACCCTCCTGTGTGGCTCTGTGCTTTGCTTTTGCCCTGGCAGAGATCTCCAGGGACTTTGTGCTCCATTTTGTGTTGCCTTAGGGCTACAATGTGCTGGGGTTTGGGGGCAACAAGGTCAAGTATGCCAGAGGTCAAACGAGTCAGTGTCAAAGTGTGTTACTGTTATGGGCAGAATCTGTGTTTGTTGGCCCTGCGTTCCTGGGGTTATGGCATTTTTATCTTGTCTTGTGATCTGTGTGGTGGGTTTTTTTTGTGGAGAGTGCCTTTTTTCAGCTATTTTGCCTTTGTGGGGTTTGGATGTGGGCCTTTGGTTTGTGTATGATGTTTCTTCTGGTTGTTTTTCTGCTGTGCTGGTGGATGGTGGTGTTTTTTCTGTCTTGAAACCATCGTTACTGATCTAATATATCTCCTGCAGGTCAGGCAGTGTCACTTCTGGCGTGGTCTGACTCATTTCTGGTGAGCTGGCGGGTAGGTATGGAGGACTTGTGGTCCCTCCATGGAGAATGACTGCTAGAGGACTAAGAGGCAGATCTGTGGAGGGGTGAGAGGACCGCTGGCCCATAAGTGGTGACTGCCAGAGGACTAAGTGTACTTGAACTAACGTGGGCTTCCAAATTCATGGTTATTTGTCCTGCCTTGTGGAAGAGCCATGGGAAGTCACCAGCCACACGGAAGGACAAGGGGGTTCCCAAGGCTACGTGGCTTCTTGGGTTTTGCTTTTGAGTAAGAAAGTCTTATCTCTACATGAGTGCAACTGTGGACAGTCAATTTTGCTAACTTTAGAAAGCAGGGAGTAGCACTTTTGTGCTGTGCCTCACATGGCTGCCCGGGCAGGGTGAGAAACAGCAAGAGAATTCCTGCCTGGCACCTTCTCCAGGGGGGCAGTGCTGCACTTTGCCGAGGTGAGCTCTGGTTCTGCATGAGTGCAAAATGCTTGGGTCAAATTTCTTACCACAGACAGCAGGGAGCAGAACTTTAGTGCTGACTCACGTGGCTGCGAGGGCAGGGTGAGAAGCAGCAAGAGAATTCCTTTCTGGCACCTTCTCAAGGGGAGCCATGCTGCACTTTGCCGAGGTGAGCTCTGGTTCTGTATGAATGCAAAATGCTTGGGTGAAATTTCTTACCACTGAAAGCGGGGAGCAGAACTTTTGTGCTGTGCCTCACATGGCTGCCAGGGCAGGGTGAGAAGCAGCAAGAGAATTCCTTCCTGGCACCTTCTCCAGGGGAGCAGCGCTGCGCTCTAAGGTAATTTTTTTTTGTTTCTGTGCATGATTGCCAATGAAAAGGGGTGAGTTTTCTCACCACAGAAAGCAGGGAGCAGAACTTTTCTGCTGTGCCTCACATGGCTGCCAGGGCAGGGTGAGAAGCAGCCGGAGAATTCCTTCCTGGCACCTTCTCCAGGGGAGCACTGCTGCACTTTCCCAAGATAGATTTTTTCTTTTGGCTCTGCAGGAGTGCAGAAACTTTGGTTCCATTTTCTCACCACAGAAAGCAGGGAGCAGAACTTTTGTGCTGTTCCTCACATGGCTGCAAGTGCAGGGTACAGAACAGCAAGAGAATTTTTTCCTGGTACCTTCTTTATGGGAGGAGTGCTGTACTTTCCCAAGGTGATTTTTTGGGCTTTTAACCATTGCAACTCTGAAGGATCAATTTTCTCACCACAGAAAGCAGAGATCAGAACTTTTGTGCTGTGCCTCACATGGCTGCCAGGGCAGGGTGAGAAGCAGCAAGAGAAATCCTTCCTGGCATCTTCTCCAGGGGAGCAGCGCTGCGCTCTAAGGTGATTTTTTTTTGTTTCTGTGCATGATTGCCAATGAAAAGGGGTGAGTTTTCTCACCACAGAAAGCAGGGAGCAGAACTTTTCTGCTGTGCCTCACATGGCTGCCAGGGCAGGGTACAGAACAGCAAGAGAATTTTTTCCTGGCACCTTCTCCAGGGGGGCAGTGCTGCACATTCTCAAGATAGATTTTTTTCTTTTGGCTCTACAGGAGGGCAAAAACTTTGGTTCCATTTTCTCACCACAGAAAGCAGGGAGCAGCACTTTTCTGCTGTGCCTCACATGGCTGCCAGGACAGGGTACAGAACAGCAAGAGAATTCCTGCCTGGAACCTTCTCCAGGGGGGAACAGTGCTGCACTTATGTCAAGGTCAGCTCTGGTTCTGCATGAGTGCAAAATTTTGGGGTCAGTTTTATCACCACGGAAAGCAGGGAGCAGAACTTTTGTGCTGTGCCTCACATGGCTGCCAGGGCAGGGTGAGAAGCAGCAAGAGAATTCCTGCCTGGCACCTTCTCCAGGGGGACAGTGCAGCACTTTGCCAAGGTGACTCTTTGGGGCTCTGCATGATTGCCAATGTATAGGCGTCCAATTTCTCACCACAGAGAGAAGGGTGCCGAACTTTTCTGCTGTGCCTGATGTGGCTGCAAGGACATGGTGAGAAGGTTCCAGGTAGGAATTCTCTTGCTGTTTCCCACCGTGCCCTGGCAGCCATGAGAGGAACAGCACAAAAGTTCTGCTCCGTGCATTCTCTTCTGAGAAATTTGACCTCTCGTACTTGGAATCATTCACAGAACAAAAAAATCACCTTGGGAAAGCGCAGCGCTGCTCCCCTGGAGAAGATGCTAGGAAGGAATTCTTTTGCTGCTTCTCACCGTGCTCTGGCAGCCATACGAGGTACAGCACAAAATTTCTGCTCCCTGCTTTCTGTGGTGAGAAAACAGACCCCTCACATTTGAAATCATGCAGAGCCAAAAAACCTCACCTCGGCAAAGTGCAGCACGGCTCCCCTGGAGAAGGTGCCAGGCAGGAATTCTCTTGCTGCTTCTCACCCTGCCCTGGCAGCCATGTGAGGCACAGCACAAAAGCACAGCAGTAGGTAGTAGTAGGTACTGGAGTAAAGGGAGCGTGGGGGAGGAGGCTGGAGCTTGGCACCCTGCTCTGGCACATCTGGGTTTCCTGAGACACGTCAGGAATTGTACCCCAGCCCTGGGTATATTTCCTCATTGCTTTTCTGAGGCGATGGTAGCTGTTGTGTCCTGGCGCAGCTGGTTCCCCTGCCCAGGTTTGGGGCGTTCATGCTCTGAACCCACAGTCGAGGTGCCCGAGCTGTCTGTGCCCTGAGCCTGGAGCAGAGGGGCAGTTGCAGTCTGTCCTTAATTTCTGGGGGGGGGGGGGGGGGGGGGTAAAGGGCTCTCTGAGGTGGGGAAGATGGAGCTCCCCGTGCAGCAGCCAGGGGTGGTGGCTGGAGGTGGGCTGTGTTGCGGTTGCTGTTTTGTCCTGCCCCTGCAGGAGAATGTGGCTGCTTTCTTAGTTCTGCTGCTTTCCTCCTGATGCAGGAGGCTGGTCCCTGCAGGCTCCAGGGAAGCGGGGCTATGGAAGTGCCTAACTCTGGGGCTGGAGGGTAGGGGAAGCTGCTGGACTGGTATAGGGGCATGCAGACTGGAAGCCCTCTGGAAATAACTGGTGTGGGCATGATGAGCAGGATTAGTTTCAAGTGAAGTGAAATTATAGTTAGAAAGTTGAAACAAATAATCCAGTTGCTCTCAAGACCCAGTAATAAAGCACTGATACCCAGATTAGTGTTGTATCATCCCCATTAGATTTCTCTCTTAACGAATAGTTATTTCTAGCTTTCAATCCGAGCTCCAGCTGCAGCATGCCCTTGTGTCCGTAGGACCGTGCTGTTCTCTCATGTTCCTGGCAAGGACAAAAGGAAATGGCAACCCTGTTGTTCCCTGAAACTATGAAGGGCCTGGTACCGTGAACATGCGCAATGCTGTGGCTGTTTCGGGAGTAATGAGCTGAAAGTATTGCCTTGTTTGCAGGATGTGGGTCAAACCTGAGGGGAAGGGAATGGTGGTCTTTGCACAGAATGGTGTCTAGCCGTGTACAGCAAGTCCACGTGAAGAAAAGTGATGCGGAACAGGAGGAAGCAGGAGGGGGTAGGATCTGTGATTTTTTACTTAATGTCAGGATGTAAAATAATTTTAGGGTAGAGCTGGGTTTGAGGCCACTGGTCTTTCAAGTCCCAGAAAAAAAGAGGTGGGGACATCCATCTGTTCCTTGGTCCAGTTAGCCAGAAAGGGAGGGGAAATGATTTCTCGTCCAAAGTAGTGCTTAGTAAATGCTGTACATACTTACCTTTGACTTTTGTCGGTGCTTGAGACCCACTTTCTGGGGGTGTTTTCTTTCCCTTTCTTGCACACCCACTTTTTGAGAGACAGATGGGGAGGTTGTCAGCAGGCTGGTGATAGAAGAAGGATGGCCCAGGGACCTGTTAAGCCATGCTGCCTGCAGGATAAGGATGCTTGAGAGGAACTGCCATTAGGATAGCCTGAAGTGGCCGAGCTGTCACATCTGTTGTATTTATATTTGAGCTAATTGCTCATGCGACTTTAATGGTTTCATGCTTTTGTTTCTGCTGCTACAGCTTTTAATGCCTGTAGGGAGCCTAGAGTTTGGGTGTTAGTAAGTGAAAAATAAGGCCCTCATTCTCCATGGAGAAAGGCTCTTGGGCATGGTAATTTCATGCCTGGAAGGAGTCATATTTGCTGGATAATTTTTGTAACCTAACCAAATTAGCTTTGAGAAACCATAGTTGTTAATCAGAGTATTGAACTCTATGGTCCCTTAGTTAAAAACATCACCAACCTCCTTGCACAAAGGATGGGCGTTTGGTTTGCAAAGTAGGAGAGCGGTCTGATTTTGATGCTTGGGGCAGCAGCGATCCCTGGGTTTAAGGTTGTTCATAATACTCTGAGCACTTAGTAGGGTCAGGCACAAAGTCACATGGGGTCAGCTGTTTTTGCAAAATGAAGCAGTGAAGTGACATTTATCCTTTGTTCCCACCAAAAAACTTTTAAAGAGTAATAAAGGACAGTTTGGGTATTAATAGAGATTTGGATAATAATTCCAGCAAATAGTTGCAAAATACATGGAAGAGGGGGAGAAGATGAGAAGTGCCAGCAGTCTTTGATGTGTGTTTGTGGCTTGTGGGACTGCGCCCACAGCAAAGGGCTGTTTTGGAGTGTTTGTTCTGGGCTTTTACTTCTATCAGTCTTAACTCTGCCACTGAAATATGGTCTAGTTATGAGACAGGGTGGGGATGCCGGCTGCTCTCCAGTTATGAAGGATGCCACAGCCCGGAGACACAGCTGTCTCCTTTGGGTCTGCCATGGAAGGGGATGCTGGATTTTCCAAGTCCCGTTGCTGTTCCTTGCAGGTCAACTGAGGCATGGCCACCGGAAAGCCCCGCTGGTTCACGGGGTCCTCCAGGATGGCCGGTGGATTCCCGAGCCAAGTGGTAGTGCCTCGTAGTCCGAAGCTAGCCAGAGGGACAGAGAAGCCCGCAACTGTAAGTACCTGCTGCGGCCAGGTAGGAGCTGTGTAAGGCTGGAAACTGCCCCCGCGTCCTTCCTCTACCTGCCCCTCCTGTTGTCTGGCAGCACTGTGAAGCTGGACACCACCTCCCCGTCTCTCTGCTGCCATGCTTCTGTCGGAGGTGGTGACCATGGTGCAGTAGGGGATGGACTGTGTGCTGCTTCAGGGGAAGTCCAGAGTTGTGTCTGGATGTGCCACTGGAGCCAGTTTAAATGAACGTACCGGGCATTGCACCGGAATAGCTGAAGCATGAGCGTGTGTTTCTTTCCGCCCGCTTTGTGTGGGCAGTAACGTTTTGTCACGTCGGGATGCTTGCCAGCGCTGCTCTGACCATACCTGCCCTCCAGGTAGCTGGGCATGTGGTGGGCTGCTCAAACTCTGCCTGAAGGTTTCGAGAGGTGTGGCTGGTCCCAGATGGAACAGGTTCCAAAACAGTTGTTCTGTCCCGTATCCCGTGTGGAGCACAGATCCAGCGCTGCAGACAGCAGCGGAGCCAGGGCAATTCCTCCTCCCCATCCTCAGACGGCCCTTTTGCTGACCAGAGCTCACCTGGCTGAAGATGACCTGGTGCTGAAGCTCTGTCGAGGAGATACCTTTGCATACTGCTGTGGAGGAGTCTCGGAGGCCCAAACAGAGAAAACAAGTGCTAATTAAAAAGAGATAACTAAAACTTGGAGCCATTCCTCTCCACCTCGGTCTTGGCACAACACTGATTTTCTGCTTTCCTGACTCACCCAGCAGTGACATCTGCACATGTGTGGTGGTTGTGAGCGTTGTGCAAGGATGGAGTTAAGGGATTTCTGATAACTCCTCCCAACCTTTTTCAAAGGTCACTGGCTCACTCCAGCCAAACTGGAAAGGAAACAAATGCCCGAAGAGCAAAATCCCCCAACATGTCACATCAAATCACGAAGGAGAAGCTAACGGGACAAAGCTACTTGTTTGGAGCATGTGTATTGCGCTATCATTACTTTACTAATGGTAAATATTTCAACAGGTAATTATGGGACTTCCAGGACTATCCTAGCGGCTATGATCACAAATTATTCATCGGTGGCTCTTGAAGAAGAAAAGCCTTTCTGAATAAAGGCAGTTCTGTAGCTCTTGCTGGTGTTTTGCATTTCAGCTGACTCCCTCTGCCCTCCTGAAGGAGACGTCTCTTACCACCAGGCAGAGGCTGGCCAGCACTCGGGAGATGCGGCGACCCCAGATTATCCAGATTCTAGACATGAGCGAAGCGTCCCATCATAAGGTAGCCTTTTCTTGCCCTTTTCCTTGCTGTTTGATGTGACATTTGAAGAGAGCGCGTGCTTGTGACAGGCTTGCCTCCAGCTTATCTAAATGCCTTGGTGACTAAGTCCTGTTGTTGTTTCAAACTGCTGCCGGTGTGGAGTTCCTTCTGCTGGGGGAAAGGTAAAACATTTTTCCCCAGTGAGATGTCGAAGTCCTGACCTGCGCTAAGCCCATATAAACAACCTCTGTTGAAGTTGGTGGCTTTTGCTGGAGATGAGCTACTGTGGCTAAAGCATGCTACTGGGGGAAGGCTGGGGCGGGCCACAAGGATGCAAGCTTGCAATTTCCCACCTTCCTGCTGAAATAGCCAGCCCTTGGTTGGGTGTAGTCTCTGTCAAACGCTTGGGGTCATAGGATGCCCTCAGTGGTGGCTGTGTTGGTCTTTGAGGGCTGAGGGCCTACGGTAACTACTCAAGGTGTAGCTAAAGCAATTGCATGAATGCTTTGGGTTGGAACATCGAGTGGGACCCATACAGGGTGTTAGATTTTTCAGGCTGCCAGGTACACAGGGGAATGGCCCTGGGCAGAGGGCAGTGGGTGTGCTTTATCTGGATCAATGTTTATTTACACGTGTGTTTAAAGCTGCTTTTCTTACAGATCGGCTTAGTATAACACACGTTCCAAAGGGGTAGATGACTGAGGTAGGCTGTTGAGTGGAAAACTGCCAGCGAGAGACCTGTAGCAAATTGGTTAAGGATTGCCCTAGACAGCGCGTGAGGTTGGGAACGCCTCGGACGAGCACACACAGAACTGGCCGTGTGCTGTGGCCGCTGGCTTCAGCACGACCCTGACTGCTGTGGAGAAGCAGGAGACGTGCCTGTGTCTTGTGGGTGTGAAGAGTTCAGCTGGAAGGGGGGAGGCAGAGCAGGGAGGAGTTTTCTCAAAGTAACGCCCGGGCGCTGTAAGCATTTGCTGTTTCTGTATGTTTTCAGACCTGCTTCTGTAGTGGTATTAAATAAAATGGCAATAATAGAATATAATGAAGCATCCACTTAAAGCTCGTGGGAAAAGGAGATGCCAAGTCCACCCTTACTCAGATTGCCCAGTGATGCTGGGAAAGTACCTGGAACTTACCACCTCATCTGTCGCTTTCTTAACGGCGGTGTTCCTTTCTGGCCTGTCTTCTCTTCTTCCTGGTTTCTGGGCTGTGTGTCAAAAAAGCGATTTGAGGATGTGTTGGGCTTGGTCTCTGTGTCTCAAAGTAAAGATGATCCCCAAATTGTTTCCCATGGGATCTCCTGTAAATTCTTGGCTTTCCCTTGCTCCACGAGTGCTTACAGCTCTTGCAGTGAGTGCTCTGGAGCTGTGTGACCGTGTTAGCCCAGGGCTCTGCCGGAGGTAAGTGCTGCCTTGCCTGTTGGAGAAGGAGACCTGGAGAAACACCTGCCAAAAGAGCTGCTCGCTTGAGCCTGCTCGGTGTGGCCCAGAAACTTTTCGTCTGCTCAGAACACAGGTGGGTGAGCTGCTGTTCCCCTAGCGTGAGCTGGGCAGGCGTACTCACCAAGGGACTGTCCTTCGCTGGAGGCCGGTGTTGTATTCTCTCACCGATGAGTCTTTCTCCCCGCGGCTGAAACTCTCTGCTCTCTTTTGCATCTCCAGTTCTCGGCAGTTGCCCCGGAACAGAGCTTCTTCCAGCCTTTCCCATCAGAGGTGGTATTTCAGAGCTACGTCCCCGATGAGGTCTATGAAGTGCCACTGATTCTGAGGAACGTGGACAAGGTAAGTGCTGGGACGTGGAAGTTTAACCCTGTGCTGGAACTGGAGAGCAGTGTCATCCGCGCGGTGCACAGCGTAGCCAGTCGCCTGCTGCAGCACAGCGCATCCAGAATAAAACGTCTCACCGCCTTTATTTTGCAAGACGGTGGAAATCTTCCCATGCTGAGGTTTCTCCCCCTGGTTTTGGCTGTGTGTTGGTAGTACCTCGCTGGAAGGAGCTTTTCTAGTCAGGACCTTTCCCCGTGGAAGCCCTGCACGGCTGGGAATGTTGGGGGCTGTACAGTTCTTCCCTGCCCTCGTGCTTTCCCTCGAGTGTGCACCGCGTCCTGGTGGCTCCGTGGTTAATCTCAGTTTCCACAGGGCACCTCTGCCTCTGGGTGAGCTGCACAGAGAGCTGAACGGGCTGTCAGAGCTCGGGGTGGGGTCTTCTCCACTTTATGCTGGAGTAAGTTATAATTAGCGGTAACAGCGCTTCAGGAAAGGTGTTTTGAAACAGCAGTGGAAGCAGGCTGATTTAGCATCAGCAGCGGGAGGCCTTTAGGTGCCCCTTCAGGCTGCTGCTAAGCTTAGTTGGGTTCTGCTCAGGTTTTCCTGAGACAACGTGATGCTCTGCTTCCCCTTTGGAGAGCCACAGCATGTTCGGAGTAAAGTGCCCTCAAAGGTCTCCACCTTTACTTGAAAAAAAACGATCATTTTGAGACTTCCCAAGAAAGTTGAGAATGGAAAAGTCGAAAAATGTCAGCGGTTTTGTTCCACTGTCAAGAGGGAAATTGGGACCTTTTGAACTTCAGCTGGGGAAACGTTTGCTGGAATGAGGCATGTGCCAAGGGCAAGCTGGTGGGAAAAGGCAGGAGGGAGGAAAGGAGCTGAGCTCGGTGTTCTCTCCCTGCGCGCTTTCCTACACGCAAGGGTTTCTCTTGATACGCAGCAGTAAGTGCACGGGCAGTAGAGACAGGTGAGAAGGAGGGGTGTAATTAAGGATACTCTTCTGTAATGGAGAGGAAGAGGTATGCGTGAGGGCAGGGTGGGATGGGAAGATGGAAGTGTGCACAAGAGACGGTGAATTCGCCTCCTTTCCAAATGTCCCTGTTGGGGAGGACAAACAGGTGGGCAACAAAAAAAAAGCTGTCGAGGCATATTGCAGGTGGAAGAACAGCAAGAGAAGTCCAAGTATCTCCTGAGATAACAGGTTGTGACAGGGATATGGGTGAAAATGGAAGACCCTTTGGCAAGGAAGGATGCAGGTGTGCTCCCTCAGTTATTCCGGGAGAGTACTGCACCATTCCTGGTCTGGCATTTAACTTGGGAACATTGCTAAGATGCAGCATGGGCGCCTGCACCCGGGGGATGCCACTGGTGTGATCTGCGCTGAGTTTTGGGCAGTCTTTGCTGTAGGTATCCTCGTCCCTGATTAAAATGTGCCTCAGTTTCTCTCTTCCTACTCTCTGCTTCATTCCCACTGAGTCTTTGGCTTCACCTGCTCCATTATCCATGCAGCACTTAAAAATGTTTATCTTTGCCAAGTACCAGCCAACAGGCAAACAGTTAATTTGCTCTATTCGTGCTTCCTCAAGTGGAAAAGATCATCTGCATTAACATTTCTGCCATTCCCAGTAAAAGATAATAAACTTGTACTGTGTAAAGCTGCACCTTGGGATTTACGTGCCCTGTGAAGGGGGAGGCAATGTGTGAACTGTGTTTTTTTTCCCAAAACAATGTAGTTTTGAAGCTAGTAAGAGCTCAACCATTGGAGAGCATGGGTGTAAAAGTAAGATAAGCTCCAGGAAAATCTTTGGTATGTTTTAAATACAGAAAGACGGACAGGATAATCCTGCGAGGGTGTTATACTCTAAATTGGTTGGCTTTTGGCGATGTCCTGGAGAAAAGCAACGCTGTGCTCTGTCTCAAGTTTTTCGTGCCAGTTTCCCCCATTCCTCTGAATCATACTGAGTTACACTGCATGGTAGCCTGAAGTTGTCTGCCCCATAAAAATCCAGCTGACAGCAAAATATATTCCGCATAGAGGCTCTGTAATCATGCAACTACAGAAGTGCTGTACTATATACTTCCTGCTCTTACCCGTGTTGTAAAATTGCTTTTCTATCTTCAGGCTGTTCCTCAGCACCCTCAGATGTTCTGGGTGGCTTTTGCTGAAGGTCTGAGCCACACGTGTTCCTCTTCCAAGGGACATGGTGACCAAAATGCTTGTCTGCACTGTGAAGTTGGCTCCTGGAACTCGCTGCCCCCGGACATTGCTGGGTTCCAAGGGCCTTTGGAGAGTTCAGGACTGCCTTGGCCGTGGGTTACCAGGCTCGGGTGGGTGGTGCAGAATGAGCCTCCATTTTTTCCAAGCCTCATGTGGGGTTGTTGTTGATCCGTGAAGCTGCCCACCAGTCCAAATCACCTGCTTCAGACTTTGAGATTTGGCGCTCAGGGGTTGCTGTCTGTGTGCTAGCAAAATGCCTGTGTGCCGTCTGTGTGCTGGTGGTGCCCCAGAGGGCAGAACCGTGCAGCAGGGTGCCTGCAGGACTGCTGGGGGTGGGCAGGGGTCCCCGGGGATCTGGCTTGCCTGCGCTGGCAGCTGCCTGGCTGCAGTCACAGGCAGCAGGAGCCTCCGGAGAGCAGAGGTTGGCTTTTAATAATGAAACCACCACCAGCCAGTGCCAGTCATGTATCTCGGGGCAGAAAATGCCTTTGAAGCCCCTAGTTGATAGGCACAGCCTGGGGGGTCGCCTGGCTTTCCATCACTGTGCCAGGTTGCTGGCTCTCATCCTCTGCATCAGCCTTTCCTTGTAGCCTATTGTGCTTCTCCCTTGCTTCTTTCCAGCTCCCTTTGGATTTTCCCAGCCATCTCTCTGTTTCTGGGGTTGTCTCTTTGTCTTCCTGTGTCTCCTCCTTTTGCTCTTCATTTGCTGCTTTTATTCCCAGTAAGGCCACAGTATCTGTGGTCCCCTCTTGCTGGTCTGCCTACATGGCTGTAGCACCGCAGCTAGACTGCCCCGCTCAAACCCAGCACGTTAAAGTGGATTTCTTCCTTCCCCCAGGATTAACACGTACTGTTTGGCCTTCAGATAATACATGCCCCTTCTAGGGGCATGTCTGCCTGGATGCGTACGGGCAGAAGCCAGCAGATTCTCTGGGCTTATTGAATACACGGGTGACTTGATTCAGATATTATACCTCCGTGCTGCTGGTGTCTTCCCTGCTTGGCGCTTCCTTCATCGCCCTGCTGCCTCTGGCCTCGAGCTGTTTTGCCCAGGCAGAAGGGATTAATGTTCACTCTTATGTGTTACGTGCATGTACCTCCAGAGCTAAAAGTGCTTTGCGAAGGTGGTGTCACCAGGTCTCTTCTCCTCCTGTTTCCACAAGCTGCAAGATCGTACTTCCCTCTCTTTTCTGCAGGTTCCTGGGCTGGTGAAGGTCATCTTGGAGAGCTCACCTTATTTCAAGCTGATCAGCCACCATGCTGTGTGCCGCAAGGTACTGCCTGGCATGCTTGCGACTTTCCGCATCGTTTTCTCCCCTGATGAGAACAAGGTGAGACTGGAGGTCCCGAGAGATGTGTGCCTTCAGTGGGAGGTGAACCTGCGGGGCTGGGTTCAGAACAGGGCATCTGCTGTGGGTTTTGAGGCGCTGTCCTGGTTTCAGTGGCATTGCACTGGATCTACAGCTGGGGGAAACTTTTCCTGTGGTGAAGATGATGCTGTCATAGGCTGGAGGCTCTTCTATGCTTCAGACTGTGATTATCCTTCGGTGCTGGAATGTTTAATGCCATGTCTGTTGGCTTCAGGGATAAGAGTGCACTGTGTGGTGGGGTGGCCTCTCATGGTGTTGGTTTCTAGTATCTGACCATTGCTGCATAATTAGGGGTTTGCTCTGATAATTATAAATACAAAAGCCTGTTTGCATAAATACAAACGTGTTGTTTGTTGGACCCAAAGCTGAGCCTGATCAGAGTGAGGACCACCACCTTTGAAAACTGGAGCCGCTTCTTGAATGCGTATCGTGTTGGCCGCAGTAGTGAGACGGCAGAACGCTCTGTCTGAAGCCGGCACTTTTCTTGCACACCGGTTATAGCCCATGCCGTGCTGCGAGGTTTGCTCTAGGCTGTGGTCAGGCAGCCTGCAGCTGGTCACATCCTGGCTGGCAGCACCATGCGATGCCACCGCAGCAGGGACTGACGAGCTGTGCGTTCCCTCCCTGTGCTTTCCTGGGCGTTTTCAGGGGAAGGTGCACGTGGGACAGTAGGGAAACGGCAGGGAGGGGTGCTGATAAGGTGTTTAGCCATCACACCTCTCTACTCGATGTTAGGGGCTTAATTATGATGGAAAACGCTAGGGGAATGGCTAGATCCAGAGAGCTTTCCCCTTTCCCATCTGGCAACCAGTTCCCTGCCTCAGCCTGGGCTGGAGCGAAGGTGATGCTTTTTCATACCCTCTGTGTTCCAGCCTTGCCGCTGTGCTGCCCCTGAGGATACTTGCCCACCTGTGCTCCAGCTGTGATTCTAGGGGAGAAGATGCGCTGTGCTCGTGGCAGGGAGCCAGCCTGGCACAGACACGCTGAGCTCCAGATGTCTTTAACCAGCAGGAGGCTGGTGTGCTGCAGAGGCATCTGGAGCGCACACAGGAATGAAGGGGCAGGTAGAATCTGCAGGCAGCGTGTTAGCCTGGAGCCTTTGGGCAGTCACGCTGGTGTGGCTGTGCCTGCGTGCATGGGGCTGTGGTTGCTGTGTCAGCTGGCACCTATTCCCTGCCCCGTGTGCCATGCTTTTGCTCGGAGGTTGGAGCATCGGTGCTGTGGCCCTGGCAAGTCTGGCACTGTGCCGTGATGTGAAGGGGCGGCGGTGTTACCTGGAGGCTTCTTAACGCCAAAGGGTTTGGTACCTGGCATGGAAGGGAGGAAGCCCTGCAGGGGAACACAGACAGGCAGGCTGACTCTTTGCACCAGCACTCTGCTGCCTCTTGGCACAGTTCTTTGCGTGACTTTGTGGGTGATGCAAGGTGAGGGGGTCGCTCTGAGCCAGCTGGTGTTTCTGCACCAGGCCAGAGGTGCAGGCTCTCTTTGGGCACAGCTATTCTCTCATCTTCCGTTTGCTGCTTACACTTAGTTTAACACCCTGTCCTATCCTCAAACAGCATGGCTGTGGCAAACTAGAGAGGAAATGCCCTGTGGTGCCTGGCTCCCCATGCTTGTGAAATGATCGGTTGCTTTGGGGAGGGACTGAGAAATTGTTTTACGTCATTCGTATGGAAGGTTAAAATGATGTTGGCCTAGGGCAGTTCTCCATACTGCCCAAGTGACATAAGAGCTTAATCTCACCGAGATGGGCTTTGCAGGGGACGCTGCTTCCTTTAAAATGTGATTTATTAGTATTCATGAGCATTCATTTTTGGGATGGAAGTAAATCGGTTCCCATGAAGGGCAAAGAGCCGCTCTTCAACTACAGAGAAGCAGCAGAGCAACACATGAACATCACCCCGAATAGAAGTAGGGTGAGAGAACCCCCAGGAGCACTCATGTCCAGTACTTTGTCCCTTGTCTTGCCCTTGAACTGGTGAGTGTGTGGCATTAGGGAGCTGTGCCAGCGAGGTCCTCTGCACAGCTTGAGCGACACCCTGGCGGTTTCTGCCGACCTGGGTTTTGTGCTCCTTGCAGGGCACTGGCAGAGGGATGTGGGCTGCTTGGTGAGGAGCACATGAGGACTCTACAGCAGAACCAGAACGTTGTACAAATCGGACTTTTTGTCTCATACTTGGTGGAGTGTGAGTCAGCGAAGTGCCGGAGTGCTGTCGCTCAGCTAGAAATGCATCAGTAGCATGGTCAGGATGTGCAGAGCACCTTGAAAAGCCCTTAGCCAAGAGGCAGGCTTTGGGAGATGGTTCTGTAAAGCCACCTGTGTTGGGCTTGCAGTTGCTTGCCTGCAGAGTATCTGTGTGTTAGTTGTGGAAGGCTCAGGAGTGCTACCTTTGAATAACCCCTACGTCTCTGATACTGCATGATCCACAGGGACTGTGGGTAACCCAGTGAAGTGGGGTCCGGACCTTCCTGATGAGGAGCTGGTTTGTGTCATTCTCTTGCTTTGAATCTGTTCTTCCCTGGAGTAAGTCTGACTTCAGTGAAGTCAGTCCTGATTGAAAGGAGTAAAATTGTGCCTCGGCCCTAAGTAATAGGGCCATGTGAGTTGTTAGTGGCTGAAATGCCACGTAGCCCTTTCTTGGAAAATGAGCAGTTTCCTACTGTCTCGCAGTCATTTGGGAATGTGCCACGTGCTCGGACTGTCAGAAAAGGAATAGCTGGTGTGCCTTTTGGTTTATTGGCACTTGTGTTATAAATGAACTGCTAATTTTTCTGCTGGGCAACATTTCCAGTTTGTTACTCTTGCTGCTTCTGATTTGCACGTTTCTGTTTTATGGCTCCAGTTGTACAGCGTGGGTGTTCTCGTGCCAGCCCCTGTTCCCGTGCGTTCTTGCGTTATGGTCTGACGGCCTCTGCTGAATTGGGAACCATTGTGGCACTGACTGGCCGATAAACAACAGACAGAAATACTTCCATTTGTGCGTCCTTCAGGCTTATTAATAGTTTATTGTAAAGGAAGAAGGAAGTAAGAAGCACATAAAAACATAGCACAGCTTATTCTGTGTTGTCCTCTTGCTCTTTCCACTGTAGCAGCGCACTGTTTTCAGGCAATGCAAGTTCAGTCTGTGAGGTTTGTGAAATTCATTGCTGATGCTCAGTGGAGACTGAATTAATGCACATTGATTACTCTGAAATATGACAGGACAGTGAGTTATTGCGTTACTGAAATGAAGTCCTTTAAAATTCAGCCCAGCCCTGTTAGATGTTTTGTTGTGCACAGAAGCTATTCCAAGAATACTTTTAAGATGACTCTTGTGAGGAGGAAAGGGGCGGAAGACCAAGGCAAATGGCGCGGCGCCACAGGAACCTGAAGCCAAGTGACTCATTTCAAAGACTCCTGCGAACCAGCGGCTGAGGGGGGCAGGCGCAGGGGCACCCCCTCTGCTGCGAACGGATCTTCATCCTCTGGTCTCTCCTCTGTTGTCACGGCCCTTATTTTCCAGCCTTTCTGATATCAGGGTTTCAGCGGGAGCTTTCCCTGCTTGGCTTGCCGTGTTACCTCATGCTACAAGGATCTTTTCTTTGCAAGTTGGCTGCTGCAAGGGCTTCAGTGAAGCATTTGGGATAGGTTATGCAGGGAAACTGACATCTGAGTTTGGGGTTCTGGGCAGTTAGGGTTGATATTGCTGTGACAGTAATTACTGTTAGCCTGAGTTTACAAAGAGCCTGAAACAGCACCAAAGACGAGCAGCTGCTTCAGTCTCAGTGGGTGCCAGTTCAGGTGCCAGTGGTGATACCTGGAAGGCCAGAGCTTGTAATTTACTGCTTGTCACAGGGGAGCACGAGAAGGGGAACCATCGTACAACTGTCTGTATCTTCCTTGAAACTGAGGGGAGTTGTATGCAGGATGGAGTCGTATTTTCATGAAAACCTATAGCCTGAAGCTGTGTCTAAACACAGCAAACTTTAACGCATAGATGGGATGCAACCCCTCTGTCATCCAGGCACGTTTATTTAGAAACCTGGTCTTAAACAGTCTGCTAAGGGTTTGCAGTTGCAAAGTAGAACAACATTTTGCACTGGTCTCAACTGTGCCCCTAGGCTGCAAGCGAGTGCGTAGCAGAGTTAGTGCCCTGGTAACACGAGGCAGTGCTGCAGTAGAGACTTTGCAACCTGTGGCCCCCAAGGGAGGGCAATTCAGCTTTCAGAAGCTTAAGGGACCATGGGTTCACAGCGACACAAGCAGCCAGCTTCTGCCTAGCACCCCTCTGCCTTGGCTTTCCCCCTGTTTGGGCTGATGCTGCATTCAGCTTGGTGCAAGGTCCCACTTTGGTGGGGGTGGTAGAGCGTGGCTGAAGGGTCAGCCCGCTCTGAAGTGCTGAGTCAAGCCTTGCACGGGATGCCATGTCCCACGGTGTCCCTGGAGAGGGGGCTTGTAGCATAATGTGCATCTGCATGAATGGCGAGAGGCATCTTTCTCTCTCAAGGTCGTGGTTGTCTCTGTGAAACCAAATCCTTGCGGCTTTAGCCTTGCCCTCGGGTCCCTGGAGAAATCCCTTGTGCATTGCTGTGCAGGTGGTCCCAGCGCCCCTCAGCAGCAACGGAGCTGGGAAGGCTGCCTGTGCTTGCTTTTGGGGGGGATTTATTTCTTGGGCTCTTAATTGCATTGTTGTTGATCCATTTGCTCCTTAGCAATGACAACGCCTTGACAATTACTTCCTTTTACTTCCTTCAAGTAGCTCCAGTTGTTGAAGTTCCTTTTTTCTTTATCCTCCTGCTGATCTGAACTTGCATCCTCCTCTGCCTACCTGGCACCTGAAAGAGGGAGCTAAGTAAATATGGCATGCCAAGACTTAATAAGGCAGGTAGCTTTCAGCTGGCTTTGCAATGCCTTTGTTACAGTAGTGTGGCCAAAAGAACAACAACAACAAAAGCAAATAACATTCTTCATTTGCTAATGAGTTTCTGAGGACCGAAACAGTGCAGGACGTGAAGTAGCCAGATAACAGGTGCTTTAAATTCATATGGGCTGCCCATAGCTTTTATTTTAGAAGGCTTAGGCTGCAAGATTGAGTACAAAATTGCCAATTCAGAACGACTTGCTGAAGATGAAACGCTTTCCTGAAATGCGGTATTAAATCATGCAGGTTGCTTGCTGCAGTTCCCTTCCTAGTATTTTACCTTCCAAATAGGGAAAGCAAAAGCCCTTCTGCAGTTTCTAGGGTGAATATTTGAGATGTCTAGAAAAAGAGATTATTCCTTTTTGTCTTGGATGGGGCAGCATCTGTATTGACAAGCTTAAACCCCAGCTGAGCAGGTGGTAGGCGAGGTGCTGGGTGGTGGGTGAGGCGCTGGCTGTCAGTGCTTGCGTTAGAGCAATAGGTACGTGTCTGTGCCTGGGCTGGCTGCCTTAGGGCCCTTCCAGGAGGGGATGGGGACGGGAGCAGGAAATCCCAGCTGTGGGGGAGTCTGGATCGGTTCTGCTGAAGGGAGTTTGCTGCTGTATGCAATTCCTAAACCGTTAAAATCCTAAAGTGCTTGCTGCTTCAACAGTGATAAAAATATCAAATTAATTAAAAGCACTGAGGAAAAAATCAGGGCAGCCAGTGAGTGACGAGAAGCAGAGTTTTTATCAGCTCATCAATAAGAGCGCTGCTGGGCGTGATGGCTCCTGGCCCTATGGCAGCAGATTTACCACTGATTTCAGTGGGGGCAAGGTGATAGTTCCAGTGCAGCGATGCCACGCCATACATCTGGAGACTGCTCTGCTCATCTCTACAGTAACATGATTTTGGTAATTTGATTTGCCTTCCTGCTGCTAAACGCCAGACAGCCGGGGCGCGGGGGGGATTGCCTGGCTCTGTTCTGCAGAAGGCAGTGGCTGGGACTGCACAGCCGGCTTTGCTCTGGCGGGGTGTCTGAGTGTCCCCCGTGTGCAGCTCCCGATGCCGCCTGCCTGGGGTGGGTGTGCTAACCAGGCACCCCGTCACTTACTCCTCTAGAACAGACCTTACAGAGGGGTGTGATTAAGGCATCAGCCAGAGCTGTCTCCTGTGTCCCCTGAGGCTGGGGTGAGATGTAAAGGGAAACGGAGTTCAGACACAGGAAGAACTAACACCCTTTAACTCTAGCGCAGAGCTGGCGTAGGCTGCTGAGGGCAGGGGTGGAACTGTTAGCGCTTTTAGGTACTTGTGAAACCTCTCGCAAAAACAGTTTGGGTCTGGAGCTGAGCCAGCTCTGGTGTGGGGAGGTGGATCAGGTGGCTTTTGAAGGGTGCGTGTCTCCAGCCTTGGCCCTGTAACGCTGTGAGAAGGGGCAGGAAATACAGCCGTACCCTACACTGCCCTGACGCTGCCGCAGTTACTGTGCCCAGCTTGTGAAGTATTTCACCAAAGACTGACCGTTGACTATGCATGTGGTGAAGTCCTTTTGAAAGTGTACCTGAGCATCCCCTGCCAAGCTTCAACGAGGTCGCCGCGTTGCTGGCACTGGAGTTAGTGCTGTGGCACAGCTGGGTTCTCAGTGGTGCTTCCAATAGTCTGCAGTGGCGATCGAAGCAGGTTGCGTTAGTGCTGTGATCCCTTGCATGAAGAGACTGTTCTGGTGTCTCAGAATCAAAGCATCAGATAATTGTGGTGCTGCCAGCTTGCTGCAAAAGCAGGTGAGTCAATGGGGTTGTTTCTTCTTTGCAAGTTAACGACCCTGTGCAAGTCATGCTACTGGAATGAAAGCTCATGAAGGTAAAAAGTACTGTTGCGTTACAGAATGATACTGCTACAGTCATAGAAAACAGCAGTTTTCCTTCTGCCGTGGGGAAAGTACTAAAAACATTGTGCTGAGATTGTTTCTTTCCCTGCAGGTTTATTTCCACGAGCTCATCTGCATCACAGAAAGGGAGAAGTTTGTTGTGCCTTTCCGAGCTATAGGTGCCCGAGCTATCCTGGACTTCCCCGACCAGGTGAATTTCTCAGCCTGTCCAGTCAAGTACAGCACCCAGAAAACACTGCTGGTTCGCAACATCGGTAACGGGGCGGCCCGCTACTGCATCAGCACTCAGAGGTAGGGAGCTCATCTCTTTTTGCGCAAAACACTGTTGTGTGATAGTATAGTTGGTAAACGGTGACAAAAAGGAGCCAGAGCATGTGAGCTGCCGTACTGCTGCCGTGGCTGGAAATGGGCAGGGCACGTGGGGTTTGCTGTTGATTATAGTGTTTGAAGCATGGCGCAGCCTCTGCTAAAACTCTGTAAGCTGCAGAGTGGAGTTTTATAGTGCAACGGTGTCTTCAGTGCACAGTCGCGCAAGACTGATTCTGTTAGATGGAACGAGCAAATGTAGGAAGGCAGCTGGACTGCCCTTGGGCTGTATAAGATCCTGCGTGGCAGACGACAGCTCTAGGAGCTCAGTTCCTGCAGACCAAGGGCAGTGTTAAGAAATGGGCAAGCTCTGAGCTGGTGGAAGGGACATTTAAGAATTTATCGTCAGCTTTACCAGCAGTTTGTCTATAGTAGCAAGTGCAATCAGAGATGATAGATCAAAGCAACTGGTATTGAGACCCTGACAAAAACCCTGTGGGGTCCAGAACCTGGTTTTCCAGTAGGTTTGATCCGGTCCCTGGGATCCAATATTCTTCATTAGAATGAGCTCTTAAGCGGAGATGAGCTGGCAGCGGCTACAAACCTGCACTTTAGCCCCAAAGCAGAATGCCAATGGGCGCACAGGCAAAAGGTGCAGCAAATACCTGGTGTGTGGGTTGGGAGCCTTTTCTAGAGCTTTGTCTCTCTCAGATCTCCTGGAAAGTGCTCTAGCATGCTGTAGTAGCTACCAGCAACCTCCTTGATCTCCAGTACCTTCTGAAATGGTTATGTGGCCCTGTTGGCCAAATATACCCATTCCCTGGGAGGCCACAAGCACGTGGCATTTCGGCAGTCTCCTGGTCAAGCGCCTGATGCGTGCTGTGTCGTGGACAGCCTGTACTGTTCCTCTTGGTCTGAGAAGACAGTCAGTGGTTTTCCAGTTTGCTGAACTGGAGAGGGTAATGCGTTCTGGAAACTGCACCTGCAAGGAAACCACTTCAGCTGGCTGGTAGTTAGCTCCGAGTTGCTTGGTCCCAGAGGTTTTGGTGTAGGAGCTGAGGTCCAGAATGCAGCAAAGACCTGCTGTCTGCCTTAGTGCACCTGAGTTGCTTCGGTTTCTTCCCCAGGAAAACAGGGGTCAAGAGAAGGCTCTTTGCTCTTTCTCCTGGGAAATGCGAAGGTCCAAGAGGCTTCTACCAAAGCCTGGCAAGGCTGTTGAAGCAGGCTTCCAGGATGCTATTCAAGCAGGCTGCTTCTTTTCACTGTGGAAATACACAGGCAGGAACTTGTAAATCCCTGTACATCTTCCCTCTGGGATTTCCAGATCTAGTCGTCACCACCAAAACAAGTACCCAGTCGTGCGTAGCATCTCTTGGCAATGTCCTTGCCAACTGTTCTATTGAGTGATACAGCGTATGTTGAATCCTGCTTGATACGGATTTTATGCTGAACTTCATCGATTGAATGTTTCAATCCTGATTTGCAACAAAGGGATGGGAAGCGTTACGAAAGCTTTATTTCAAACTACACAAGAAAGTACAATTCTGAATGACTGGATTGCATGTGCGCAGAGATCAAAAGCTGGTAAGATTTCCCATGTCAGCCAAAGGCATCAGTCATCTCTTCCATTTCGTTATGAACTTTTGAAAGCCAGTTTGAAATTTCAAGCTGATGATCTTTGAATATAAGCAGCGTTTTATTCTAATTAGGTCGCCCCCACGTTCATTCAGATTTCTTTTTAAACACTCTGAGGTTCCTGTCTTTTTGCTCTTTTTTTTTTTTTTTTTTTTTTTTGCTTTAAGTGTTCAGCAAAATGTCATAATGAATTCCTCATTGGGAACGTTCTTAAAGGTTGAGTTCCTCTAATGCCTGTCTGTCTACCATCTGCCTATATATATGCACAGATGTATAGGAAATAATATGAGAAATTTGGGGAACATGTGAAATGGAATTGGGCTGCTGGAGAAGATGAAATCATAGAATAACTTTGGAAGAGACCTCTGGAGATCATCTGAGCAAACACAGTGCTCAAAGCAAGACCAGTGTCAAAGTTTGATCAGGTGTGCACTCAACACGAAAAGTAAGACCAAGTGATACCAGCCTTCGTCTTTCCTTCTCAAGGCTGTGCAAAGCCATTTATCCCAGCATCTCCCTGTATGTGCTGTGCTCCAGCCCCTAAGCTCCTCTTCTGTAGAAAGGCTTTCGTGCCCACCAGCCTGTACTGCCAGGGATTCTTCCATCCCAAATACAGGTTTTTGCATTTTCCATCCCTCGGCTGCATGCGGTTCTGCTGTGTCCCCTGAATAGCAGCCCAGCCCTCCAGTATCTCGACTGTACTCCCCCAAGCTTGTATCCTCCACTCAAAATCTGAGTGCTGCCCACTCTTGACCAGGTCACCACGTCCCCTTGCAGCCTGGGAGCAGAACAACCACGTTCTCCCTGTGCGATGAGGCCATGGTGGGCCAGGAGTGGTTTTTCCAGCCAGTGCTGGGGACTGCACCGGGTGACAGTGGGTTCCCTGCTGCTTGTGCTGTGCCTGCCCCGACGTCCCAGGTGAGCTCAGTGGCTCCAGCAACCCCAGCAGAAAAGAACTGGCCTCCCGGCTGGCATGACAAGTTGGCTGGAGAGTCACACCAATACACTGCTCCACAGGCGATTAGGTCATTAGCTGTTAATTGTCTTTGAACAACTCTACTTACAGAGGCTTTCATGGGAGAGACCGCTTTCCTCCTCATGTCAGGGGATTAATTTCCCTGCGTTAGAGGCTGTGACCAAGGCTGCATCATTATTAATGACAGGGGAAGTTTTTCGTTTAATGTCATGCATTCGTTTGAATGACTCCCGTAATGGTTGTTCAGCATCACAAACACTTAAACCTGTGCTTTGGACATTAATGCGTGATGTTTCCTGTCATGGAGAGCTTAATGTGTAGATACGAGACGCAGTATTTAAGAGTTATGGCATAGGTGGTAGGAGTGCCAGCCTTACAGACTTAAATTCAGGACTGTTTTAGCTTCTTCCTAGTTAGTGGAGAACTGAAGCAGCTTTAGTGTGTGCTTAACTTCTGCTGAGTACGGATGTAGTGTTGTGTTAAAGCCAACATTAATATCACATAATAGTTTTGTGTGCCGCTATGTGTAAGCGTGCGTGCACGTGAGAGGGGGAGGAGGCTTAGTGGAGTAGAAGGGAATGAGAGATCAAAGTTTGTAGACCATCAGCTGGCCTCGGTGTCCTTTATTCTCTCTCTGCACAACTGAGACTTCTTAGTTGCTGCAACTTCTGTCATCTGGCCTGGGCGAATTCAGGCTCTTGCCCCTTTGCAAGGCAGCTGCAGGCGCCACAGTTTCCTAGTCCAATGTGCTGCTCCTGTCACTTCTCTCTGCCTCCTTTCTCAAGATTCCCTTCTCTATGGCATCAAGCGTAACCTACCAGCTTTCACCTTCAGTGCATTTTTCAGCCCATCTCCAATGCTAACCTTTCCTCTCGGTCAGTACTGCGAGCTCTGCTCTTGCAGCGGGTCACTTCATAAGGACATTCCTTGCCTCTTACAACTTTATCTAAGGACTTGTGTGGTGTATTTCACTCCACGGCAGAGCTCTCAAATGAATCCACGGGGCCAATTCAGCATCCTTCTGCTGTTGCTTGTTCAGAACTCTCCCTTGCCATGGGATCTACCAGAAAACATGGCCACGTTTTGACTCCTCTTTAATAAGGGTGGGGGGGCGCAGGGACCCTAACACCGAAGCACTGCCCATTATGCAGCTTGTCTTTGTGCCTGTCCTCCCCCTGCATGTCCATACCCAGCTCTTCACTGCATAGCGTAGTAATAACAAAAATAGTATAAATATAAAAAATCTCTTCCTGCCGTTCTCATTGTTAAGGCTGGATAGTGAGTTTCTTCTCCACGGCATTCACGGAGATAAATGTCACTCCAGTACATTTCAGTTGAAAATGGTGCCTGGAAGCAGCTCTCGGTGCAGCACTGCCTTTTCCTGACGTTACATTGTGCTGTGCTGTGCTATGGGTTAGAGAGGATCTGTCTGAGAAGCTCCATTTAGGAATGTCCCATCAGGCTCTGGAAGCTCAGGAAATGATCCTACATGGCGCAGTGCTAGGAGCCGCCTTGCATCCCTCCCTGCAGTGCCCATTATACTACATGGAGGTGTGGGATTGGAGAGTTACCATGGGATGTACAGGGATGTGACAACAGAGCCTACGTGCAGGGAAAGAGGGAAAGAGAGAGCTTGTGAGATGCTGGCTCTGTGCAGGATTTTTTCAGTATGGAGATGGAGTCTTGGATGCTTTGACCTAACAGGCTGTCTTTACCGGAGTGGTTACAGTGCTTGACTTTGGCTTTTATACCATTACCAAAACATTATGTATGCCAAGATTAGATGATCTTTGGGTTTTTCTCCTGCAATAGGTCTTAGTTGACAGACGAGGCAATTCAATCACCAGTAATTTTACTGTCGGTCTTGGGGTTGGAGGCAGCTTTTAATGAAATCAATTCTCACAAACTCAGATGATTTTATAATGCAAATTAAGGCACCAGTGGAGTAAAGGGGTTTTGGTTGTAGAAGAGAAACATACCATGGGACGAAGGATGTTGCAGCCTCGTTGCACGCTGCACTGACTAAACGTACGGTTGCAAGAGAAAAGGCAGCGCGGTTTCGGGAAAGCCTGAGCCACAGAACTGTCAGCGTTGTTCACTTGTCAGTTGGTTGCTAAATTGCCAGGAGTATTTTGCCCGTGGTGTCCTCATGGGATTTAACTTTTGCCCAGCTTTGTCAAGATGGGGAGCTGATGCCTGGTGAAAGCAAGCAAGATGTAAACACCAAGACAGATCACAATGAAATTGCTTACTAACCTGGTGTTGTTCCCTTTCTGAAGGGCAATTACGGGCAAGAGCTCAGCAGGTTCTGCTGGGAAGGTCTCCCTCAGATTGGTGCGGCTAGATGAGTTTATACAAGCTGGGGATTGCAAAGCACCGCTGGGAGATCTGGACCTGTGACAGTTTAGATGTTGTACAACAAAGCAAACGTACAAATGGACATAGTTAAAAAGCATGTCAGAAGAAGAGCTATTAATAAACCTCCAAACCTTATCTTTCCTGTTTTGTCAGGAGCAGTAGTTACTCATTACAAGGGTAGATCTAACAGGACAAGAATTACCATAAAGAACAGCTCACAATTAATGGCTAAAAGGCCAAAGTTTAGCCTGCCAGCTTCGTCTGTTGGCAGTGGTTTTCGTGTGGCTATTAGTGTGTCAGGGACGTTTCCTTAGCATCTCTTATCTGTAGGCTGCAGGGAACAGCTTAGTGATGTGGACTGAAGTTCGGAGTTCAGGTGAAGCATGGACCTTACATCCCTCTGGGTCTTGGAGAACCAGGTCTACGTGAGGGTTACCAAGCTCCTGCTACAGCAGGAACCAAGTTGTCCTGTGGGTACAGCGTGGGGTGGGAGGCAGGAGGTGCGGTGTCTGACTTGCGCTCAGTTTCTCAGTCCTGAGAATGAGTCCTGACCTCGGTGGGATCCTCTTCTCTGGTAATTTGAAGATACGAAGGTATCTACTTTCTCGGGCATCCCCTGAAGTCATCCTCAGGAGTGTCATTCCCATCCCAGCTATCTGAGGGCAGGGGTATGCAGACATGGGGACGGAGTAGGAAGGGGATGGGGTGGGAGGCAGGGCTGAAGTGTGGCCTTTAACCAGCAGCTTTTCTGTTCCAGCAATGTTTCTGGTAAAAATAATAAAATAAAAAGGGGGGGGGGGGGGGCGATTTTTCTGTGCCTTTCCCACAGCAGGCAGTGATCCCAGCCAAGCACCAGCAGAGCCCTGCCCAGTATAACCAGGCACAACCCCCAGTGCAGGTGCAGGGCCATGCAGAGCAGCCCGGTTCTGAGGCTGGCGGCGCCTTGGCTTTCCTCCTCCCTCTCAAAAGTCTCAGGTCCAGCACGTGAACATTGCAGGCCCAATGCTTCCCCATTAGTCACTGGCGATGTTCTTGCTAGTCGTGATGGGAGCAGGTCAGGCCCCCAATTGCATCAGTGTCTCCTTAACGAGCAGGAACTCCAGCAATTTCATCAGCTGTCACTGCTTACATGAACGAAGCTCAGCTTGCGCATGGCTCCGATTTTTCTCATTATTTTTGTGGGCTGCATTCCCCAATCACTGAAAAACTCTGCAGAACATATTTTTAAGGTGACAAATTGACCAGCAGCAAAGCACTAAATGCAATAACTTTTGCTTTCCAAGTGAGGCTGTACAAGAGCCGCAAAGCCCAGCTGCTGTTGTGCAGAAACATGTTGCATCTGACTTTTCCCTGAGCATTAAAGGACTGAATTATGTCTGTCAGCTGAGAGCTGTTTCCCTGGTGACAAATCATAATTGCTCTTGTTAAATCTAAAGTACACCGACACGTTTTCATAATATTTCCCACACATTGCACAGAATTTCTCTAGTAGGCCAAGCAAACAGTTACCAAGCCTGGATTACAGCCCAGAGCCCGAGACTGCATTGCTTGTGAATACGCAGAAAACCTCCTGTTAAAGGTGCCTTGAAATGCTCCTGGTAATGGTGCTTCATTTAGCTAGAGATTTAATTGTTCAGGCTGTAAACAGGATACTCCTTTTGTGTCTTCTTTTCTTGTTTCTGTATCACTCTAATCTGCCTTTGCACTCGTACAGATTTTTCTTTGCTTAGAGCAGCTTTCATTGAAATGCTGATAAAATGTGCCCTTTCTGAGGCAAAACCAGGATGCTTTCAAGGTAAAAAAAAAAAAAAAAAAAAAAAAGATAGATAGATTAATTCTGCCAATTAAACTCTAATTATTCTCTGGCCATTCAAGAATAAACTTCTGTTCTCCCTGTCTGATTTCCAGGGTGTATTCTCACTGGGACAGGTATCGCCTTGACATTTGCATCTCTTGAGGTTTATAGGTGGCAGGAAAAGACGGATTCAACTCAGTGTCAAGTTGTGCATGCAAATAACTCTTGCCATCTCCGTGCCCTTCAAAAACCCTCCTCCGATCGTATCGCTAGCAGTCAGACTCTTGAGCCTTGCTGCAGAAAACTGGATGCAGGGTATGGGGGAGACGAGGTCATTTTATAGCTTAGGATCTTCTGAGGGCTGGAGCTCTTCAGGAGTTGGGTCGGTGGCTCAGTTCCTGGCCCTGTATGTTCTCTTTTTCTGCTGCTGACTGTGGTTTCTTGGCCCCTTGCTAATACAGGTGAGCTGGAGTGAGCTAGACGGCAGAAGGAACGTAGTCCCCAAATGTCCCACAGTAATCCTGATGTGCCCCTCCGTGTTGCAGCCCTTTCTCTGTTGATCCCTCCGTTGGGACTCTTGGGATTGGCGATGCCATGCAAGTAACGGTGGACTTCCACCCAGAGAAGACTGGTGATTATTCCAGACCCCTGACAGTTCACTGTGACACAGGTAAGGTCTGGGCGCTGCATGGTGCCCAGTCTCTGCGTCCTTCAGAACAGAGAAACAGAGACCTTTCAAAGCAGAAAAATGTTAAGTGCTTTGCAGACTACTTCTACAACCTTTTATTTCAAAACCTCTGTATGTTTCGGTGCTTGAGTGAGCAGGTAAGGGGCAAAGGCTGAGTGTGCCCTTGTTCTGTGTGGCTGTGTGCCGGTCTCTCCCTGGAGGATGCTGGCGTCGGCTGGGTGCTCTCCACCCAGCACCTCCCGTGACTGTCATCTGCCATCATTCCCTGTTGTCCCAGTCACCTTAATTCCCTCTCCAGGTGTATCTCCCCTGTCCCGGCTTTGCCTCAAAGAAAAGTGACAAATAGTTGGTGCTTAGGGGACTTTTAAAGTGCATCCCCTCAAGCAGGAATGAGTTTTTTTGGAATCGGGTTTTGCTGGGAGTTGCTGATTCGGAGGCGGGAGGAACCTTGATTCTCCGTTACGGTGTGCATACGCACGTGTGAAGCTTCATTCCTTGGTGGTGCTACGTTTGAAGCACAACGTGGGAATGCGTGCCTCTGTCAGACTCGCTCCAATGCCGCTGTCTCTTACACATCTGTCCCCTGCACTGCTTCTATGTTGTTTTGCCACAGACCCTTGTTCTTTCTTTTTGCCCTCTCCCACCTGCGTCCCGCAGCTCACGACATCAGGACTAATGCAGCCAGGACTTGAGGGCTCTTGGGATTTGGCAGGAAGAGCTCGCTGCCTCCCGAGATAGGTGTAAAATTTATGTTAGGCTAGGAGAAGCTGAGATCAGGCCACAGAAACACCATCAGCTTTAAGCTTCACTCAAGAGTAAGTGGGGAATATCTTTAGGAAAAGGCGTCATGTTAAAATGCTTCTGTCGGCCTTGGCTCAGCAGGGGTATGTTGTGGTGCCGAACGAGACGCTTCCTCAGTTGCATGAAGGCACTTGGCGTGTGTTTCCTCTCGCCTGAGAGGGAGGTTTGGTTTGTCCCTGTTCCTCAGCGTTGGTCCTTGGAAGTGTGGTGTCCTAACCGAGGTGATACTGTGTGCTGCTTTAGCCCGGCAAAGAGCATTTTAGTTGTCTTGGGTTTGTGGAGTTACAAATGCTCCTGTATCTTCCAAATGCTTATGTAGCCTTACGACTTATTTCAGCTTTGTCTAACGTTTTCCAGTTATTGACATATTCACGGAGAATGGTTTATGCTCAATCAGAGGAGCTTATTGTTTTGGGTAACAGTTTCTAGGAAGAGTGACTGAAATATCAGCTAGGGAAGCACAAAAAAGTGCCTTATTTGTACGCCTATACAGAATCTATAGGATAAAATTCAGAGGGCTAGAATTTCTCTGGGGCAGATGAGCAGTGACAGTGGAGATTAGGGCCGTAGGGTTTATACTTTGTGACGGAACAGAGTGAGCGAATAATTAGGGCCAGGATCTTTGTGGCTTGCTTTGAAAAACCTGAGAGTCTTGTTCTTACTGAAACAGCTGGTTCCTCCATAGTTGATCTTTGCAAAAGTGATTTGTGTGGGTAGGCCACGGGGATAAACTCTCTGCCGGCTCTGAGATGGGTGTTTTCCCAGGAACACGTGCAGCTCCCTGGGAGATGAACCCAGGATTTCATTCCTGCCTGCCAGTACAATGTTGCAGTTATTTTGAAATAAACTACGAATTGCGAAGGAGAGCAAGGGGATAATGAAGGGATTATCTCTCTAGCTTTGAAGCATACAGGTAAGTGAAAGGCTGCTGAGATTAATTGCTAAAGTGAAGCAGAAACGTTTAATCAATCAGTCTTTCGAGGTGTGGTGCAGAGCTTATTGCAGGAGTAGTGCAGAGCACCAGACAGCGTTCCCTGACCTCGCGCGGCGAGCCCTGGCTAATGTGTCCGGCACCACGGCAGGCTCCCTGTGACGCGCGTACAGAAAGCAGCCGGGTTGCTCTTTCGGAGCCACCAACAGAGTGTTTATTAAGAAACAGAAGTGCTAAGAGCAAAACAGCAGTTTAAGGTGTTGGGAGGCGTTTCCCTCGCTTGGCTGTGTATCGGTACTGACTTGCTCGCAGGCAGCAGTAGTTCTCAATGGATCACACCCTTCTTAGGGTGACTTACGCAGGATCAGGTGAACATTGCTTAAATTTCTGCTGAAGCTGGGTCAGATCTGTCCCTAGCATTGCTTAAGCAAGCATGGAGCTCTTCCATGTGAACAAGTCACAATTTTTCCCTTAGCGTATGATTTGGTTGATTTAAATTGTGTGTCCTTTGGGCTGGTTAGGAGCACAGGTACTGTCCCCTGGATAGACTGTGTGTGTGGTGGCAGTTCTGTTGCTACAAATTTATGGATGAGCGTGGAGAAAATGTTTGCTGCTATGAGCGTAATGATTTACAATGAAAACTTGTCCTTCAGTGCTTTACGTGCCTAAACTCCTCCTTTTCGCCTGTGTACATGTGTCTGGGTGTGAAAAATCCCAGCTCGTACTGAAATGAGGGTGACTTGGGATGTTCTGGGCTCCAGCATATCCCTGTCCAGCACCTTAACATCAGATTATGGTACTTGAAAGGGTTTCTGAAACCTGCGTGCGAAGCACTCGTACAGCTTTGGAAAAGGTTTCAATACCACTGAAAGTCCTGTCGGTCAGCTGGCCTTTCCCAGATGACGTTCAGCCCACCCTGTGTGGACCGTGTGGATGTGGGAAAATAAGTTTATGGAGGTAAGTCCTAGTCTCAACCAAGCCAGTATTCATAAAGTTTTGATATTCTTTCAGCTGTCAAGTCCTGCTCAAGTGAGATGATGCCCAAGCTGCTTGCCCTGAGTGCTGCTGATTGTACACCAAACCCAGTTTGCTGCAGTAACAACATTTATTGCAACCTGGCAGCGTAGCACCAGCTTGGTGTGGGAAGGTGAGCTTTGCTCAGGGACACGTGGCTGAGGAGATGCATGACGGGTTTCCAGAGGTGTGCCAGAGGTGCAAAGCAAATCCACCAGTCCAATGCCATCCAGAAACAATAACGTCTACGGCAGGTGCTCCATGCAGGTGGAGAAGGCTGCCAGAGACAGGAGGTGCCAGAGAGATGCTTGGAGTTGTGGAAGGAGAATTGCTTCTCTACTCAGAGCTCCCTAAATGCTGACTCACAGTAGGCTCCTGTCTCCAACGAGTACTAGTATAGTATGATGGGTGGTCTTCAAGGTGTAGGACCAGATCCTGTGCCTGTATGTGGGTGCCTCCAGTGCCCACTGGCTCTTGTGGCAAGGCGCTACAACACGCTTCTAGCCCAGGGGATCTGTGGTGCGGCACTGAAATTCCTCTGTGCAGTTTTTCCCCATTGGTTGCTGCATCCCTTGGCATCTCTTTGTCAGCACAGAAAACTTCAGTAATTAGCAAAGCACCACTGAGCTTGTGCATGGCTGAGAGGCGCTATATACTGAGATGCTTTTATTGCTGTCAGTAATAAAAGTAACGATGCAGATGGCTCTCTTTCAGTAGTTCTGTGAGCCTAACGCAGAAGCAAAAGCCTGGGGGCAGGATCTCACCCTCTTTGAGGGGAGGATCAGAACCCATACCCATAGGAGTATTTTAGGAGACAGCATACCCAAGAGGAGGCAGCCCTCAAGCAGAACTGCCTATTCCATTACTCTTCTCTCTCCCCTTGGTTCGGAGCCCCAAAAAGCAGTTTCCCCAGAAGAGAGGTAACGTGTGTGGCTCAGGAGTAGTTCTCGGTGGTTTTAGTCCTGCTGGAAGCCTCCAGCCTTGTGCTAAAAGCCTGGTGAGGAACCATCTAGGTGTTTGGCAGATGAATACCCTGTTTTCCCTCAACTTCCCACACAGCTTGCAGGAGGGCTGACAGCTGCTGAGCAGGAGCTGTGCTAAAGCAAATCTTGGCTTGTTTGCTGTGGATGGCAGACCCAGGCTCAGAGCATCCTTTGTGGTTCTGCACGCCCAGGGCACAGCTGGGGGAGTTCAGCCTCGGCTCCTCAATTGCTTACTTCAAGGGCAGGTAGAAGGTGCGAGCAGGGTCTGATTCTGGCTCCGTGGTTGTTAATCAGGGTGAGTTTTCCTGCGCTGGCTCAGTTCCTGTCCCCATAGGAAGTGGGTGAAGTCATGTCTCCCCTCCTGAGCCCTGGGCGGCAAGACTTGCTCTGTGCCAGATTCAGGTTATTCCTGTATGGCAGGAGAGAGCAGCTAAATAGGCTTCTTCAGTGCAGCACGCTGGGAGCTGGAGATGATGTGGAGCAGAGCTTGCCTTGCCCTGGGTCAGGGAGGGCTCTGGCTGCCTTGTTCCCCTGCCCCTGAGCTTTGCTGCCTGGCCCTGACAGCAGGGGGTCCCCAGCACCGTTTCCTCCCCATTGCTGCTTGCTAGGCGTGGGGCAAATGCCATCAGCCTCGTAGAATCATAGAGTGATGGAGGTTGGAAAAGACCTTGAAGATGACCAAGTCCAACTTAACCCCGGATTGCCAAGCCCACCACTAAACCGTGTCCCGAAGCACCACATCTGTGTGTTTGTCAAACACGTCAGGGGTGGTGATTCCAGCCTGCAGCGTGGAGAAGCAAGCCCTGCCGGAGCCGTCTCCTCCCTGGCAGGGTCCCGCCGCCCCCCCCAGTCCCGAAGGCTGGCCGGCAGCTGCTGCTTAGGCTGTCCGCACACGGGGGGCTGCTGCAGGGGGGTTTGGTACTGAGCACTGGAGAGCTACTGGGATGTGTGGTTTGGGTTGGTCAGTAAGCGTGATGAGCTGGCCTCAGATCTTCCCCTTCCTCTAAGCCAGCACCAACACTTGCACGATAGACAAGATCTCCTTAGGGCAACGTAAGCATCTTGGGTAGATCTGGGAGAACTGGCTGGGGATCACTGTATTTAGTGCGGCAGCAATGCTCAGGGTGGCAGGGGATGTCAGAAGAGGATCTGGGTCTTCTGCCCTACGCAGGATGGCCTGAGCCACTGCCCTGAGGTGCCTCTGCCCTTCTCGGTCTAACCACAGGCAGCTTCTCTGTGCTGCGGCAGCCTCTGGAGCTGTGAGTGATAACCGCCAGCTTGAGAAAACACCGAGGTTTCATCACAAATGGGGGAAAAGGAGGCATGAGATCACAGGAAAAATCAAGGCATATGAAACACGATTAATTAGGGAGCTGATGTGGAGCTCTTCAGTCACCTGTGGCACGACAGAGAGTTTGATGTGGTGTGTTAGAGCCATTTGGGTTTGGTGAAGATGACGGTAACTACAGAACCAGGTGTGCTCGGCTGGCAGCAGGGCAAGCGCAGCCTCTGCATCTCGGCCACGGTGGGAAACTGTGGTAGGGGCTGCATCGCGTTGCGTATGGGCCGAGGGGAATTGTCAGGGGCGTTACTGACTGCTCAGCTCCTGCACAGAGCAGCATGGGGTTCCCAGCCGGGAATGTCGATGTGTTGGGGTGCTGAATCCCTTTCTTCAGCTGAAATTGATGCTGGGCTTAGCTGAATCGGCTTACTTTGGTAAATGAGGCCACCTCCGCAAGGGCTTGGCGGTGTGTTAGTGGCCACTGTACACACGCAGGAAGCTCATTAAATCCCAGCCCTACGTGTTTGTTGATGTTTGAGGCTGAACAAGTAACGGCAGCATGGGTGTGCCATCACCTCTGGGCATCTCAGCTGCTCGCAAGAGTAAAACAGTACCTCGCTGTGATACTAGTCTGTGGTTTTGTGCAGACTTTGGAGAAGACAACCACCTCTGCATGCCTCTCTTCTCTTTCCTTTAAGAGCCCCCTTTCTACCGAAGGTCCTGTCATCTTGCCAGGCTGGCACTGCCATCGGTAGCTTCCAGGAACTTGTCTGAAAACAAAATGAAAATCCTATTGACTTAGCCTCTAGATCAAGCCTTTTTCTTTGTCTTTTTTCTCTGCAAACCCACTGATGGATGTGGATAGGCAGCAGGGTTTAACTGAGGTTCAGCCCTTGCTCTGTTGTGTTTCACGTTCCTGAGATCACTCAGGTTGCTGAGCCCTCGCGGTTTGTACTGACTCCAGCCGGAGCGGAGGAGGCTCAGGACTTGCCTGAGCAAACCCTCTGCCTCGCTGCATCTTGACCTGAGCTGTGCCTGTGTCGTGCGGGATACCAGGGTGGGAATGCCAAAACCATTTCTGGTTTTAACCTTACTCTGGTGTGAGCGTTCACAGGGGCTCTGATGTCGCAGTGTGTTCGGTTCCTATCGAGCTAAATTCACGGCAACAGCCCCATAGCTTCTGGTGGCCACCGCTGTGTGCCACTGCTGGTCAGGTCTGTAGCTCTTCATCGCCGCGCAATTCTCCAACCCTTCAACACCAGGCAGGCTGGTAGTGGCTTCTTACCAGTGCTGAGAGGTGGGGAAACCTTCTGCTTCCCTAAGCAGCAGCCTCTTGGCTCCAGAGCTTTACTGTAGTGCGTGAAGTGATGTAATTATTTCCGTTTGTGTTTAGTGCTAGCAGATGCAGACAAACTTGTTTTGTTTGGTGAGTTTTTAAAGATCTTGTTTCCCATGTTATCCAAAGGTGTAAGCCAGGCTCTGATGCCGTGGTTATTACAAGAGGCTGCTCTAGCTTTTCCTTGGACAGCCAGGCATTTAAGAACTTTGCAAAGGGATTTTCCTTTCTGCTTGCCTCAGGTCGTGAGTGCATGTTGTGCTTTTCTTCCTTCACTTGTGAGAATTCCCAGCAGGATTGGCTAGTTTCTGTTGGACTTTTATGTTCTTGTACGTCTGCTTCAAAGCGAGTGCAGGGTGGCATATACTGTAGGCAAAAAGAGGCGTAAATAGGACTTTGTGCGATTATATGTTGACTTTGCATGTGAATCGTAGCAGGGCTGCAACGGACTGAGGATTGGTAACTAATACTTTATACAAATAATTGGTTATATAGGCTTTTATAGTTCAAATCAATTAGACTGATGGGTGAGTATAATTGGTCTCCAAAGTGTTCCTTCATGTCAGATCAGCTAACAGTTAACAACCGTTTCCTGTCTTTGTTCCCCTTTTCCACAACTGCTTGTAACAATGATTTTTCTTTATATATACTGTTTTAGATAAGGTTGTTAAATTTCTTGCAAACAGAGTATGGCCTTCGCCCCTCTCTAGGGCCTTGTGTTTCAAAGCCGATGGTCTGTCGCTTTGAGGGTAGAAGAAAAGAAATTAAGTTTGTGCTTCATTTGCTTGATCTTTTTTTTTTTTGTTATTCATGGCTTTATATCTCCAAAACTATGTGTCACCCCTTCTGACAAAAATGCTGCTAAAGCAACCCGTGGAGTTGACTGCATGAGCACGGCTGGGGGGTGGGTGCTAGGAGGGTTATTTGGAGGTTAAAAGTCTCTTTTTGGCTGTTTTGTTCATCCCCAGAAGCAGACTTCCATGTGACGCCGCCTCTCCCGTTCTTAGCCTGTGAAGGATTTCTGGAAGAACGTAGTTTTCAGCTCTTTGCAGGGCATCCTGGACTGCAGCTTGTCTCTTCTATCATCAGTGGAGATCACTAGTACGTTCTTAGGTGCCATGAACCCTGGATGCATTTCGGGGCAGAACTGACCATTCATTAGTCTCCTTTCCTCGTGGATCAATCAACGTCTGCTGAGAAGCGGAAGAGTAGCTTGAAGGGTGATTGATTTATGAAGTGGCGTATTGAGCATGCCTTTGCCAGGCAATCAGAATGAAGGTTCCTGCCCTGTTTTTCCCCGTGGGCCAAAAGCAGTGTTTCAGCTGATCAGGGACCGCAGCGTTTCATGGCTGTAGTGGCAATAACGATTAAAAATAGCCCACGGCATCCTGGATATGCGGCAGCGCTGTCTTGCGTTATCCAACAGTTTCATTGTCCTTTCAATCCATTCTGCGAGGGTCCTTCACGCTGGGCAGCACAAAGCCTCTGTGCTGGCTGCCAGATATTCCTGCGCTGGAGTATTTCATCCCGTAACAAAGCCAACAGCCCTTCCTAAGCACGGTGCGGAGGAGGTAATGGGGAATACTTTGGGTGCTCCACTACAGGAGGATGCACAGCAAGGAGCCTGGTGGAAAGCAAGGTGACTCCTAAGTGCAGGAGAGCTGTCTGAAGAGCCTGCGACCTGTCCCGTAGACGCTGTGGCTGGTCATTGCTCTCCATCTCCCTTTTCCTGCCCATCTGTTGTCTCACGGTGGCTTGCAATGCCCTGGGGTAGCAGATCCTTTCCTTGCGATGGGCTGCATGGGCTCAGAGGGGGCTTTGCTGGGGACTTTAGCTGTTGACAGCATCAGCTGTGGCAGCAGTGATGATTAGGGTGCCCTGAGCTTTGTTGTAGCCTGGGCAATGGTCCTGTAGAAACCCCTGTGTTGCCAGCAGTTATTTAATGGTGAGGTTTATAAACAAGCTGCTCCTAGGGCTGGAGTAACCAGCGCGATGGTTTTAATGATGTCTGAAGGTAGCTCATGAACACTGCCTCAGAGAAACACTTAAAAATGACTGTCACTGCCCTGTGTTTTGCTCTAGTGCTGGAAATACGAGCGTGGGGACTGACAGGTGGCCTTTGTCAGAGACCCAGCACACTTTGTAGGTGATGCCATTAGCTTCCTGACAGCAAAACAGCTCAGAGCAGCGCTCCTGACTCTGACCGAGGTAGCTCTGTGGGAGGTGCAGCAAAAAGCATATGGTGGGGAGGGCTGGATCCAGCCGCAGGGGACTCCTCTCGCTTTCCAGAGATCGTTAGCCTGGTGAAGTGACTCCCTTCTCCGGTGGTGAAGTGGTGCCAGCAGACCTTTGCACGCTGTTTGAAAACCCAGAATATGCTGGTGATGGTGAGGCAGTTGGGTATCGTGATAGCAGCAGGAGCAAAAGAACTGCTCAGAGGGTCGATGTGGAGGTACAATGACACCCTTCTGAGTGAAGAGCTCGGCTTTTGTTGCTTGCTTGTATTTTCAGTGAAAAAGCAGCAGGACCTGTCTCTTTTAGAAGAGGTGAGAGCCAGGCATAGTTTTCTGACAAACTGGGCAAATTAATTTAAACTTGCTTTCCCTGTTACCCAAATATTCTGAACCGGACTGTCATGCAGTCCTAAAAAGGTTTAAAATCCAAATGCAGCGAGGCGGGAGTTACAGGGATAGAGGGAGAATATTACGGTGAGGACGAAAGGCAGCAGAGTGCTGTTTTGTTTCTCTTCAGTCTAATCCATCTGGCTACCAGCTTCCTAATATTTAGAGCAGTAATCGATGGAGGAAGGTACTGGCTGTTGAATGCTGGGAACGCATTCTTCATAAAACCTGAAATTTGTTTTGAAATCTTGTTCAAGGGTTTGCTTAATATTCGGAAAGATATTTTAGCTCTTCTGTAAATTCCCTCTCCTCCTGCACAACAGGCCCCACAGAGGATGTCCCAGTGCTGGGTTTCTTACTTTCAGATAGTTAAAAGTTACCGTGATGTGCTAAGATACCGGTGGCCATAGCCGTGCAGGTGGATGCTGGAATAAAACACGGTGGTGTTCCTGCTGTCTCAGAGAGCATCGTTCAGGAGTGCACAGCCCAAAGCATCTGCTCTACTGCTGTATAAGAAGCCTCTCTTTTAATTTCAAGTTCATGTGTTGCTTTGTTCAGGTTGCAGAGTGAGCTGTGTCCTGCTGTCTCTGGGAAATACGTCAAAAGCATGTAAGAATGAGAGAGCTGACAGCCTGTAATAAGGTCATCGTGTTGTGTAAGTAACGATAGGGCAGGTACGTCTGGATTCAGTAAATGTGCTTTCATGGCAGCAAAGCGTCCCAAAGCACAGACCCACGGACATCACCCCATCAAGTGAAACACCTAGGGCTACATTGCTGTTACAGTACAGAGATTGTTTTGTGGTTGGGTTGGTTTTTTTTTCCTCCAGACTTATATATTAAATAACCAAGAGTCTTAAATAAATGTCACATCTAATTTGGCACGCAGGCATGAAGCCTGCAGCTGCCCTGGGCCAACCCTGACAGCTCTGCTCTGTGCCAGTTTATCTGCCTGGCAGAAAGACCTGCTGCTCCCTCCTGACTCGCTGGCATCCGCACGCTCTCGTCTGTACCGGGAGGTTTGTGGGTTTACACAGTCAGCACGATGCCAGATCCTTCTCTCTGTGGTAGAAGGTGCTCCGGCAAAGCCCTCCAGCCTTCAGAAGCGTCCTCGGTGCCTGCAGCCGGGAGTGTAAGTGCTCTCCAGGAGAGCAGCAGTAGGGGATGCTCAGCAAAGCGTGTAGAAGCAGGCAGTGCGTATGCTTTCTCCCTCGTGGGCCTTGGAGGCAGCATTTTTCTGTGCTGGAGGCTTTATTCACGTCTTTGTTTAATCGCTGCTGATGGTTTTACCTGCCAAGCCTTTGTCCAGTTGCTTTGTGGATTTATAGCGATGAGTGTCTGTAGGCACCTATGGCAGTACGTTCCAAAGGCAGGAATATTCCTTGGAAAAGTACTAGTACTACTTTTCTCTAATTTTGACTAATACTATTTCAGGCCCTCGGGTTCTTGTTTTACAACAAATTGTGACAATTTTTTCCGCGTTAAGTTTTTCCCAGGCCATTCATATTTCTACAAACCTACCTATCTCCTATGTGGTTTCTAGGTTGAGGAATCCTGTTCAGTCTTCGTATAGAAGCTGCTCTGTACTTCGGAGAAGGGCAGAAAGAAAGATGAAATTTCAAAGGCTTCAGCTTGGTTTTTAAGATCAGAAGTATACCCATTATTTCAAGACCCACCTGGCCATGGGTTTAGACAGCGAGATCATGATAGTTTTCGTGGAGTTTATTTTGCAGTAGTTTGTTGTCTCGTAGAGCATTTTTCATGTCATGTTTCCATGAACCTGAGTTGTACATGCTCAAAGCACTGTGCATGTCTCCCAGTTCTTGGGTCCTGCTTCCTCTGCTTGCCAACGTACGCTGAGGATTCAGCGGAGGGGGAAGGCAGCGCTTATAAAGCACACCTGCCTCTGTAACGCTTCTGAACCTCAGTTATTTTTCTACGCTAAGTTGTCCATTCCAGAAAGCAGGCTGTCCAGTCATGGAGACGTTGCTGTTTCTCTCGCAACATAACTCATCTCTGGCCACGAATCCCTCCCGCTCCTCCTGGGCTCCCTTAAGAGCAGAGAGGTTGAGGTTATACAGGCACGAAGGCCGAACTCTCCATGTGTGGAGGTGAGGCAATGGCTGCAGAGATCTGTTTGAAGGGTGATTCATTCCCAACCTCCCTCCAAGAGAGGGGCTCTCTTTCTCCTGGCACGGCTGTGATTCGCCGCATTGTGTCCGGCTTAGGGTTTAAGGAGTCCGTGTAGGACACCGCCAGCTCTCCCCCGTGCTGTTGCGTGGCAGCCTTGGAAAGGCAGGTCCATCCCCTGGCTGCCTTGCTGTAACCCGTGCAGCGAGGAGAAGGCTCTGCCTCGGCAGGGGGATGCTCTCCAGGGATGGCCGGGTTGCTGCCCTTCTCAGCTGGGGCTGGCTCTGAGGCTTTAAACACGCTCCACAGAAGTGCCATTTCGACGGAGAATGTCTCGTGTTTGTGGTTTGCTTCTCACCTGGAAACCCTCACCTGCAACAGGCAGAGTAGGCTCGGTGCTCAAGTTTGAGATGGTTGACTCCCAGGAGCTGCTTGGTTGGGAAGAATGAAAGTTTGGAAGCTCTGGCAGCGAGGGCGCTTTGGTGGGGGTCTCTTCTGGAGGGTGAAGGGCTGGCAGGTGCTCCAGCAAGACTCCAGGCGTTCATCGGCTGCTGTGCGCAGCCAGGGGCTCTCTCCTCTTCGGTCTGAGGTGGAAGGCAAAGGTGTGCTCGCTCGGGTTGTGGGACAGCTTGGGAATGCTCGGTGCAGGCTTGCACGCTCGGGCACAGGCACCGACAGGCTCCAGGCAGAAGAAATGGGCTTGCAGGGCTGTGATGGGCAGGTTGGCGTGGGCCGTGCCCCACCAGTCTCGTTCCGACCTGTCTGCACAGACACACAGCAAGTGAGGGCCCTGCTGCTCCAACACGGTGAAGTTCTCATCTGCGTCCCATCCTGCCGGGGGCTGTCACTTTGCTTGCCTCCCTCTTCTGCCTGCATGCCCCAGGCACCTTCGCTTGTTGGCAACAAGGGATCAGGAGAGACACAACCCCGGTGGTATGCTTGCAGGAGACTCTGGGCGAGCCGTGACCGAGGTGCGACTCCTGAGAGTCACCTGAATGACTCAGATGCAGAATTCCCTGTGACCCGAGTGGGATGGCAACCCAAAGGCCACCTGGGCACATCTGAAAAAGTCCCCCTGTAGACAGGGTCACCTTGGGGTTAAATCTTTAGAAGCCCACCCAGAAATAAGGTGCTTAAGGTGGTGTCCAGGACATCCTCGTGCTGTACACGTGCAGCTATCAGGATGTGACAAAGGTATTGATCTGTGGAACTGCTAATACAGCTAAAGGCTGTGACACTTCTGTTCCCTGTGGCTTCCTCCGTTCCTTGTACTCCCATCAGCAAGGGCGATGAGCAAAGTCTCCCTTTTGCTTTGTTCCAGGTGAAGATATTCACACAAGCCTTCATGGAGCCGCTGAAGATGTCAACATCAGGCTAGGCAGGAACTCCTTGACAGCTGGGAAGACCTACATCACGCTGTCAAACCACAGATCCATCGTCATCCACAATCGGAGTAAAGTCATAGCCCACTCCAGTGGAAGGCTTTTGTTAGTCAAGAAGAGGAGGATCAGGAGAAGCTGAGGTTCACTGGGAAGATTCATTTCAGTAAGATACACGGCCCAAGGGTAAAACTAACGTACGGCCTCAGAGGGATGTTGGTGCTTTTTTGAGTGGCATAGGGCAAGTAAACCATCCACGACACCAGGGTGTCCCCCCCTGGGCTTCAGGGTAATGGAGCTCAGTGCTTCCCATTCCGGTTCCATCCATGTTCCAGCTGATGTTTTTTGGGGGAAAGGTTGCATTTCCCCGGAGAGCAAATTCCCATCTGTGGGAGCCCTAAGTCAGTGAGGCCAGGTCCCTGGGCTCGCAGAGGGTCTGTGAGGCTGAGGAAGGTGTCGGCACTCCTTACCTGGGACGGCGTTGAGCGGTAGCACCTAACAGCTGCAGGCAGCGTACCTGCTGTGATATTCACTGCAGTTACTTCCACTCCACCTTTGATAAGACGGCAACCTTCTTCAGCCTTCCTGTCCAGTAGTGCACAGGGCAGGGTGCTTTGCTGGCCCCGAACGTTGAGGCCATCTGTGCAAGATCAGTGTGTTAACAGAAAAAGTCTCATGACCTTCTCTTAGTACGTCCCTGCACCATTCTTTTAGCATCTCTTCCCACCTGCCTATCTCAGATGGGACCCTGAGTGATCCTCTCTCCCCTCAGAAGCAACCAGGTTTCCCCACAGTTAACTTCAACCCAATGTTTTTCCAATGGCACTTGATCTTATGCCAGCTCGTGTTCTACACTCTGAGCAGAGTGCTTTGTTCTTCCTTACTTGCAGTCTTAGAGGTGGTCATAGCTCCGAGGCCACTGTGCTGCTGTAGCAGAAGCTTTTGAGATCTCAGAGCAGAGAGGACCTTTCCAATGGGAGGAGGCAGTTCAGCACCCTGCGCTTGGCTGTCACCCCAAAAGACCTGGATCATCACAAGGTCTACCCAGGGGTTTGCTCTGTCTCCCTCCTGCAGGACTTTCTGGGATTCAACAATGGAATTATTGTCTGTTGATGAAGGCTTAGTTGAGGGTTGCTCATCTCGGTGCCTGGAAGCCCCCCTCATGCACAACGCTGTAGGTCAGCCGTGGAAAAACATTTCTCATGTCACTCCACAGGGAGCAAGCCAAAGAAAGTATTTTTGGCACTGGTGACAGCATTTGCCCGAGGCTCTGTCTGCGTGCTGCTAGTAATGCCCATGGCTGTGTTTCCTTTCTAAATGTATTGGAATTTAGCTGGGTGGTGATTGCGGTCCTGTTTATACCACGTTGCCCTGATGTGCTGTGTATGGAGCCTTCCCCTCATCCCCCTCGAGTAGTCACCTGCTGGTCCTTGGTGGCCAGGGGACTGGAGCGTGAAGGGGGCACATCCACGTGCCAGCTGGGAAGCAAGTGCTCTGCAGCAGTGCTCCCTTCTCACCTCTCGGTTGCGAGCAGCTTTAAACACTAGAATGATTGCTGCTACAACTACCGAGCAAGGGAGAGGTGACCTGTGTCAAAGCTCTGTGGAGAAGGCCAAAAAGAGAAAAATGTTGAAGTGGTTCAAGGCTGGATGTAAGGGTTTGGATTCAGAGATGCTGGTCCTGCCTTCGTTATTGGGTGATGCTAGGCAAAGTCCCTTCACCTCTCGGGGCCTCTGTCTTCATGCATATAAACGCGTTAATTTCACTGAAGTGATGCAATGCCTGAAAGTCCGTGAGTTTGCTTATCAAATGCTCTGGGATCCTCTGCTGGATGGCAGTGTAGGCAGTGGAGCAGATCTAGTTTGCTTATCCCTGCCAGTCCAAAAGGGAAGGTAAAAAAGAGTGGTGCTGGTAACCTGCAGCTGAATCCCAGCTGCTCTCCCCTTGCCAGCGAAGCACTGCAGTGTGTGCTCCTTCATCTTCATCCATCTCCCCCGAGCACCTCTACGGGAGGAAAAGCCATCTGAGGGTGTTGGTGGGTTGTCCATTAGTCGTGGCAGTAGCTTTGAGCCAGGAGGCTCTCCGGAGGGCTGCTAGCTTTCAAAAACCTCCTCTTAGCTCGTGAGTGTGGCGTAAAACTACCTGCCATGCCAGCGAACAAGTGATAACCTGATCTGCTTGGGACCCCGTGGCGTGGGGTCAGCCCCTTGCTGAGCTGCTCCTGCTGTTCCTCCCCCAGGGCGTTGCTGCTCCTGCGCTTACGCAACAGTCTCTGCAAATGTTATTAAATGATCTGCTTGGTTTGTGTCTCTCCATGGCTGCAGGCGCTGTCGCAGGCTGCAGAAGCAGGAGGAGAATGAGAGGAATTCTTTTCTCAAGCAGTGTGCAATGGACCCCACGCTCCAAGAACGCCTTTCCCTTCTCTCCTGTGCCTTCCAGAACCAGAGGGCAAAGGTGCAAGAAGCCTCTGTGCTTTTCTCCAGTGATATTTTTGCCATTGAGCCGGTGGTAAGTGATAGCTGAGAACCTCTCTTCCTCCTCCTCCTCCTCCCTGGATGAGGTCACTTGGCAGATACCCGCATCAGCATCTTGATGTGCCGAGAGGGAAGACATGAGGTTTCTAGTGAGGCTGGGAGAGGTTGTTGCAAAAAAGCGTTTCTAAACAGTGAGCTCCTGGCAGGCGGCGAGAGCCTGCCTAAAGCTGAGCTCTGCTGCAAGGGCTGTAAATTAAGGGCACTTCATAAGTGTCCTTACAGTGTTCAGGGGTACTGATTATTATATAGAAGGGCAGGCCTTACACGTAGCGTATGGGGATTAACCATGGGCATTAGTTCACCTATTGAAGAATGAAAAGGTCCTCTATGGAAAGGAGGCCAAGTTCAGCCCAAGTTTAATCACGGAAAGACCAATCCCTTCTTATAATCTGGATTTATACCATGTGTGACTCTCCCTGCCAGCATTGTCTGTGAGCCTGCACGCAAGGCTGGCAGGTTTAAACGGGCTTTTTGAGTTTCATTGCAGACTTGGAGAAAACTTTTTGCTTTTGTGTTTGCGCAATCAAAACCTCATGTCCTTCAATGAAACAGAGCCCTGACTCTGAGTATTTGCGTGGTCTGAGATGAAGAATGCCTGCTGCCTGAGCAATGCAAAATCCCTTCTCATCTTGGAGCAAACCCTAGAATAATCCGAGCCTCTTCTTTCTTTTATAGTAGGTGAAACAATTTTTTTTTTTTTTTAAGGAAGGGGATCTTGTTCTCTTCTATAGCCGGAATGAGGCTGAGAGCCCCCCGTGTCAGCACAGCTGCAGTTTCACACCACTGCAGCTGAGAGCAGCATGATGGGACCAAGAGCCTGTGTCAGAGCAGCAGGGGTATTGCAGAGAGATCACCTGAGCTGTGCCAGCTGGTTTTGGAGCATGTCCCAGGGCTCCTGCTTCATTACAACTGGGCTAGGTCTCCATAACGAGCTTAACCTGCTCTTGGGCTCCTGAAGTGCATTAGGGTGAGGTCCAGCAGCCTGGCTGCCCGCTGAGTCCTGGTGCTCCGTGTGGAGCTGTACGGACCCAGAGTGTAGCCTGGCCTCAAGTCTTGAGTGGAAACCTTTCCTGAATGGCTGTGTTGATGTTACAGTTTGCTTAGGACTGGGTGTAAGTGGGATACTACAGGAGTCGTTCCCCTCCTGTCCTGTTCAGCATTATCAGTCTTTAGATTTCCATTAAATCCATGATTTATGGAACAATGGGTTTCACATTCATAGTTTTGCTGATGTCTGTCTTCCCCCCTGGCGTACGGGTGTCTTCACATCAAATGTTAGTCTTTTTTCCTATCAAATGTAAAATCTAAAAATCCACTGCTGCTGACTTCCACAACCTTCTCCCCGGTGAGAGTCCCGTAACTTCTAGCATGGACAGAGACCCTTCTTGCAGCGCCGTGTAAATCTGCTGGAGGGGCCCCACCAGAGCTGGGACCTTGCTGCCTCGGACCTCCTGGCCAAAAGCGGCGGCTGCTCTTCCCACCTATCACCTGTGGTGCCTGGGAGCACCCTACAGAAAGAATCAAACCCTTGGAACAAGTGGCTGGAGGTTTCCAGAGGTTAGGAGGCTGCTGGAGGGACGATAGCCTTGGAAAGGCTCTCTGGGCAGGGTGGCTTTGCAGGGTTTGTGCAGCAGCTTTGCTGTGTAAGCGGGCTGTTAGCTGCCAGGTGTTGCTCTCAGTGGAAGCTGCAGCAGGCTGTTTCAGCCTGTATAAGGTTAACTTGCTGATGAAAATAATAAGAAAAAAGAGGAGGAGTGGTTTTGCAGTCAGCCTGTGACCATGAACATTTTGAGCAGCCGTCCAAGCCTGTGGGAAACAAGCTGTTTCTCTGACTTTCTGAGTGCGTCTCAATTTTGATTTATTTTTGCAAAGACGCATGGTATGTCAGCAGAAGCATCTGTGGTAGAAGCCCAGGTGGCTCTCAAAGGACAAAGTCCTTTGCTGCACCTTCCCCACCACAGCTTAGCTGTAAGTCACAGTACAGACACATGGGAGCTGACTCCTTGGAAATGGAAACCAGAGGAAAGGGAGGAAAAGGATTTGTAATCATTGCTCTTACCTTGACAAGTCATCACTGTCTTGTCATTGCCTGGTAGCGACTCCTCAGTGCCACGTGTCAGCTCTGAGCCGATGGAGGTGGTCTTCAAGATGTGCAGGTTACGCAAGTGCTACTGCTGGTGGTGCAGAGGTTGGGCCAGGAGATAACAGCGATATTTGTTCCTGCAAACCTCCACCTCAGCTGAGGTGCCCAGCTGGTCCCCATCCAAATGAGAGGGGACTGCAGAGCACTTTGGTTTTTGGCAGAAGGCGCCATCTCCAGTGGGAGCAATGGTCCATCCCACCGCTCGCTGTGGGTTCGGTTATTTATGGGAAGGGGCAGATACTGGCTTTGGCGTTGCCTTTTCCCTGAGTGCCCTGAACTAACAGGATGCACTTTGGGGAGTCACTTCAGCACTTGTGTTGCCAGCTCTGTCTTTGGGGGTTTGGTGTGCTTTGAGCAGTGATTTCCTTTCCATGGATCGCCTTCTCCCTCCACCAAACAAAGCAGGCCGACAGTTGGTGGTGCCCCACTTTCCAAGACCAGCTTTTTCCTTTTCAGGCTGGTGGAGATGGAGGAGATTCTCATTATTCTAGGGGCTGAGGGAGGGGAAATAGGATCTGCATCTGTTTACGGTTGGTCTCCTTATTGAGATCACTTCTGTAGTGGTGAGTCATGGTGTGCCATCCCCTCGGGTATCACGTTGCCGTATGCTGTAGCAAAGCCAGGGCGCAACAGCAGGAGTTTTTGTGCTGGATCATCATACATCCACCGTCTGTATTTTATGCCACCTGCCAGCTGCAGCCTGCCTGAGGCTGACATTAAGCCAGAAGTGTTGCAATATCGTGTTCACAGCACTGCATAGTTGCATTTCTGTCCTGGCAAGCATCCACGGTAGTTTTCCATGATCTGACTCAACTGCCATCTTATGGAGAATATGCCAGCCGCGGCAGACCGCTGGCTCCTGCCGTGTCCCAGGGCTGGTACGCCTATGTAGCAGTAGCCCCAAGGGTGAGTAGTGAAGTGTATCCTTTGAACCAGCAATTCTTTCTTCCCATGGGGTAGCAGGAATGTGAGGAACCTTTCCAACAGCCTATTTTCATTTCCCAGGAGAAATAACTCGCAATATTTTCCAGTTTTATGGTCTGACATACAGCAGTAATGAAGGGAGAAATGACAAAGGTTTCCCAAAATAGTCATGGCCTTAACAATTTTTTTTTAGCCGCAGAATAGTAGAATAATGTGTAACTGATGATTTCTTCTTGCCGTCTCCCTTTGAGTCAGTCTGGCGTGTAGCTTCACTGACAATACAGGGAAGCTGATTGTGGATGTACTGACCAAAGTTTCTGTCCAAATACATTGAATCCTGGAGAACGGTGATTTCATGTCAGAGATTTGAGTCTATTAACTGCTGGTGCAGGTTTTCTTGGGAGCGAGGATATGAGTGCAAGGCTCCATCAATAATGCTGCGTTAGGATTGTTGCAGAGAGCTGTGCGGATGCATGTGAATGGGTGGGTTGTGTTGCTCGTCCGTAGGCTCGTTTCCTCTGATGCCTTAGAGCAGTCTCCTCTGACTGTGCCTTGGGATCCAGCAGCACCCTGGATGTAGGGAGATATGTCCCTTGCCAGGATCTTATTGCATCACTGACTGGCTTCCTGGAGCATGGCAGGACATCTGGTGAATTATACAGCGTCCAGAGAGATCCCAGCAACACTGCAGCAATCACCGTGGTCTCGGTGGTGTTGGGCAAATCATCCCGCTGGGGCCTCGGCCGCTGGGAATAACACCTGCCGGGACCCATCGCCACTCCCTCGCTGTTTGAAGATTTACGCTTGCAGGGTTCTCCCAGGTTCTTGCTGAAGCTGGATTTTTTTTGTGTAGTGGAAGTTCACCATTTTGGTGTTCGGTTTGGGTTATTTTGAGCCAGGATCACATTCTAGTGTCAGAGAAATGCCACGTGGGCACTGACCCAGCTCCAGTTCTGCTTCCGACAGCAGCGGTGATGCAGGAACGGGAGGAGGCCAGGGCAACTAGGGCTTTGTGTCATGGGCGATGTCTCATACCCCCTGTGGAGACCCGCAGGCAGCCGGAGCAGATTGCAAAGCCCTGATATTCCTCTTCTGCCAGTTGTTGCCTGCAAGCAGAGGGAGGCTTGGACAGTGAGCCCTGGCCGGGGTAGCCAGCTCTGACGGGACCTTGCCTTTGTTTGTGAGCTGGTTTACAGATCTCTTCTGCGATGATGAAGGCAGGCTTGGTTTTCTTTCTTTCTATCTTTGTAACTAAGAATGGAGAAATCCATTTGACTTGCTAAATCTCTTCTGACCTGAGAAAAGGTGTTCACATGGCTGTAGTGACACAGGGGTATAAGGGAAGGTTTGGAGGGAAACCGTATCTTTTCTTTAGGTCAGCTGGCACTTCTGAAGAGAGCCTTGATATGCTGAAGCCAGCCAGTTTAGGTCCTTTATTATAGCCCTAATTAAAAAAAAAAAAAAAAAACCAAAAAAAAACCCCAAAAACAAGCCTTTACCAGGTGCTAGTAAAGGTAAGGGACTTAATTTTTTTCACAGCTGCTTCCAAAGTCTTACACATTTTGTAAGTGTTTGCTCCTTGCTCGTCATTGATGCTCTAAATAAAGGCTTACAGGGCTGTGGTTGAAAACAAGAAATGTAACGTTTGAAGATAAATGGTTTGTTGTCTCCTGTCTTAGGAGGGAGATGTCTGGCCATATTCTTCAGTTGAAATTTACGTGATCTTCAAACCCCGAGAAGCCAGAGTGTATCAACAGTCTACTGCGACATCTCAGGTACAGCTCCTTTCTCCTCCTCCTGCTACCCACAGCAAAGGCGAGGCACAAATACTCTTCCAGCCCAGTTGGTTCCCACGGAATTTCTAGTCAGGGCCGGTGGTCAGCAGGGCAGTGCCGGCACCTTCCTGCTGTCCCTGTGGCTCCCAGCTGGTCTGTGCAGAGCCAGGGCTTAGCGCGCCTGGCTCCGACCGCTGATCCCAGAGCAGCCAAAGCAGCGAGCTTTCATACCATGCATTCGTTGTGCTGCAAGGTGTTTGTAAAGGCAGAGAGGTACACAGCAGAAGAGTTTTGGTGGATGGGCACTAAGCCCCTACAGACCTCCAGGAGGAGCCTTTATTACGTGGATGCACCACTGGGCTCCTGAGGCGGTAGGAGCTGAGTGAATCGTGCTCCCTGCCCCTGGGTCACCTCCCGCTCTCCAGGCGCTGCCAGACCGTAGGTGGCTGAGCCCTGCTGAGCGCAGGGTGTCTGTGAAAGTGCCACACGTGTGCTGCTGTCCCTGCGTGGGAATCGTCACCTCGTGGCTCAAGTCTATGCTTCATCTGGGTCGCGTGTTACAGGGCTCGCTGTCCTCAGCAGGGTGAGCACCCTCCCCAGAAGTCAGAGTGCGAGCAGTCTGCTAGACAAGCTTTATGCTCCTCCCGACTTACAGGAGTGCTGTCAGGTCTTTTTCTGGGAGCGGTTATCACTGACCCACTGAGTTACGCCGCCTTTGCCCTTACAGAGGTGATGGCCTTGCTGTGCTGGCACGGGGCAGGGAATGCTTGCAGCAAGCTCCGTGGTTCAGGTTACCTTGTCCTTCCTCTCCGTCCGTGTGGTGCTGCTTGAGGTGTTTTTCAAGAGTGGGAGGTCCCTGTCAGATTTCCATCCAGGGAACACTCTGGGTTTCCCCATCTAAGAGGAAGGAGGTGCGAGGCCCGTGGTCCCCAGCAGCCAGGCTCCCGTTCTGGAGGGTGCTGAGATCACTAACCCAGCTGCTTCGAGCCATTCCTTACTGCTCCAAGCTGACAGATACAAAGGCCATGAAACAGCTTTTTATTTATACGGTAATTGCGCAGGGTTTACTTGGCAAATGCCACCTACAGTAATTAACCAGGGCTCGTGTTAACAAACCGCCTTCCTGGCCGCCAGCTGCAGTTGTTAGAGCTGTGGAAGGAAAGGATTGATTTAAAAAGTTGCTCCCAAGGGAATCCTGGCTCAGCGCTGTGCTCCTGGCCCTGGGATTTTTGCTCTGGTGGTGGGGCTGTCCATCACTTTGCTGTAGGGATCTCCAAGGGTTGTGCCTGGAGAGCTGTTGTTGTTGTTGTGGCAGAGAAATAGGAAAATTACTTACATGCAACCTGGGAGTTACAGGAAACAGAGCTGGGCAAGCGATCGGTGTTTAGAAAGAGGAGCCTGCTCTGGAAAAACCCTCGTGGTCCCTCAGGAGATCTGAACTCTTCCATGGGCCCCTTGGGAGAGGACCTCAAGGAGGTCACCTACCCCCCATCCCTCACAAAACAGAGCTGAGCCGCTGTATCGTCAGGGTGGAAACTGTCCCAGGGTGCAAAAAGAGTTTAAAGAAGAAACCAGTGATCTTTAACTAGGGAGTCATTAATTTTGCTTCTTGACGACTCTGAGCAGTGTGACTGCCTTCCTCGTGCATTTGCATGCCAGTCACAGATCCCTTTGGAGGACGATTTGCAGACAGCGTGTGCCCCTTGCAGGGAATATTTAGAAGCTTTGCCCTAGTGCAGCACTGTGAAATGTGCAGTTGGATCTCAAGCCCCACGGGGAAGTGGCTGGCCTCCACGTTTTTTTGCAGTTGCCTCCATAAATTGCTTAGCCGAACACTTCTGGATCAGGTGATTTACAGAACTCATCAGCACTGTGCAACTTGCAAAGCCAGCAGTTAAGAAGTGGTTTGAAATCTGTTTTGTTTAAGCTCAAAATGAACTTTCTTAGTTATTCATGCAAATAAAGCCATGGCTCTTGAGTGCTGGAAGGAAGCACATGGTGGGGGGGCTCAGTCACCTAAAATTCTTTTTTTTGTTGTTTTTTTCTGGATATGGAATTCGTCTGATTTCTTCCAAAACCCATTTCTAAGCCACTTTTGCAGGGAGAATCAAAATCCTAAAAGCTGATCACTCCTTCACCTTGCCGTGTCCTACATCGTGTAAAACTGGATCTCTGTGTTGATGTGGTTGGATGAGAATCACATTCAAAACCAATCTCAAAACCTGGGGACGTTCTGTGGGCAAAAAAATGAGTGCCAGAAAGCAGCAGAAGTTAGGGACCTGGGAAACAGTTCTGTGCTGTTGGGCCACCCACACCCCTATTTCTTTGAATGCCGAGTTGTAATCCCTCCATGACGTGCCAAGGTGTTAACCCGACTGAGATCCGAATTCTCACTCCACAGAACCAGGTGTGGCTTTGGGACTGAGGACAAGGAGGCTGCGGCCCCTCCATGCCCTGGTCCATGTGCTCTGGGACATGCTGCGGTGGGAGCATCACACGGTCCCAGCCCGGGGTACCCAGGCCTTGGGCAGCGGCTGGGTGCTCCTGGAAGCCCCAGCTGCTAGCGAGGAGCAGGACATACTCTCTTTTTTCTTTCTTTTTCTCTCGGCTGTCCTGAATGGTCTGTATTTTACTCTGCTCCTCCTCCTTTCAGGAGAGCACTCTCTGAGGTTCACCTGGAAGGAGAGAGCGTAAAACTCCCAGGGTTTCCTAAAGTTCCAGCATCAGTGTAGGGGCAGAAGAAAGGATAGCTTCCGCAGACCTTCCAGGAGAGGCTGAGGGCCTGCTGCAGAAGGGAAAGAATGGCCCCTGATTTTTTTTGATGATAGTGGCCATGGGACGTGCCTCACCCATGATTATGGACAAAACTTGTCCCTTGGAAATCTTTGTCATTTTCTGAGAGCTCTGATGGTTTAGAATGTCAAGTTTTTAATGAAAATTAAGCCACATATGATGCAAGATGGAAAAATCTTCTGAACAGCAAGCACCCAGTACTGCCTCTTTTCGGGTGTCTGTGCAATAGAAGTACACAGCCCTCTGATGCGTGCCTGAGCTGTGAAGTGTAACTCATCTCTGCTGTCAGCTGGCCTTCGGCTGGATCCACTTAAAACCCACTGAATTCAGCAAAAGCTCCCTAGCTCTTCCTTTCTGGCTTTGGACGTGATCAAACATCCCCGTGCCACGGTTGCAAGCCCAAAGTCAGGGATCACTGAAAAGGCTGTTCCAGGAGGGTTTTTTCCGAGTCGTGATCTAGTCACACGTGGGCTGCTCTTTGCAATAAGAGGCTGGTTTGGACATTCTGGAATGACTAAGCAGCAGACTTTTATAAAAAAAGAAACCAACTTTCAGTCCCTAAGCTTTAGTTAATGGTGGGTGTCACACAAAAGGAGCTCAAAGGGTAGAGGCATAGTTTTGCACAAAAGCCACAGTGACGGTTGTGTACAACTTCTGGGGCTTTCTTCTGCTCCTTGTGCTACTCGCTTTCCGTACAAGAGTAGAATGGGATGGCAGGGTGACCTAAGCCAAAATCTGAGCTAGAATTCAGGCACTTTAGGCTGCTCCAGTGGTTCAGGAAAGCCTTCAGACTGAAAGATCCTGCACTATGCCATCTTAGCAGACTTAAGGAAGAAAATGAGCATCTTGGAGTTCAGCTGTAAGCCTTGTGGTCTCAGTTGCCTTTGCAGCAAGGGGTATGTGTGTTAGCAGTACACTTAGAGCTTATCTGGTTTCAGTAGCGAGGAGGCTGGTTTTCCGTAACTGCTCGGCATGCTTCAGGTGGGGCATCTTTACAAAGCTGAGCTCTTGGTTTGATGGTGGGAACAGGTGAGTGCTGCTCGCTGGAGACCGTAAAGCCCTGTCTTAACAAGGCGCTGCTGCAGGCGGTGAGCCCTGGAGCGCCCCGGTACGGAGCCCTGCGTTAGGCGCAGGTGGTGGCTGAGATGCTCTGCCTGCTTGAGGCAGCGCTCGGGTGCGCGCGTCGCTGTCAGCAGGCTGCTGGGGTATCGCTGTCAGCAGGCTGCTTTGCCTTGCTTGGGCTCATACTTCTCAGCTCCTGTGCGGTCGTCTCCGATTGCAGCGATACAGACAGCAGGTTTTTCTCTCCGGCTCTGTTTTGTGAGCTTTGTGCCTTCTCTGAATGGATTTCAAAGCTCGTTTAAGTGCATGGGAAGGAATTCAGAAATCATGTTTTATATGCAGCATCACTTTCTGAGGGTGCAAACTGATTGCTAAGTTACAAACCAGCCCAAGGGCTCCGTCAGAAGTTAGAAACCAGCCGCAAAGTTTATCTTTTCACAGAGCACCTAGTGCTGGTGCCACCCAGCCCGGAGTCAGGGACTAGCACTGAGGCTGCCTGGAAAATCCAGGCGAACCGAAGGAATTCTGTACTGACATGGCAACCTCTCCCCAGGCCCGTGAGACCAGGCTGCCCCTGCACATCAAAGGGAGCGGCATAGGGCCCCAGCTCCGCTTCAGCTTTGACCAGCTGGACATCGGGAAGGTTTCTGTTGGATCAGCCCACAGCTATGAGGTGAGCAGTGGGGCTTGCTGGGGTTGGGGTGGATCCTGATGGCCCCTGGCAGCAGTGAGCTTTGTGGACCTGCTGGATTTCTGGCAACACAGGCAGTTATGTGCATGGATTATTTGATGTAAGTTAAATGTGGGAGTTTTTGCAGAATCTGGATAGTTTTGATGGGGTCTGAAAGGTGCGTATGTTGTCCACAAAGCCCCGATCCCTGCGTTTTGGCAACCTCCCTTTGAGATCAGCTGGGAGGCTTCGTGCAGAAAATCCAGCCCTTGACACATGAAAGCAACACCGGGTCAAAAAGGTCAGGGGCTTTTGTTTCAGCCCTAGATGATGCACCCAGGTTTCAGCACCCTGGTACCCTGGCGGTTAAAAAGCAGCTGGAACAAACGTGTTGTGTTCCGACTCGAGTCCGTTGCAAACACCTTTCAGTGAAGCGCATCCAGCTGGTTCCTGGCGCCGGAGGGAAGCCGGGCAGCCTCCCCGCGCAGAGCTGCCCGCGCAGGCACCGGGAGCGCTGTCCCTGCTGAGCAGCCTCCTGCCACCCTTCAGACCTGGTGCCCCTCTGGCTCTATGAACAGAGCAGGGCAGTTCTGGAAATGAAGCAAAGGAGCTTTCTGCGTATTTGCCTCCCCCCGCCGATTGTGGCAAGTTTTCTCAAAATAAAAACCGCAAACAAAAAGATACAGCGACTGAAAGAGGTAGAAAATGAGGCAATACATCATGCCAGACACTTTCAAAAGCTTGACTTTTACAGGGAAGGACACGTTAAGGTGTTTTCTTACCAAAATACTGTGCACTGTATGCATTTTTGAATGCTGATTCTTTATTGATTCTATATATATCCATTTATTGGTTTCATTACTGGAGAAAATGTGCATAAGTAGATGATACTGTAAGTGCTGTATTAGTAGCCAGACTGGAGGTAAACCTCAGTGTAGGATCCCTAAGTGCAATTTGTAATGAAGGTGTAAAACGTATGAGTAGTTTCCAAGTTACCAGTGCAGAATTTGAATACATGAATGTTTTCAACAGCGGCTACAAAATTAAAAAAAAAAAGGGCTGTACCTCTGCTTCTGTCTCGGTTTTTCTGACAGGTTTTGTGAGGACAAAACTTAGGGAAAATAACTGCCAAGCAGGTAGGTAAGTCCACAGAAATGGCAGGATTTCACCTGCAGCCTTCGGAAACTGTAGAGCTTTGCTTTGGGTAGGTTTGGTGACCACCAGTGTGCTGATACTCACAGGCAGGCGTGGGCATTTCTTGCTGAATCTCAGCAAATGCTGCAGGATTGTGTAGCTTGTTGGAACAGTAAATAACGGTAAATTAGTAGATGATGGCTGTGAATATTTATGAAAGAGATTCTTTAGAGCGGGTGGAGCTGCTATGCCCCTCGCTCTCATCCTTTCTTGACATGTCTGGTTGAGCAGAGACAAAGAGACTCTCAGATTAAAGAAAAGAATAAAATGCGCCTCACTGACGTACCCTAGCAGAGTCGGGGAGTGCTGCTGAAGCTGGTTATGGGGCTGTCCCGAGGTATTTTCTACATCCAGTAAACTTGCTGGCTGTAATGGGAGCTGAATGTGTTTTGCCCTTGGCAGGACTGGGCTCATCTGGAGCGGGAGCAGTTAGGTGACGATTCGCTAGTAATGCTGCGACCGCCCTTTGCTGCTCTTTGGGGCAGGTCTGCATCGCCTTGGTGATGCTGAGCACATCCTCAGCCCTGCAAGTCCAAGCGGACTGCTCTGTGCCAGTGGAATAAACCCAGAGTGACTCTCTTTATGTGAAGTCATCACTGGGGTTTTTTGCATGCAAAAATCCAAAGGCAGAAACTGTCCTGTTGTGTTTTCTTCAGCTTCAGCCAAGCAGCAGCACACAGCATCTTCTGCCTTTTGTGGAAGTTTAATTAGAAAACAAATCAGCCTTCTGTAAGGAAAGAAAATTCCTCATGTATTTCCATTTTGTTTTCTTGCTGCTGCAGGTGGTCCTGTTTAACAAAGGAGTCATCGATGCCCCCTTCAAGTTGGTCCCTCCAGCGACCGCTCAGGGCTCCTGCTTCTCCTTTCTCCCCCAGGAGGGCATCGTTTTACCAGATGGCCTCCAAGTCATCCAGATCTCCTTCAGTTCCACCGCCCTGGGGCAGTTCACAGAAGAATTCCGGTTCAGTGTGGATGGGTCCCCTGCACCTGTGACCTTGACCGTCAGGTGAGGAGGGTTACAGGAGCCTGGGGGGTGCCTCCACAGTAATTCCCACTGCAGACTCCTCTCCTCGAGATGGCATCTGTCTCCTTGCTTTCTGTCTTGCCTTTATTTCAAGGATCCCTGTCCAGCCCTTACCTCTCATTCTCCAGCCCCACAACTCAAGCTGTTTGTTTCAAATGCTTTTGAGATGCCCACCCACTGGGGCAAGCCGAGCCTCCCTCTTCAGGGGGGGTTGTGCACTGGATTTAGCTCTCCAGAGAGGAAAAACTCCCAGATCTTTTGAGTGGAGGTGAGCTGGCTGGTGGGACACGGGGCTGCAGAGGAAGGAACAGCGGTGGGAGCGCAGGTGGTTCCTCTCCTACCTTGTGCTCCTTCCTGCTCTGCGAGGACCCCGATCTCCCTTCAGAAGCACTATTGGAAGATGTGGCTGTTGCCATAAAGACTGCCCTCTTCCCCCGTTCTCTTGCAAGCTGTGCTGTTACCGGCTGTAGCGCACAGGGCTCTGGGCTGGCTGCTTGGCCGAGCCCTCTGGGCAGTCCTTCAGGTCTGACTTCCTTGAGCACAGCTCCTGTGTGCTCAGCAGAAACGGCAGTTATTTCCCCCCTCGCTGCAAGGCTCACCCTTGGCAGTTTCCCAGTGTGAGACCCAGGTGTGGCTGGTTTGGAGGCAGTTTTCTATCATCTTTTGGCAAGTGCTATTACGGAAAGCATGTCTGCTCCCTTTGCTCCATCCAGAGTAGGATGCTGGGGCTTGGCAGGTTAAGTCTGATTACGTGAGGTCCTTGGAGAGGGAACCTCATTGTCAGAAGGGATTTGCTACCTAACTTGTTCTCAGGAACTAATTCAGCTCCAGGAATCAAGAATTAGCATGGGATTGAAACTCCTGAAAGTCAGATTTTGAGTGCTTTTTGATTGTGCAGTCAGAAGATGCCCAAGCCATAGGTGATTACTCCTTACTTGGAAACAGACCTGACGAGGTCCTGAACACTTGTTCTTTTGCTGTTTAGAAAGGGATGCTGGAACTGGGACACCACGGGTGAGTGCAGGTCCCTCCTGCGGGAGGCTGGGGTCTGTTCATGTGTACGAGAGACCCGGTGGTAGTCCTGTGAATAAAACTAGAAGGCACGGGTCACTGTGCTCCTTGATTTGTATTTGTTTTTTTCACCAAGAGGCAGAGCTGGCATTGATTGGCATCAACCATGAAATTAATGAATGTTGTGCAGCTTCAAGTGCTGATTTCAGTGGATGTTGGTGAGTTTTGGAGTTTGGAACCTCTCTGAATTTAGGGATGGGCGAGCTGGTGTGGTGGCTTCAGGACACTCGTGTTGGGTGGTGCAAACAGTCTTGCTCTTGGATGTGTCAGCCGGTGCACTGGTGACAAGCTGATACTTTCCTCCAAGATTCAACCGTCCACTGTGTAGAACTTGTGCTGCGTTTCTCAGTAGATGTCTGGGGCTCCTGTGGATTCGTGCCTCAAATTCCTGCACGTGTAATGATAGTGTTGAATAAGGTCTGAGGAAGATGTCCATGTAGCCCATGGAAAGGCCAGTTCCAGCAAAGAGATACCAAAGCAGGGAACCTGTGGCTGAGAGGGCTAGTTACAATGAACCTGCTTCTGCATGGACAGCTCTGCCCGTCACATGACAGATGGGGAAACTGAGGCACAGAGCCATCACTTGTTCAGGGTCCTTCACTGGGCCAGCAGCAACCTGGGGGTGTACCCTGCCTGCCCTGGTGCCCTGAGCCACCTCAGCAGCTGCCACCTGCTGACCACGTTGCTTTGGCTGCCTCCTGTGCACAGGGATGCTGTGCCGAGCGCAGGGGTGACGGGTTGATTTGAAGCCCACTGTGCTGCTGAGACCAGCTTCTATCTGTCCCGGTGGTAACGAAAGCCGAACGCTTTGCAGTTCTTTTTGACCAAGCCAGTTCCTCCTCTGCCTTTGTCCTTACGGGGGCTGTGTCATCGGACCGACTTTCCCTTTGAATGTACCTTCCCTCCATTCGGCGACGTCTCCTTTGGTGAGTGTGCCCTGGGCTTGGACCGCCGGTGGGGAGGTCTGTGCCTTACTGAAATGAAGCGCTTTGGGAGCGTCTGTCGCTTGTGTTCCTCCACAGCAGCCTTCAGGGTGTTAGAACCAGGGCTGCCGCTTGCTCAGGTGGTATTGCTGCCGTGAGATCCAACAGGACCAAAGGAATAGAAAGTCAGTATTTTTCTGGTGCCCTCAGAGCCTGCTCAGCCCCAACCTCCCAATCCTTGGCGGCAGAATGATGGTGAAAGCCCTTGTCCCAGAAGGGCCCAGGGGATGGGGCTGCAGGAGAAGGGAGTTGGAGCCACACGCTAGCCTGTGGCTGCTCAGGGCGAACGTTCCTGTTGCAAGGCGAGGACACCACTTACCCACTTGACCTTTAGTGTGAGCTGTTAATTTGTGCTGTGAGGGCTCCTCGTTATCACCTGCGCGGTAATAAGCCCAGGCAGTAGCTCGGCATTGGATTGGGCAGTGATGTCTCCAGAGATGTGGGCTCCTCCTCCTTGCCCAGCCGAAGCACTGCTCCACTGACGGAGCCGGTGGCTGAGCACCCAGAGCATCTCCACTGAAACGCAGATTCTGATTCTCCATCTCGAGTCTCAGAGAAAAGGCTTTGTACTGAGATGATCTAAAGTTTACATGTGGAATCAATTGTGGATTGATTGAAGGGCCATGATCATTCTGTGCCCAGGATGCCTCTGTGGTTTCATGCTGTTCATGGACTTTCTAGGAAAACTCGATACTTTCCCTGAGCCACTGCCCCCTCTCCCTGCATCACCACTCGGCCACTTCTCTGCTTCCTTTGGAATAAATAAACCCACAAGAAACGCACCGGCAGAAATGCGGTTGTGTAATAGGAGATTCATCCTACTTAATCTGATTTCATTAACAAGGCCTTTTCAGCTGAAGGCAGCTATTGTATTTTTGCTTCTTGTCACTGTGCTGCTGGCTGTTGTCTGCATCTGGTGACTTCGGTCCCATTTGGGGCTGTGCAGTGGGTCAGTCGGTGCATGTCCTTTCTGTGCCCCACCCCCGCCTCCCTGCCGGAGTAATTGCTGGCGGTGGGCAATGGTCACTGCTGCTGGGCACAGAGAAACTATCTGCTGTGTCTGCAGGTGGTTTTCCTCCCTGTCTTTATTCAAATAGCACTCGGTAAGCAGGGCATGGGAGGTGTCTTCTGGCAGAGCTGGTGTCCGTTCCAGACCAAGCTGCGGGCTGGTGTCCTGCCTCTGCAGAACAGCCACCCCCTCACCCAGTGTGGTTGTACCACTGGTTTTCCGTTGTGGAAAGCAAGTGTCAGAGCTGAAGTGATGTCAGGCTTTGTGGGCAGTAATCAAAGGCAGTGTGGATGTGATGTCCCCGTGTGTTAGGTAAGGTGAGACACAGTTCCTGCTCATTTCTAAGGAAGCATCAGGTTTGCCTGCAGTGAGGTGGGCTGAGTTGTCATGTGCTCAGTCTGGTTGCCCCAAAACAGGAGATGCCTTAAGGGTCCTGCCTAGAGAAACTGCATTAGAGTGCAATGCATCATGTTGTAGTGCCCAGTTTCATCCTTTCTTTTCCTTACATGACAATGCCCTACTTTCATATATTGAAAACTGGGGGAATGTTCACGGAGTTAATGGGAGATTTTACAGGCTGACTTTTCAGAATAAATGCTCTGTCTGGATGCACACTGATCAGTGAGAAAGAGTTGGGGCTGGTTTGGGGGCAGGTGAGAGAGCTCCTCACAGGTAGAGACAGCTCTTCAGCACCAACGGCACCGCCCATTGCCAAGGAAGCAAGCTGTGCCATCCATGGAAAAAGCAACTCCAGTCACAACTCACTCCTCCCTGAGCTTCTCCATTACCTCTCATTCACACTGAAAAGAGATAAACAACAAGCACCGGTCTGTCCTAACAGGAGAGTCACACCAGGAATCACGGGATAACTGGGGACTTAACTGATATTTGTCTCACCTTCCCAGGCTTTCCTCGCACCCTGCCGTGTCGCCTCACTAACACCTCCTTGGTTCCCATGACTTTCAACCTTCGCATCGCTGGCGATGGCTCAGGACAGCGCAGCGTCACCAGTTTTGCTCAGATATCAGACAACACTTGCCCGTCCTGGAGAAAGGGAGCCCAACATCACATCAAGCCAACTGAATTCACCATAATGCCCTGCAAGGGGACCATCCGCTCCCAAGGAGCCCTGCATATCCAGGTATGGCACGAGCCCGGCCATACGTGCTTCAACAGTGGAGCTGAAGCTTCACTGGTGCGCAGGAGGGCTGTAGTGCTGCTGGCTTTGGGCATAACGCAAGTAAGAGATCGGTGTTCGTGTTAGGTTTTTGTGAGCTGGGGTACTCTGGGGCAGAGCACCGTTTTGTTTCCAAAGTTGTAAGCCAAGGATCATGTACCCTACGGTCAAGCACAGAAGCCATGCGTGTGTGTCTGAGCTGCTTAGAGCGATTTGATTTAAAGCGGGCCGAGGAAGGATGAGGGCAGAAGGTGACTGTTGAAAGGAAGATGTCATTGCATAAAGCAGTTTGCTATTCTTCCCGCTCTTATCTTTCCTCTCGTGTTGAGCAGAATGGTTGCATCCACTGCAGCGAGGACTGGAAAAGCTCCAGCAGCCGTGAGCTGCACAGCTGCTGCTGGGCCACGTTTTGCCCTCAGCTTCCCACTGTAAAACTGGACTCATTCTGTGAAAGTCAACAGATTTCCTCTGGATTTATGCTGTTGTAGTCGAGAGTAAAAATTGGTCCCAGTGGCAAGTAGAACATTAATTGTGCTTTAATTTAGCTTACATATGCCCTGGTACGCAAGGCGTACTTAATAAATCGGATATCGCCAGAAGAGTTTTGTTACTCAGAAAGACAGTGGTCTACACGTGGACCAGCAGAAGAAGTAAGGCAAAATATCGCTCCCTTTCCTGACCGTGGGTGAGAGCCAGAGGACACCACGCGTGGCTGATGGCTTCTGGCAGTGATTAAGTATTTGACGCTCTTCTCCTCTACCAGGTCACCCTGTGTTCCAACACGGTGAGGCGATACGAGCTGGCGCTGGTGGTGGACGTGGGTGGTGTTGGCCAGGAGGTGTTGGCGCTGCCTCTCACAGCCAGGTACCGGCGCTTTCCTTGCAGCTGGCCACCTTTCCCCACGTACCCATGCCCAGCGCGCTGCCCGGCGTGGGGTGTCCTGGCTTCAGCTCCAAATGAGAAATGTTGCTTAACGAGCTAGTTCTGCCCAGCTCGCTGTGAGCACAGCCGTGCTTTGAAAGCAGCCCATGATGAGATGTGCTCAGTGCTCAGGGCCATGTCTCTGTCTTATTTTTATTTTATATTTTTTTAAGGGAGCAGTGATTATATTCACTATTGGCCTGTTGTCTGGGACTTGAGGAGTAAGGAATCTCCAAAGGGCTGCCCCTGCTTCTCCCTGCAAGTGGTGGGCTTGTGCTGGGTTGGCCCAAAATGCAGCATTTGTTTGGAAGGCGGCGAGCAGCCTGCTGAAAGCTGGGGTCTGGCTCAGTTAGTGAAGGCGTGTGCAAATGGGAAAGGGGCTTACGGCAGGAGTGGTGAGGGGAAACTAGTCCTTGGTGTGGCAGGTGAGCTCAGGTTTCTCTGGTTCTCTTGAGCATGAACGTTCCCAGACTTAAGCCAAAAGCTGCTCTTGCTGCAGCCACGTTCAATGCCGTTGCGCCGCAGCGGGTGCCAGTTTAATGACGAGAGGGACGCAGTTCGCTGGCGCTGTTCCCTCTCCCCGGCAGAGTCACCCACTGGGTGCCTGGGCTGCAATTTTGTAAAACGAGTGGGAATGGGAAGAGTCAGCGTGTGGGCTGGTGGGTGGAGGACCCAGGCAGCTGCAGGAGCTGGGAGAGGCTGGTCACCCACTGCAAGAGGCAGGCGGTGCTGGTGCCCTCCATCGCGGGGGCAAGCGGCTGAGGTTTCAGGCAGGGCGAGAGCGGTACGGGAGAGGAGGGAGTTGCTTTTACTGAGATGCTGGAGTCTTGTTTTCCTTGAGCTTTGGGGAGCGCTGGTCCCCAGAGGGAAGGCTCCCGCAGAGCTCGTGCCTTGCTGGGACTGTGGGAGGGTCCTTGCCGGCCTCCTGGGGCAAAGGAGGGGCAGAGCTTGATGAGAGAGCACTGGGGCAGGGCACTGGGCAGCCTCTGCCACGGGAGTCTGGGGCTGCCCCTCCTTTACAAGAGGCTGTTGAGTAAGAAGAAGTTAGAGGTGATCGATTGCCGTAGAGGTAGGAAATGTCTATCTGGCAGAGACAAATGCGTTGCGTCTGTTTCATGCTGTTTGGGGAGTAAACAACTTCTACAGTCTCTCAGTGTCTCTAATTCCCTTTGGTCATCTCTTCACCCGGATGTGTCGTTCCTCTGCTGCACGTGCTCAGCCCTGTTCTGACATTTGGATGGTGCTGTCTGAAGTTCCCTTACGAGTGGATGCTGACCCTTGTGAACGACAGCGATCTTCCAGGCTGCTGTGGAGTCCTTCCTCAGGCTTGGCGTCGTGTTCGCCTCCTGCCCTCAAACGTCGTTATTGAGGAGTTTATTAGGAAAAAAATGGGGTTTGGATAAGACCTTGCTGTTTCATATTCAAACCTAAAGTTTTGGAGAGAACGGGAAGCCACCTGAATATGAACTTCAGGAGCGGTTTGAACTCTTCAGGAAGCAGTTTCGGTTCTAGTCTTTGGGGTGCTTTCATGCAGGAGAATTTTGAGGGTTGTGAAAAGCTGCTGCAAGGAGGCCACCAGCACCGGAGTGGGTGTTTGTGGGTGCAGCAGCTTTTGGACCCTGCGAGGATGCTAATTAGGCCTATATAAATCTTGCACCTTGTGTTGCGCCTTTCTGCTTTCTCTTAGGGATTTTTAAAAATGTGGGTGAATTGCCGTTGTGGTAGATGTTAAGGAGCTTGAAGTTTCCTCAGAGGTCACTCTGAAGTTGTCTTTGATTCTGTCCCTTATAGAGCACAAGGAAGATGCTGCTGTGTGGTACTCCAGCCCTGTGCCGTGTGGGATTATCCAGCCTCACAGCTCGGTGGAGATCCCGTTTACGCTGGAAGCCCAGGCGATAGGAAGGCAGGACACTATGGCTAGTGTCTCAGTGTTTGGGAATGAAAGATCCCTGCTGGTGAGTGCCAGGCGAGATGCGTGCCTTTGTGTGACTCATCTTGGTGGGCATAAAGTGTACAGGGGTTCTGCCAGGGAAAAGGAGAATGTCATAATATGTGGCTGGTGCGGACACGGAAAGAAGGGATTCATGGCATAAGTAGCAGCTAATGCCTAGAGAAGGGTGGTGTCCTCTTAGGTGGAAATCTAAGTGTCTGAGATGGTGTTTAATTACGGATGTGTGAGGCGGGATAACAAGCCCAGTCTGAAACCCAGAGCAATTCCTGGGTCTCTCTCTCTCGTGCGTTACGAGATGAGCAGCAACTGCTGCTTCATTAGAACTCTTGTTCAGGAGCTCACAGGGACATCGCTGAATGCCGCTAAAAGCAGGAGCGGTGTAAGAGACCGTGCTGAAATGATGGTTTCTGTTAAAGCTGGATTTAAGCTTTCCTGAAAGTCAGGTCCATCCCGCCTGAGAAATAACCATCGTATCTCTTTGCCAAAAGCCCCAGCCAAAGACGCATGAGACTCCACACTGCTTGCATCTGGGGCAAAGGCTTTTTTCTCTTTTTTTTTTTTTTTTTTTTTTCCCTACCAAGCTTGAAAAGGGGTGAGGCAAAGCATTCCTGGACTAAAGGCTCCTACAAGACATTTGCATTCAGGCATATACAGCAGCAACAACAAAGTGTAGGCAAGAGAATGTTGTATGTGGTGTCCTGGCTTCCACTGGCTGAAATCAAGAACAAATATAGTTAATTAAACTTTAATTTAAAAGGATACTCACTTTTGAAGCAGCTGTTTTAAAATGTCTTGTCCTCTCTCTGAACACGGAAGGGGATATCAGAGGATTCCCGAGAACCTGAAGCTTTCTGTAACAGAAAGGAAGGCTGACATTTTGAAAACAATTGCAGGGATATAAACTTTTTATAAACCGAATTGAAACGATGATGCCAAATCCCCTGGATGCCACTGATCATCTCAACCCTGGCTGCTGGGGATGTGCATGTAAACCAGTCAACAGCAAGGCCAGGCAATGCAGGCTTTGCAGGGAAGTCTCAAGTCTGACAAAACAGTTGCTTGCAAACAGAAGGCATGCTTCCCCGAAAGAGGAGGGTTTCTCCCCACTGGAATAACCAGTTGTTTAAATGTCAGCTGGATTTTGAACTACAGGTACCTTGAAAAGCTTTTACCCTTGGGCTAACAATTTATAAATTGAAAGTTGACCTTACCTTAATGTTTTCTATTTGGACGTGAGCGTGTCAATGTTTTGCCCAAAGGGCGAGCGTTTCAGCTGGAGAAGCGTAGCTGTCCCTAAAGAAAGGACTAGATGCGTTGCATTTTCTATAGGTCTGTCTTCTGGTTGCAGTGCAGTTCCAGCAGTTCCCTGGTAGCTGACGCACCCAAAGCTTTCTGGGCTGGCAGAAGAGCTGGCTGTCTTGTTACGTGTCCTGCACTGGTGGCAGATCCTACCCGTACGGCTGCAAGTCTGACCTTGGGAATGGCTGCGTGTTCCAATAGAACTTCAAAGCTCGTTCTTGCCTTAGGCTGCGGTGCCCAGTGTCGATGCCTGGTCTTTACCACCGTTTCAGGCGGAACGTGGTACAGATCTTTCATCCAGGTTGTGCAGAGTCCCTCCACAGCTCTGTTGTCGGGTATTTTGTTTGCAGGTGACCGCGTGCCAGCTCCAGTCTGGCATGTGTCATCTGCATGAAGGAGCTGGTAAATCCCAGCGCTGGCGTTACTGGTGGCAGAGCTGCCATCACTTCTTGCTGCCTTTCCCTGTGCCATGTTGCCTGTAAGGCTGTTGAATGGCATTTTCCTTGTCCCTTTTAGAACCCTGTAGATGAAGGGGTTGGGGTTTTTGAAGCCCTCTCCTTGGTGGTGAGGATGCGTGGTGTTAGTACACAGGCTGACAGAAGGCAGCTCTCCTGGGCATCCTCCAGATGTTGTTGCGCTCATCTCCAAAGGGCTCTGCCCTGCCTTTGCTGCTGCTGTCCCGCTGTCACCGGGAAGCTGAGCTGGCTGGCGAGGCGCAGCTCTTCCCTGCAGCTCCTCCTTCCCGGGAGCTTTGGGCAGCATCGCCCAGACATGCATCGTCGTGCATGGCTTCAGTTCCTTATTTTTGAGGCCCCAGCCTTGGTAGGTGATTTTTTTTGGTGCTTAGTTGCACGCAGCAGTGCCCTGTCAAGGGATGAGCATTTCTGGATGCTGCTGCTGCTTCTGGCTGAGTTGGGCTGGTGATTCTGACAGCTGTCAATACCACTTCCTTGAGCCAGACATCATTAAAGGTTGTACACGGTGGAGGCTGGTTTCTTTTTCGGTTAAATCGTACTCTGTGCCCTCCAGTGAATCATACGGCGTCTGGTCAGTGTTGGGAGTTTTATGCATTCAGATCCTGTTGAAGTGTTGAGGTGTTTGGAACCAGTGAAATCTACCGCAAGAGTGGACAAATTCTCGTTGTTTTTAATGATGTGGGAAGGTGGTTTAGCAAAGGGGTCTGTGTTCCTCCTCCAGTAGTCTGTGCCAGTTCTGCAAGGAGAAAGCTTTTGGGTCTGACTGTCAAGAGAAAAAACACCGCTTGAATGATGTAATGAATAATTAATGCCTGTTATTCATGTCATACCAGGAATACACATAAGCACACATCAGAGGCCATAACTTGCACGATCTCTGCTCTGAAGAGCCTGCTTCGCTTCTGGCTTGTGCTGGTTTGCAGAGGTGCATTTTTGGGAATGTCAGAGAAGTAACTGTCCAAGTGTCGCTGTGCAGCAGCAGCGGTCAGGGAGGTTTGGGGCAAGGCTGAGCGGCAGAAGGAGCGGGAGCAGGCACAAGGCAGAGAAAGGAGAGCTAACTGTGGAGGAGGTCTGGAAAGGAAAGCGTGGGACCCAGGGTTTCTCTGTCCCCTGAGAACGGGAGCTTGAGGCTTTTGGATGGGATCGCTCCCGAGCCTGCACTTGCCCCAGGCCTTCAGTTTCAGCCTTGAACACTGAAAACTTCCAACAGCCGTACTTACCACCCCGTCGAGGAGGACCCTTAGAGCTGTCACATATTTTTTAACTTCCCCTGCTTTTCTTTTTTCTTTCCTACCTGCTTCCTGGAGCAGAATATCTGTTTAGTGAGTGTTGGAGAAGGATGGGTTGTCTACGTGCATCTGAGTGAGATCAATTCCGACAGTATTGAAGTTCTACAAGATGCGTCCAAAACTCTCCACCTCTCCAATCAGGCTGTCATCCCTGCATCCTTCTGTGTAGAGATGGTAAGTATCTGTGGGGCTATTTCCCAATGAAAATTGACTGGTCTGTAGCAGCCCGTGGCCTGATTTTTACATGCAACGTTTCCGTATTGCTGTCTCGGAGAGAAAGCAAGATATTCCGTCCCAACGCAGCGAGAGGAGCCTGGCTCTGGGGGCAGTTTTAGCTGGGGCACCCCTCAGTAAAATAGACAGCTTGCATAGTCGTTTGCGCAGAAATGAGTCTGGATCATCTTTACAAGTTTTCCCTTTGTTTTCTGGACGGTATTTAACGGAGAGTCGTGTCTTTGGAGCTCAGAGATCAAGAGGCCCCTGTGGCCCTTTGCTCCTGGAAGGGCATGGATTTCCCGACGCTTTCCCCATTAGGTCTGCGTTTGCTTTGTGTCAGACTGCTGTTTGTGACAGAGTCTGGGGTGTGAAGTTTGTCCTCAACCTGCCTGTGGTGAGGTGAGTTTCACACCTGCTGGGGACCCGACCAGCTGTGGTGTTGCACAAACACAGAACGGTAAGGGTTGTGTAGCTACAGAGTCTGTGGGCTCCGTCACGTTGCAGAGCATCTCCGGGGGCCAGCCGCAGGGAAAGGCCGTTGAACTGATGGATGCTGCAGCTGACAAGCTGCGTGGCAGGTGGCAGGAGGAGGTTGGGTCGCTGCCCTGGCAGGGGGGGCAGGGCTGGTGCAGCCAGGGAGGGCTCTGTGCAGAGGCTGGGTGGGATGTGCCGCTCACTGGAGGTGGGATCTGTGAGGGGCTTAAAAACAGGGTTGGGAGGAGGTTTGTTCTGCTCCACGCTAGGTGGGTGGGATTTGTGGAGCTGGTTCACCCAGGCCTGGCTCTGTGGGCTTGGCTGGGTCTGCGGGTAAAGCATCAGGCAGCGTGCGAGAGGCCAGGCTCAGCCTCCTGGGCCAAGCAGGAGGGGGGCAAATTTCCTCCTTGCGGCTTTTCCAGCTGTTTGGGGGACAACGGTAACCTCCAAGTGGGGGAGGGATTCCCAGGGCAGCTTTCTTTGAATCCACCATGAAAACCCGCTTGCCATCTGTGGCGAGAGCAAGCCACCAGGGATGGCTGGTACTGGTGTTGAAATGATGGGTTTGCATGCCTGTCGCAGGCAGTGACCCGCAGAGCTGTTGGGGTCCTGCTGTCCCGGTGCAATGCCTTCCCTCCTCCCCGGGCAGCTCGCGGTGTCGCCGGGGGGCTTGCAGGGTACATCTGCCCCTCCGTTGCCTCAGGGCCCTAACCCATGGGACTGGGCAATAAAGCCTGTCGTGCTTCACCGCCATCCCTGCCAATCCTGGGGCTGATCGATCACTAGAGCAGTAATACGCGGCGGCTCAGGGACGGTTTCTTTCCCTGCAATAAAGAAACTTGAGCAGTGGCTGGGGCCAGATGATCTCCAGAGGTCTCGCCAGCCCCAGCCGCCCTGTGACTGTGTGTGTGTGATGCTCCCCCCTGCTGACTCCACGGGGCCGAGTTCCCCCATGGTGAGCATCTCTGCTTTTCAGGGCAGCTGCTGCTCTCATGGAGACGTGCCAAGAGGCAGGTCCTGGGAACCTGCTCCGTCAGCCGCTTCACCAAGGGCTCTTCAGACAGACTCCGGGCACGGTGCTGCTGAGGCTGCCTGATGGGAGCAGCGCGGGCGTGGGCGAGATGTGCCCGAGCTGCGCCCTGGCCCTCAGCAGCTGCCTGCTCTGCTGCTCTTTTGCTGCCCCAGTTGAAGTTTTGCCCTTGGCTGCCTTACGCTGCCTGGCAGCTCCTTGATGGGAAGCAGAGGGGACTGAATAATTGTGGAGATAAAGCCTGGGATGCAGTCGGGTGTCAGGGTGACGTGCACGTGTCCATCTGAGAGCGGAGCAGGCTGGGCTGTGCCTTAGCCCAGCCGATGGGTGACACAGGCATCCTTCATTCCCCCGTGTCCCTGAACCCAAGCCTTGTGTCCTGTAAAGCGCCAAAGCCGCTGCTCTGATTCCTGCTTGGAGGTTGCTGCAGGGTGGTGAGCCGTCATTTCCCTGTCTCCCATTTGTTGGCCAATCTGCAAACGGTGGCTGTGAGGCTCAGAGGTCATGGTCTCCACTCGAAGGAGCGAGTTATTGACTGAAATTTTCACAGGAGCGTTGCATCGGGAATGTTATGCAGACTGACGGGCAGCTTGACAAACTGAATGAGGTTAACTGAAGAGGCAGCCACAGGGCAAATGAAAGGCTGGTGTCTTGTTGGAAACAGAAAAGGAAAATGCTGTAATGATGGTGGCCGTGCTGCCACCCCGATGGTACTCTTAACCGTCGAGTGAAAATTGCTCTTCCTGTTAAGGCAAGCTTGCTGCTCGCTTTGGGGGAGACAAGATCATTACCTGAGCAAGCCAGGATGATTTGTGGTGAACTTCACTTTGGGATAGTGACTTCAGGAATTACTTGCAGTTCCCCTCAGGCACCAGCTTCCCTGTACCCCTCTCCTCTCTGCTGGGTGAGTTGTGTCTGTTCTGTTCTCAGTTGCAGGGAGCAGCAGGGAGCATCTCTGCCACCCAATGAAGATAAATAAAACCCCGCCAAATCTGTGCGTTGAGATGGGGCTTTTTGGGTGGGAAGAGGGGTGTAGGGACTGCATACCTGCGTCCTCGGTTGGCTTATCCCTGCTTGCCAGGGTGTCTGCAGATCTGCGACCCTTGGGACCAGTGTGTCGTCCTGTGCTCACCCAGCGAATCCTGTGTCTGTCGGGTGTGCTTTTCCCTGTCAGATTGCTTTCCCAGCTGCCAGGCAGCCCAGCCTGCTAGGGAATCCTCTGGATCCAGCAAGGGGAGGATTTGTGTCTGTCTTGGGTAAAAAAAGACTGGAGGAATGGGTCAACATGATGGAGCTGTTGCAGCTTAGCGGGGGGCTGATGTAACCTGCTGACAAAAGTGGCTGTTTCTCCTCCTTGCTCCACTGTCATCTTCTTTTCCTGCCTCCCTAAGTGCCTGATTTCTGCCATATTGACAAGTGCCAAAGGCTTGTTATGGACTGATGGAAGTGTTTGCTCTCCCTGCAGAAAGGAAAAAGCATCATTCTTAGATCATTTCCTACTTGTTCTTTGTCATGCTGTCTTCTCGGGGATCTTTTGTGTGGCTGCTAAGGCTGACATCTCTTGGCATCACAGAAGGCAGCTGCATGTCACGTCTCTGTGATCAGGAAAGAAAAGATAGGCCTAGGGTGTAAGGTTTCTTAGTCAGTGGCAGCTTTTTTCTGCCTGCATAACCCCCGTGCTGGGTCTGTTATGTGCTGCCACAGGGCGCAAATGGTTTCCCAGCGCCTTGTAACGAGGGAGGAGGCAGAAGACCTTCCTTGGGATTTCCTCTTCTCATGACAGTCGTAATGCGGGGTCCTGTCTCCTTCAGCCTGGTCCCTGACCTCCCTGATCCAGAGCCCTGTGCTCCAGGTGAAGCTCGCTGCTGCCTGGTTTCCAGCAGCGGTCGTACAGCCAGCTGCGTCGTCTTCAGGAGGGTGCCTGGTGGCTCAATGCAGATCCCCTTCGGCATTCCCAGGGATGCGCTGCTGTCACATTCAACTGGAGCTGACCTTGCAGAAGAGACCAAGTTTTGTGTGTTTTTTTAGAAAAGAAAAAAAGCCGTAACTATTTGTCTTGTCACTGGGATTCACTGCAGATAACTGATTTTTCAGGCAATGTATAAAGGCTCTTGGTCAGGTGTGGTGTAAGCAAGGGCAGAACACGCAGTTCCCATTCCCATACTGGCTTCTCCCCTCTAGCACACAATTTTTTTCATTTACTAATTTAATTGTTTATTACCTCAATCCTTTGGCGACACTGCCTTTATTAACAAAACGGCCATATGGAGAGACAGCAAAACACGGAGGAGATAAACTTAAAAACAGTTCTGATGAGGGGATGCTGCTTTAGTGATTCTGTTCCTTGTTCTGGCTGACGGGCGATTCTGCTGCTCTCTGAGCAAACCGTGCAGGCTGCAGGCAGTGAAGGCTTTGAAGAGCATGTCAGCATTGGCTGCAGTTCTCCCCAGCTGCTCTCACTGAAGTCGGAGCAGACTTGAATTGGCAAGAGGGTGGTTTTTAAATCTACTGCAAATTACCACCACTACCACCACCACCACCCCGCCCCCCCAAAGCAGCTGAATAATTAGCCAGCAGGTCAGTGTTTGCTCATAGTGAGACAGAGGCAGACAGTGATGTGCCCTTCAAATGGTATCTGCAGTGCTATATAGAAATTAGGGTTAAATTAACCTTCCAGGGTACGGGCAGCGCTAGCCCTGCATATGTGGCCTCTTCCAAGGTGAGCAGAACTTCTGAAGATGCGTAGGCTTAACTCTTTCCAGAGCTGTCCCACCAGAGCCTCATGGTGCTCCAACAGCTGACCTTTAGAATGAAACCCTTGGTTTGGGTTTAAAGGCTGTGCTGCTTACACAGCAGTACCGGTTTCTGATTTCCACCCAGTTTGGTTTTGCCAGAGCTGTAGGGAGCTGGTCATGTCATGGCTGTTCTGGAATGCGGTACAGTGAAAGGAGAGAGAGAAATGGCAAATTTTCCCCCTCGGGGCGGTCAAATGCTGGCAGAGGTTGTCCAAGGAGGTTGTGGAGTCTCTGTCCTTGGAGATCTTCAAAGGCCAAGGGCACACAGTTCTCTGCGACCTGCTCGAGGTGAGCGTGCTGGAGCAGAGGGCTTTGCCCAGAGGACCTCCACGGGTCCCTTCCAACCCCACCCTCCCGTGTGGCTCTGTGCTTTGCTTTTCCTCCTAAAGCCCCTCAGCTCAGCCCCGATGCCCGCTGGAAAGGGTGCTGGGGAAGGGACGATCCCAATCTCCTCCCCGAGGGTCCACCCCAGCACAAGCGCTCCCCACTCCACGAGACCCTATGGCAGACACAGTCAGGAGAGGGAAAAGATTCTTTTATTGTCAACAGCAGCTGCGGGGGCCCAGAAGTCACAGCTGTTCAGCCGGTGAAAATCAGTCAGCACCTGCAACGACAGAGTCAGAAAGCTCTGCTAAACCCCCAGAGGCAGGAAGAGGCAGGATTTGGTTCCCCCCTCTTTGGGGGACGCTGTTTCTGAGGAATTCCTCATGACCCAGAAGGGAGAGCTCTTGCTGGCCTCCACTAGGGGCCTTCTCCCCAGGGGTGATGTCCCTAGGGAGCTGTGCGTGCGCAGGGATGCTGACAGTGCCCCTGTGCCGCGCAGCAGGGCTTGACGGGGAGCCCCTGGGGAGCAGCCGTGGGGCTCATCCCAAACCCTGCTCAGCACCAGCCCTCGCCGGCCCTTGCCAGCCAGCTGGGCTGACTTAGGGCCGTGTTCAGAGCCGGGAAAGATGGGCAGCAGCGCGTGGTATGCACCTGGCCTTCCTGACGTGCTGCAGCTTCCTGCATTTTCTCAGGTTTGGGTCCACGAAATCATTTCCCCTCTTCTCCTTTTTATTTGTGCTTGGCTGTCCCTCTCCTCTGCCCAGGCTTCTTTTCTCTTCCTTTTCCTTGACTTTTCCTTCTCCTGGTGGGAGCCTGCAAACCTTTCCATCCCACAGCGTGATGAGATGGGGAAAGCCCCAAGCCCCTGCAGTGAGCTCTCAGGTCAGGCAAGGGGAGCTCTTCCTACCTGGTTTCCTGGGGCAGGCTGGTCAGTTGTGGCAGGCGTGCCAGGGACTCTGCCGTGCCCTCGGGGGTGCCTGGAGGCAAATCTGGAGGTGCCTAAACCAGAAATTTGGGAGGTAAGGTGTGGCAAGTGACAGCCTGGGGTAGTGAGGGCCTGACTGCCAAATTGCTGTATGAGCTCTACAGAGGAGATGCTGGTTTGCATCGTGCACATTTTGCACAGTCCAGCCAACGCAGCCTAGACTTGATGAAGCTGCGACGGAGTAGGATTTGAGCAAAAGCCCTCTCAAGGTGGCAGCTACTCCCTTCTGTCCTTTTGTGGGTATTTTGTAGGTATGTTTTGTTTGATGAAGCAGATCATACTTAATGAAGTGCATTCCAGAAACAGCCTTTCCAGTTTTCCTTAACACGCACCACTCTGGGGGGAGAGGAGGAACCCCAAAGGCACAAGAGAGCGGCTGCCAGGAGGAGCCCCAGCGGCTGCTTGGCCTCCTGGGAAATTTCTGTCCCACTTGAGACATGTTGCCCCAGTGTCTGTGGAGCTGCCGTACCTCTGCCGCTTTGGGCCCTGACCCTGTGTCTCCCCCAGCTCCTCTTTCGATGTCCAGCAGAGAGGCGGCTGCATCCAAAAAGGCTTTTGCTGGACGCTGGGTGTCTGCTGTGCCTGCAGGGCCACTTTGCTCTTCGTGCTGCAGCTCTGGAAAGCAAAAGCACGTGCAGCAGCGTGACTTCTTGGAAGTCAAGAACACCTAAGCAAAGCCCAGCCGAGCCCTACACCGCTTGTCTCCTCAACGTTGAGGTTTCTGGCATCCCAAGCCCCAGTGTCTGTGACAAGCCTCAGTCCCGCCTCCTACCTGTGCGCCTGTCCATGGGTGCTGGCACCTCCTCGGCTGATGGAGGGGAGAGGCTGGCCATCTCCTCCCCAAAGATGTCCCCGCAGTTTTCAATGAGGAACTCCACCAGCACGTTCACCTGCAGACATGAAAGCCTTGGTCTCAAGCCAGGTGCCTGCAGACGTGTCAAGCAGCCTTTCCCACTGCTGGCCCTTCGTCTGCGCAGGCGGCTGCGGCTGGGGGTTGCTCTTCCAGGCACCCAGCCCACCAGCCCTGGCTCAAGGGAGGAGGCAGCCAGGGACCTCTCAAGAGCCAAGCTCCGATGGGCCGGGAAGGCAGCACTGGCTGCTGGGTAGGGCGTACCTTCTCGGTCACTGCCAGCATGGCCTGCAGCGGGAGCAGGTCCTCGTTGGGTGGGCTCAGCAGGTTGGGCCCGACGCAGATGGCCAGGTTGCTGCAGCTCATTCTGCTGGTGGCTGCGTTGTGGCCAATGTGCTGCAGCAGGGCCATCAGCCGCTTCAGGAGGAGGAGATTGGCCGCAGGCAACTTGTTGACCACCCTGAGGGAAGAGGAAGACAAGGCTGATGAAGCAGAGGGTGCCCACAGCCGTCCCTGCAGCTGGCCCCAGGCGGGTGGGAGCCAGCAGCCGTGTTGCACAGCTTTGCAGCTGCCCGAAAAGACAGCTTTCTGAGGAGCCCGTGCCTTGGCAGGCAGGTCCCAGAACTCTCCCGGTCCCTGCTCAACAGGCAGGCTGCTGACCACACTTACGCTTTCAGCTCCTCCACCTTGGCCTGCTTGCTGGCCCTCTCCATGGCTGCCATCCAGTCCTCGTAGAGGTCGATGAGGAGGAGCTTGGTTGGGATGCTTCGCAGGAAGTCCTGCAATGCCAAGGGCTGCAGGTGAGCCTTTGAACGCTGCAGGCCAGCCAGGAGCTCCTCCAGCTGCAGGTCAGAAGCGCTCACCTTCAAGATGACGGCCAGCAGCAGCGCAGGCTGGCTTCCCATGTCAATGTCCTTGCCGCGGTCCAGGGCCTCGCGTAGCTGCCGAAGTTCTGTGCCGCCGGCAGCTCTGCGGAATATCCCCTCCGTCGTCGGTCCTCGCTGGCGCAGGACAGCCAGCAGCTCCTGCAGGAGAGGCAGGAGGCCACTTGCTTGGCTGAAGAACCAAGCGGTGGCAAGGACCAGAGCTCTGCCCCAGACGTGGTTGCCTAAGCGCCACAAAGGCTCTGGGACCAGAAGCAGGTTCTGGGGGTGCAGAGTCCAGTACCCTGTCCCCGCAGCTGCTGGGGACACGCAGGCCCTCTCCAGAGCAGCCAGAGGGAGGGCTGGGGACCCCGTGTGCAGGCTGGCTTACCTGGATGGGCCGGGGCAGCGTGTTGTCCTCCCCACAGAGGGCTGCCAGGGGCTGCCCAAAGAGCGCCCTGCTGCAGCCGGAGCCCGCCTGCCCTGGTGCCTGGGCAGCGGCCGGGGTGCGCCGTAGACAAAAGGGCCAGGGCAGCCCCATCCTCCTCCTGCTGCTGCTGCTGCTCCCTCCTGCTGCAAAGGAAAACAGAGTAAGACGCCATCAACGGAGAACCCCAGGCCAGCGGTCCCAGAGCCTGCCCTGCCCTGCTCTGTCCTGCCCGCAGCGCGATGCTGTGTAGTGTGGCAGGACAGGCAGGGAGCCAGCAGCTGGAACCGTGGCTTTGGCTCAGCAGCTGTGGCTTGGAGGCTGCCGAGAGCTGGTGTGCCACCAGGACAGCCTGTCCCAGCCCTTGCCCTGCCCTCCTGCAAGCTGTGGGCAGCTGCAGAGGCTCTGTGTCCTGCAGAAGCTCATGCAGCGGCCGCTCCCCAGCTGGTGTCCTTGCTAGTCCAGGTGTTGTCCTCCCGTGCGGTGCCCAACCTGCATAGCGACACTCAGGGGACAAGTGAGCACAGTTCAATCCATTGCAGGAGGTTGCCTTTCTTTCCCAAACTCACCTGGCTCGTGGCAAAGTCCCCCTGCATTTGCAGATGGGGCCGTCGCAGGCCCTTGCTTGGGATGAGCCTGCAAGAACCAAGAATGAGGCTGCGCTTGGACAGCAGCCCCGCAGCAGAAAGGGCCAGCGGCGAGCTGCCCCCCGGTGCCAGCAGCCTGAGCATGGCAGAGCTGGGACCCTCTGCCCTCCCAGGCTCTCTGCCCCGTGCGGCAGGTTTCGTCCCAGCTCCGCCAGCCAGCCAGTACGTACCAGCGTTCCTGGTGTCTCCCCAACTCCCTCTGCTGCGGAGCGGTACTGTGGGAACCCCCGCCCTCCTGCACATGGTCACCCCACTCGCTGCACATCCCAGCACAGCCAGAGATGGGTGAAAGGCAGCCATTCTCACCTCTGCCTGTGCCTCCATCAGCCTCTCCAGGCTCCTGGCGCGCACTGTCCTCCACTGGGCGGGAGAGAAGGAGGGGAAGAAGGTGAGCAGCCATGGGTCTGCTGCTAGGCTGCAGGAGCAGTGCTTGGGGACAGGGCCCAGAGCAGAGAGACACTCACGGCGTGGCGGCGGCTCAGCTCCTTCTCCAGGAGCTTGATGGATGTTAGACGGGTGACGCGGGCTCCCGTGCGTCTTTCTGGTGTCCTGTGCACCGGGAAGGGAGAGGGAGAGAGCTGGGTGAGCCCCAAGCCGTCTCTTGTCTCTTGTCAGGCAGCTGTGCCCGAGAGCTGCCTGCAGCCCCAGGGGCACCTTCCCCAGCTGGGGGCTATGTTCCCCCGTGGGCCCAGCTTCTCCTGGAGCACGCCCCCGGCTTACCCCAGCAGCGTGGCCACCCACAGCTCCTTCAGTGCCTGGGAGCTGCAGAAAGAGAGGGGAGACAGCGTCAGGCCCTGCTGCCCCCAGCCCTGGGCAAAGGTGGGTGCCTGCACAGCCCTGCCCCGTGGGGCAGGACAGAGGCGCTGTCCAAGCCCTGGGTCGCTCTGTCCTGCCCGAGCAGCTGTATTTGCCCTTCCCTTCTGGGGACCAAAAGGTGACCAGGGGATGCAGGATGGGGAAACATCCCCCATCCCTCCCTCCCTGCCACCGAGCTGCCTGCTCCCTGCCCAGGCTCTGCACGCAAGGCAGAGGCCAGTATTCACGGGATGGCGTGGGCACGGCTGGGAAGCTCTCCTGCCCAACCACGACTCACCCAAAAGTGGCAATGCAGGAGCCGGTGGGCCAGGCGAGGATGACAGAGGTGCTGTCCTCATCGGTGCCTTGCTCCTCCTCCTCCTGTCCATCCTGCCCCGCAGCCTCCTTCCCGCTGCTGAGCACCCACAGCTGGTCCAGGGCCAGGCAGAGCTGTGGGCGCAGGCTGGTGCCATGTCTGCAGAGAGCAGAGGCGGGCACTGAGCTGGAGGGGGGCTCCTTGGGCTGGGTCCCCACGCGCAGAGCCCTGTCCCCCACCTGCCCTTGGGACGGACATTGGTGCCTCCAGCACCGAGGGGCCGGGGCCTGGGGCTGGTGCCAGGGTGTCCCTGGGCCGGGGCTGGGGGGAAGGATCTGGGCTCTGAGGGTCTTACCGCAACTTGGCGACCACCAGTTCCTTGTGGAGGAGGAGCAGGCGCCTCTCGCTCCTCTTGCGGCCCCGGGTCAGCCGCACGTCCGTGCTCAGCGCCGGCTCGGCGTCGCTGAGAGCCTCCCTGCAGAGCAGAGCGCGGCGGGCATGAGCAACGTCAGTGCTGCGTGGCCCAGCTGTGCCCGCGTGTCCCCGAGCCCGGGGGAAGCCCACCTGGAGCTGCAGCAGCAGCAGGCCTGGCCCATCCTGCCCGGGAGAGGAGGGCCCTGGCTGTGCACCGAGGAGGGGGCCCAGCCGGCGACGGGGAGGCTGGGAAGCGGGGTGCTGGTGCTGTGGCAGCGCTCCTGGGCCAGAGGCTGCCTCCTGCCAGCGCCGCTGCGTGCCAGCACAGCTCTGCCGTGCTGCCTGTGGTGGCCGTGGGCTCCCCGTGACCAACGGTCTGAGCCCAACGGAAAGTGGGCGGAGCCTGGGGGGGCGGGGCTGGGGCCCTCTCCAGTATGGCCGGCCCTGCCTTGCCCGGGGGAGCCCCGAGCAGGACAGGGCAGGGGGCAAGGACCACCTCCCTGCGCCTGCGGCCAACGCTTTCACCTGGCTTTTTGACAGGGTCCTGGTCGATAAAAGAAGCTGTTTTTCCTAGAGATGGCCGTTGTGGCCTGAGGCAGACTCCTCTTGGTGGAGGCCGGCCTAGCGGTCGGAAGGCCTCTGGCACACAGGCCGCGCCAGGCCTCAGGCCCCAAGGCGCTGGAACTGGAGCAGGCCCACCGGGAGGAAAAACTTCCATTTTTACCAAAAGATGGGGGGACTAGCAGCAGTCAAGAGCCGCTCGTGTCCTGCCAGGCACCCCAGGGAAATGAAATGTGTGGTGAGCTTCGGCAGGGATTGTGGTGCCCTGGAGCACCACCCTTGCTTGGGAAGGCCTTATCCCACCTGGGTGTTAAGGCTTCACCCTTGGCAATCAGGGCTGGATGAGCAGCACCCAGGAGCCCCTGCCCTGTTAGCCATGACCTTCACCCAGCCGGTGGCCAACACGGCCAGGGGCGAGTCTGTGGGGTAGGCCATGACCATGGCAAAGAAGGGACCCGTAGTCGGCTTTTGATGGCCCGTGTCTCGTTTCACTGTTGACCCTAAGCAATGCCTTGCTTCAAATAGAAGCCATTCAGAGAGTTACACACCCGCCCTTTTCGGGAAAAATGCAGGAAATCAGAGACATGTAGCAAATTCTCTTGTGGCTGTTGTACACTGCAGCAAGAAGCGGCGTGGGTCCAGTGGCTAATGGTGGAAGGGGAATTCAGCACTTCTGGGAAAGGGAGATAAAGGCACTCTTGTGGGCCAGGCTGGGATTGGAGAGCCTGGGTGGGTGTCTGGGGTCCCAGCTTTCCCGCAGTGCTGACTGTGGTGCCTGCTGCTTGTTCTTCCCTGCATCGCCGGCTGCATCCACCTGCTGGGGCTGTGCTTGGGAAGGGCTCCGGGGGTGAGCAAGCCCACGGGAGAGGGCTGGGGAGAAGCTCTTCTCCAGAGATCTACCAGAAACTGTGCAGAGCATCCGAGAGGATGCTCTGTGTGACAAGGGAAGGTGCCCGTTGGTCCAATGTATGGAGCCTGCAGGGCTCCCGTCAGGGTCCTTTGACCTACCCGTCCTCCAGCCAGCAATCCAGGTGCTGGGGGGTCCCATGTAGGTCTCCTGAGGTACCCTTTAGCCCCGGGCAAGGTGTCGTGCCTCAGTGTGTGCTTGCAGGGCATGTTTCCTTCCTGCTGACAAGGGTGGAATTGCAGTTAAATGCCCCTGGGCGATCCCGAGCCGAGCAAACTTTTTTCTATGGGTCACACTGCTTTGCAGTCCATGTGTGTGGTTCAGCTCCTGCATGGGAGGTGAGGACACAAGGTGACCTAGCTTGGAAGCTGGCCACTCTTGCTCCAGGCAACTCCAGTTGCTTGCGTTTTCCTTCAGCTTCCCCAGCCTGATCATCTCCACTGTCACCTCCTCCCTGTCCTACAAGAAGTATCCCTGTCCCAGCCATTAGGACAGTGGCACAGCACTCAGAATCCAGATCACTGGTAGAGAAGAAGGACAGAGGAAAAGAGAAGTTCTCCTTTGAAAGAAATCCTTCTTTGTCCTCCTTTAGCTACCAGTGGATGAAAAAAAGGGGGACAGAATTTCAGGCCAGCCACAGCACTGGCTTTCAAGCCTGAGCTTGTCATGTCATGGCTGTTCTGGAATGTGGTACAGTGAAAGGAGAGATAGAAATGGCAAATTTTCCCCCTCGGGGCGGTCAAATGCTGGCAGAAGTTGTCCGAGGAGGTTGTGGCGTCTCTGTCCTTGGAGATCTTCAAAGGCCAAGGGCACACAGTTCTCTGCGACCTGCTCTAGGTGAGCGTGCTGGAGCAGAGGGCTTTGCCCAGAGGACCTCCACGGGTCCCTTCCAACCCCACCCTCCCGTGTGGCTCTGTGCTTTGCTTTTGCCCTGGCAGAGATCTCCAGGGACTTTGTATTCCATTTTGTGTTGCCTTAGGGCTACAATGTGCTGGGGTTTGGGGGCAACAAGGTCAAGTATGCCAGAGGTCAAGCGAGTCAGTGTCAAAGTGTGTTACTGTTATGGACAGAATCTGTGTTTGTTGGCCCTGCGTTCCTGGGGTTATGGCATTTTTATCTTATCTTGTGATCTGTGTGGTGGGGTTTTTTGTGGAGAGTGCCTTTTTCAGCCTTTTTTTCCTTTGTAAAGTATGGATGGGTGCCTTTGGTTTGTGTACGAAGTTTCTTCTGGTTGTTTTTCTGCTGTGCTGGTGGATGGTGGTGTTTTTTCTGTCTTGAAACCATCGTTACTGATCTAATACATCTCCTGCAGGTCAGGCAGTGTCACTTCTGGCGTGGTCTGACTCATTTCTGGTGAGCTGGCGCGTAGGTATGGAGGACTTGTGGTCCCTCCATGGAGGATGACTGCTAGAGGACTAAGAGGCAGATCTGTGGAGGGGTGAGAGGACCGCTGGCCCATAAGTAGTGACTGTCAGAGGACTAAGAGTACTTGAACTAACGTGGGCTTCCAAATTCATGGTTATTTGTCCTGCCTTGTGGAAGAGCCATGGGAAGTCACCAGCCACACGGAAGGACAAGGGGGTTCCCAAGGCTACGTGGCTTCTTGGGTTTTGCTTTTGAGTAAGAAAGTCTTATCTCTACATGAGTGCAACTGTGGACAGTCAATTTTGCTAACTTTAGAAAGCAGGGAGCAGCACTTTTGTGCTGTGCCTCACATGGCTGCCAGGGCAGGGTGAGAAGCAGCAAGAGAATTCCTTCCTGTCACCTTCCCCAGGGGAGCAGTGCTGCACTTGTCAAGGTGAGGGTTTTTTTGGCTCTATACGATTGAAAATGTGAGGGGTTAATTTTCAGATCACAGAAATTAGGGAGCAGAACATTTGTGCTGTGCCTCACATGGCTGCCAGGGCAGGGTGAGAAGCAGCAAGAGAATTCCTTCCTGGCACCTTCTCCAGGGGAGCCGTGCTGCACTTTCCCAAGACTTTCTTTTTTCTTTTAGCTCTGCATTAGTGCAAAAGTTTTGGATCAATGTTCTCAGCACAGAAAGCAGGGAGAAGAACTTTTGTGCTGACTTTTGTGCTGTTCCTCACATGGCTGCCAGTGCAGGGTGAGAACAGCCAGAGAAATTTTTCCTGGTACCTTCTTTATGGGAGGAGTGCTGTACTTTCCCAAGGTGACTTTTTTGGGCTCTTAACAACTGCAACTCTGAAGGGTTAATTTTGCTCACCACAGGAAGCAGGGAGCAGCACTTTTCTGCTGTGCCTCACATGGATGCCAGGGCAGGGAGAGAAAGAGCAAGAGAATTCCTTCCTGGAACCTTCTCCAGGGGAGCTGTGCTGCACTTGTCAAGGTGAGGGGTTTTTTGGCTCTATGTGATTGCAAATGTTAGGGGTTAATTTTCAAAACACAGATATTAGGGAGCAGAACATTTGTGCTGTGCCTCACATGCCTGCAAGGACAGAGCGAGAAACAGCAAGAGAATTCCTTCTTGTCACCTTCTCCAGGGAGCACTGCTGCACTTTCACAAGGTGAGCTCTGGTTCTGCATGAGTGCAGAAGGTTTTGGTCAATGTTCTCACCACAGAAAGCAGGGAGCAGAACTTTTGTGCTGTGCCTCACGTGGCTGCCCGGGCAGGGTGAGAAGCAGCAAGAGAATTCCTGCCTGGAACTCTCTCCAGGGGAGCCGTGCTGCACTTTCCCAGGCCATGTTTTTTGCTTCTGTATGAGTTCTAAAGTGCTGTGTCAATATTCTCACCACAGAAAGCAGGGAGCAGAACCCTTGTGCTGTGCCTCACGTGGCTACCATGCACAGTGGGAAGCAGCAAGAGAATTCCTTCCTGGTACCTTCTCCAGGGGAATTTCCCAGTTCCCGAGAGACTCCTGGCAGCAGCTGCAAGGGGGCTCCCAGCCAAAGGGAATTGGGGTGGGAATTGGTGATGTCTCCTTTCCTTAGTCACGTTAACACTTTGGGATAACAAATGGATGCTTCGCTCCTATTGCTCTTTTATCATATTGCTCACAGTAACTGCTACTGGTTCCTTTTATCACATTGCATGCTATTTTCTTTTATTGTAATATAAGAAACTGCATGTGATATATTCCATTATTTGATAGATTTGACTATATTTGATCTGGAGTTCAGCTTTGCTGTGTATCCAGTCAGTCAGCAAAACATAATTCGGCGTAGTCGGCAGCGTACGAAGTAAAACTCTCTCTATTTAGGAAAAAAAAAAATGTTCCTCGACTTGCTATTGTCAGGTGGGAACCATTGCCTTATGGTGTTTGGGCCAGAGTGGTCTGGTGGTGCTGGGCAGTTGGGCCATGCCAGGGACAGAGGGACGGGGGCAGGGGAGGGGGCGGGGGGAAGGGGTTTAAGGAGGGACGGGTGGGAATCGATGAAGGTGTTTAGGGATGGAGCAGGGTGTGTGTGGGTGGGGGGTGGGGCAAGGATGTGTGTTTGTGGGAGTGGGTGTATGGGGGGTGGGGGAGGTTTGAGGAGGCGGGTGTGTGTGTATTGGTAAACCTGGGTATGGGGGTGGGGGGGGTGGGGGGGGGTGGGGGTGGGGGGGTGTGGAGGGTGTGTTTGTTATTTAGAGAACAGAGTGGGGAGCCTGGGGGAAGGGTTTTAGGGACGGACGGGAGGTTTGATGAAGGCCTTTAGGGAAGGACCGGGGAGCTGGGGGAAGGATTTTAGGGACGGACCGAGGGTGGGGGAGGGCTGCACCAGGGTCTGGGGGAACAGGTTTTAGGGCCAGGGCGGGGAGGTGGAGGTGAGGGGTGATTTCAGGAACAGCCTGGGGTGGAGGAGGGTGTCAAGGGAAGTCTTTCAGGGTTGTTTGGGGGGAAGGATTTTAGGGACGGATGTGGTGTCTGGCGGGACGTTTGATGCCACTGTATAGATTCCACTGTATATACATTTATGTCCAGGGATTCTGCTAAGGGGAAGCTGCTGGCTCGGCAAAGGGACAAGATGTCTGAGCTCCCCAGTTGCCACGCTCTGATTTGGTGTGTAGCTCTACGTTAAACACACCTGCGCACAAAGGTTAGGCCAAGCTGACTCTCTAAAGCTGTTAGAAGTGACGAAGTAAGGGACCTCTCATCCAGGGAGTCAGCCTTGGGAAGGATGGGGAAGAAAGAATGGGTGGGGAAAAGATCTGCGTTCTCTTCGGTGATGCAGAAAGAGCCTCTGGGTGAGGACGTTGTGGTCGCAGGAGGAGACAAGCCGATAGAGTGCTGCGATCCGCAGAATGTTGGTTGGAATTCGGACAAAGGTAATTGTTGTGGGGGAGATCGTGACCTCTGACTCAGATAGCCCCCCGAGAGAGGGCAAGGCCCCGCCTGGGGAGCACGGGGAGCTAGTAAAAAACCTCAGCGGTGCTGTCTGAGGGTGTGTGCTCGTTTGCATTAAAGCAAGCAACTTGTAACCCATCCCGTGCCTGACTGAAAATGCATGTGTAATGCGCTATGAGTGTGCAAGTGCTCTGCTGTCCGTAGTGCGTACCCTCGAGGAACTGGGTGAGCACGCTCAGAGGAAACATTCCCCCGTGCTCCCAGCACTGCCATAAAGAATGCCGGCCTTCTGAAACTTGCAAGCAAGTCTTAGAGGGTTTTTCTCCCTGACCGACTTTATGGTATCATTCCCACCATACTGGAGAGAGCAAATCTTTTTCTCTTTGGTGGTGAAAGCAGCTTGGGGAGCGTCACTGAAGTGCAGCACTATTTTAACCTCAGGTCTAAAGTGCCACCGGTCCTACCGTGGAATACATCCTTCCTCAGGCTTTCAGCAAACGGAAAGGATGCATCAAACCCACCCCACAAACATGTCCTGCACTTTTTTTATCTTTCCTGGAACGTGGGGACATGACCCTGCTGGGCCATCAGTGCCACCTGCCTGGGAGCCAAGATGGTGCCTTTACATTTCAGGCTAAGGACTTACCTTCTTTTTTTCCTTTTCAGCGACTTTAGAGCCATCCTTAGGGAGGCTGGTTAAGCTGGTTTACTGCACAGCTGGTCGCCAGTGGAGGGAAACGGTAAGCTCCACTATTGCCTTTGGTGTTTACTTGTTACCTTGTCGCTCGTTTGAGTGATCTTACCATGCCCCGGCAAGCAGAAGCTATCACACCACTTTAGGCCTTGGTCTAATAGTCAAGCAAAGCAATATTGAAAGTCATTCGGAGATCTGGAACAGGCCCCAATGTGCATTTTATAAAAGTGCATCTTGGCTGCTCGTTATCTTTGTATGGTTTTTTTTCCCGTTTCTCCAGACTGTTGAAGCTCTGAAAGGTGCCAATGAGCTGCTCTCCCTCAGTTTGCTCCTTTGCCTTTGGGGAGTGCGTTTCATGTTTTCTTCATGGCTTTGCAGAGGAGAAAATCCATGAATACACCACCTTGTTTTTTTCACCTAAGCTAATTTCAGAAACTGCCTCCTTTAACTTAGACATGAAACTCTTCTTAACCTCTTTGTGCCCTTGTAGAAAAGCAGGGTGGGGTGGGGGGTGGGGGATGGGGGTGTCTTCAGGAAGTGCCCACAAAAGAGCCTTTAGGAGACCCTGTCCCTTGACTCACATGTGGGGTAGTGAAGAGTCTGAGAAAGTCACGGGTGTTTTGGTGTTCACCAAAGCAGGTTTTCGTTTTTTTTTTTTTTTTTTTTTCTTATTTTCTTTTTTAACTTATGTAGCTTATGTCACCAGGTAGTGACAGCCTGGAGGGTGACAGGAGGGGACAGTAGGTGGGGACAGGCCTGGGGGGTACAGGAGAGGACAGCTGTTGGGGACAACCTGGGAGGTGACAGGAGGGGAGAGCAGGTGTTGAAAGCCTGGCGGTGACAGGACCTCAGGCGCCAGATCATGGGCCACGAGAGGCTGAAGGCGACTCACTGCGACCTGCAGGTCACCAACGCCCAGACCATGGAAGGTGCGTGGGGGCGGTGGGCGCGGGATGCTGGGACCGGCCGGCTGGCGGTGGCGCAGGCGGCCAGTGAGGCGGTTGGGCCGCGGCCAGCAGCGGTGACTTGTGCTGGGCCCTCAGAGCTGCTCTTCCGTGGTTGTGCGCTGGCAGCTGGCGTCAGGGCTGTGTGCGCAGCCAGGCACAGCAGCGTACGGGGTCTGTGTGCGACACCGCGCGTGGAAGGGGTTTGGTTTCTGGGAACCCTTCTAGGTAAAACGATAAGGAAATGTGGGACAATGCCTTGTAATCACAAACCTGCCAGATTTCTTTGAAAGCCGGCAGAGAAGGCTGAACGTGATAGAAAAGGAGTGGGTGGCTAATTTGAAGGGGAAAAAAGTGGGTTTGGTGACTGAAATTTGTCTTCAGCTACTTTTACTCCACCGCATTGGAAAAGTGGTGCTTGGCTGTTGCAGAAACTGCTCAGTAGCAACGTTTGGGATCAAGAGTGTATCTGTGAGTGAGAATGTATGCAGACCCTGGAAAGCCATCTTGTAGACGAGCGTTCTGTCTAAAGTATACTTGGCATTTCTTGCCAATACAGCTTCTTTGCTGCACCAAAGACATGTTCATTCAGATGCTATTGAGCATCATTTCTTCATTTCTTTCAAACGGTGCATTTTTGTCGTGGTACTGCGTGTTAGACGGTGTCAGGGCATACTGAAGTTTTATGGCAGATCAGTTATGGTGAATATACCTAAAAATGTTCTTAGAGAAGCCCTAAGTTCTTTTGAATCTCAGAAATGGTGCTTGATTCTCAGAGACGGTAATGGTTTTGTATTACTTAGCGTGCTGTTTCAGTTTGGTAATCTTCCGTCTGGCAAAGCTTGCATGTGATTAAAGACTTTGGAATATGACTTGTCAGAAATACAAAGACTTGGAAACCGTCTCCATTCCTTAAACATTCAAATTTTAACGGTTGGGTTTTTTTTTCCTTTTTCCTGTGGTTCTGTGACATTCCCACAACAGTCTTGTCTTTACAATGTGTACTCATAGGATTTTTTCCTCTTCCTCTTTGATGTATTAAAACTGAAACAGAGTAACATGCCTGCTGTGGTAACTGTAACTTTGGCCCCAGCCTTTCCAGTGGTTGGACCTAAACACGCTGTTTACCTACAGATAGGTAAAGTATGTTCAGGAGAGTATCTGTGAGCAGACTTAACAGCACGGTGTTAGGGGTCTTGGGGGTGTTACGGGATCGCGTGTCATATACAGCAGTAGAGACAGACATGCAGGTAGAGGTACAGGTTGTGACACAGATGCTTACTGGAACTTCTGTAAGGGTGTTTTCCCTGTGAAAATGCAAAAATCCCCCAGCGGTTGTCAGAGCAAAGCTAAGGAATATATTTCGGTGTCATTTATGTGTATGCCAGATTTTGGGGTTTTATACATAACGGTGAATTTCCGTTTTTATTGAACAGCATCTACGTGCTTAAAGTCACCTTCAGAAGATGAAGGAAAGAACTAGGCCTGGATGTCCTGCCTAAAGGGGGTTCTTGGAGATCTTCCCTGTGGAGATACGGTCGTGGGTTTTATAACTTTGTGCAGGAGTCCTGACTAAATGTTGGCATGATCTTGGAAAGACCCTTCAGTGAACCCTGAGTGAAGATGGCCAACTTGTTCAGATTTTTCCGAGCCGCGTGATCACGGAAATCTCGTAATAGAAGCAATGCTAATAGAAGCTAAAAGTAAACAGGATTTTACACATCCTGGGGAAAAAAAAAAGAGATGGTGGACTCTTTTTGAAGATGGTGGGAAGGCAAAATGGATGGTTGGGATGTGTTTGAAAAGGTGGGAGGCGGGGTGGGGGTGTCCTCTTCCGTGCTCGCTATTCTAGAGACATGTTCTAGGGTTTTGTAAGCTAACAGGAGCAAAAGCAATGAAAGTTAGATCAGGAAAGAGCCTCATGTTGTAGCAGACTCTGCTTTAGTGACTTTAGAGACCATTTTGCTGTTGGCATTGAAACGATTCAGAACAAATGGAAAAGATTTTGCTGCTTGTGTTTGACCTGAAGATTTCTGGAAAGGTGCCGTGAGTGTGTGGAGATGATAAAAGCATGACGCTGTGTGTAAAATGTTGCTTTTCTATCTGTAAAGGGGTTCCCTGAAGTGCTATGTCATGACATATTAATATCACTCTTACAAACTGACTGATGCTTTCTCTGTATTGATGTTGTTTCCAGAATACACAGATGACAATGCCCTGATTCCAAGGCACTCATCGGTAACTGTTAGGGGAGTCCCTGTTAGAGGAGTTAAAGCTACCGGCAAGACAGACCTTGGGTAAGTAGCCATAACGCGTTGTGTTCTTTGGGAGGGGTTTCAGTGTGTTCACCTTCTTTGTGGCTGTTGGTTTACGGAGGCATTCCGGTTGTATCTTTCTTGTTAAAGCTGCTGTTAACTTTTGTTGTGACAGGGCAGATTTGAATGTATCTGTCCCAAAGCAGACTTAGATTTTTCAGCCCGCTGGGACGTGGCATTCAAACTCCAACAGTGGTAGCTGTTCAGACGTTTGAATTGAGTTTGTTCTTGGGGTTGTTTTTTCCAAGAGTCAAGTTCTCCATCCTGTTTCCTCTAAGCAGAGAGATTCCTTATTTTATGCTTTTGCTTGTATTGCCTTTAGAGTAAACGGAGAGACACATTGCAGTGTGAACTGGTAATTGGTTCCCATCTGCCAGCAGTCCGAGTCTCAGTGTTTGACTGCTTCCTTTGTTTGGGGGAGGGGGGCAGGGTATTCTTACACCCCAGAGGGGGGGGGGGGGGGTGGCGGGGCTGCATGCTATCTCCAGAGGAAAGACTGAGTGGCCAGCTGGCAAACCGTGCAAACAAGAAGTTTCATTCTTAAGTGATTCCTATTAGTTTCCTAAAGACAATGCCTGTGTCGGGCAAGAGAAAAAGAGCAACGTCCTAAAGCGTATTGCCTTTTGTGCCAGGACGGTGAAGGAACAGTTGATCTTTTCCAAACCTGAAGCTCAGAAAGCAGTTGGGCACATTCCCAAATGTTAGGAGTTACCTTTCTAAGTTTGATTTCACCCTAAGCTGCTCTCTGTGCTCCAGGTATTACTGCTGTATTCCTCAGATTTATGGAGGACAGAGAACCTGATTACAATTGCAGATATTCGAATGTAAGCCTGACTACAGCATTGTTGCTGTCATCGATGTATTTGTACAGTCCAGTTCTGTATCAGCTGCATCAGCATGGTTTGAATGGTCGTGTTTTCCAGCCTTCTTCAAGATAGACCTCTCCTCCACCATGAGTAGGTATTACTGACTTGTGGTTTTGCCGTGTCTTTCTAATGTTAGTTCTCAATAAATAAAGTATACCGGCGAGTTTCAGCGTGTCTCAAACAAACAGTACAGCAGCATCCTAGTACCCATGAAGCATCTGCAAGCAAACCCCCCTGAATTTATGTGGCTCTCCTGTAAGCTTTGAGCATATTAGTGCTTCCCAGCACTACCAAGAGTTTCTGGATGCCACAGCACTGTGCTGCTAAGCATGGCCTTGTTTGGGGTGTTAATTTAGATGGGGATGCTTAGTGCTGTCTTGTCAATATAGCCTCCATTTCTGGTTGGATGGCACCCTCTCCTGGTGTTGGAATGCTGCCCTAAAATGAGAGGCTAGGTGCCACTAGCATCAAAGATCCAAGAAATACCTGCACGTGGGGGTAAGGGATGAATGCCGCTGCTCTGCTAAAGTTGCAAATGGATCGGGCAGGTCAGCTTTCTATTCCTTCAGCTGGAGCCATTGTGGAAACAACTGGTAGAGTCGTTAGTGTTTGGGAATGGTGAATGCATGCTGTCATGGTGGAGAGGCCTTCAGAAATGCGTTAGTCACCTTGTAGTATCTTCCTCAAGGCAAGTGGATGGAAGAAACCGTGGTGTGGGAATCTAAAGCTTTTCCTCGCGCTTCCTCATCTTCAGGAGGTACGTGGCTGTACTTGCGAGCCTGGTGGTGGTGTAGCATTGGCAGGAAGTGTGAGCCTTTCTATTTGTGCAGGAATTGCACAGCAGCCTTTGGGTTGCCTCTGCTCGTGGGACGCTTTGGATGAGGTATGAATTGTTTGTTAACTAGGTGGGCGGTTGCATGTTTGATTCATGAGTAGCGTGCAGGTACAAAACAATGAGTATGTGGAATCTCGGCAAGGGCTTGTGTGTCATAAGCGTTTCCTAAAATATTGTAGCATGTTCAAGATGATCTTAAAGCAAGTTCTGGTAATCAAGACTTTTTTTCTTATTTTTTTAACACAGGCCTCCTCGATCACAGAAAATCCTAGGAACTGCTTTCAGGTGATGTTTCTACTGCTATTGGTAGTCACTTAAGGCTAGAGGATAGTAGGTACCTGAACACAGTGCTGGGGCTTCCACCAAGAAACACTTTTCTACAGACAACTGTTCTTTTTTTGTCAGAGGAGTGTAGAAACCAAAGTGCTCTATCTGGTACCTGTTTGTGATAGTGGGGCTATACAGATTGCCTGAAGGTGCCTTCGTATTTGGATGGCTGACTATTCAAGAACAGAAAACTGTAGCACAGTCTTCACAGTTTTGGTACTTAGAGGGCAGAAAGAAAATATGTGAGGACTTCTTCTTGCACTGCTGTATTCTGTATCTTAGAGTCATTGGGGACAAAGAAGGAATGGGATTTTGGTCTTTATTTCAGTTGCACTGAATGTACCAGGAGAGCACACTTTATGTACAGAAATAAATTTCCACATTCATAAGACTACCAGAACACAATGTTTTGATGTTCAGGTTTATAAACTTTTTTCACTGCTTTATGTTGGTTTCAAGTGCTTTATTTTAAGTTCTGATCATCTTTCTTTCTTCTTCTAGAAGTCGAACTGAGCCAGCGAGTAGAACATCAAAAGAGGTATGTAAAAACACAAGCTGAAACTTTTTTCTACATGCTGCACCTAAGTCTAAGAAATGTAGCCTTGTACTAATTCTTTTTATATATATAAAAATATATAAAATATATATGTTTTATATTTAATATTTATAATATATATATAAAACATATTTTCCAGTGAAACACAGTGTATGCTGTAAATCCAATGTATTTGATTCAGCATAGTGAAAACTGAGCAATGCCAGCATTTGCACGGTTCTAATGTGAATAATGGTATTTGTGCCTAGTAACGCATTGCATTTCGTACTGACTAGGCTAGAATATTTCTTGTATGACTGTGTGTTGTACAGATAATGTAGGCTCATTGGTAGAGCTTGTAGGTTCAAGGTTTGCACCACTGAACTTGGTACACCACCACTTTGAATTTACATTTGGAAAAGGGGCAGCCTTTTTCTTCCGGTCAGAAAACACTGTTGTTCTGCTGCTAAGACATGAATAAGTAACTCGAGGAGATACTTGACTCGTAATGGCCTAGATCTCCATTTGGCCCTTGGGGGGAATGCTACGTGCAACGATGCATTTCAAAATAGCCCTCATAGTACAAACATTACTTTGTGGTGGTGTTTGTTTGGTTTTCCTCTGTAAGTATAACTGCTTGTTCTTCACTAGAATGGAGTGAGGCGTTACACGAGCTCTAGGTCACTGGATCTGATCACTTTGTAAGCTCTTAGGATAACTTCATCTAGAAATTCGTGAACTTGGGGTCTAATTAAAGGAAACGAAAGACAGCGCAAAAACTATACTGCGTTCATGTATCACACCTGTGTGCATTTAGTAAATGATGAGCTATTAACTGATTAATTTATAAACTGCGCTGACAATGTTTCCTGTAGTGACACTTCCTTCTCAAATAAACGGAAATAATTATTTTAGATCCTTTCGAGCTGCAAATGGACAGCTTCCTTAACCCTCCGTCTTTTAAGCAGTTGTGAGCATTTGACAAGGGTCCCCCTCTGAGGTATTCTGAGCAATAGGTTGATCTCAGGAGGGGTTGGTTGCTTTAGTTTCTTCTCATTAACAACGTAGGCATACTTAAGCTGTTTAAGGTTTGGACTTTGTTTTGAACAAGTATAAATTCCACTGGCTTGGAGATGGCTCTTCCGGTGACGCTCAGAGGATATAGCGCAGGCTTTCATACAGCAGTAGGGGTGAACTATTGCTCTGTTTTGATTGTAGAACTTGAATATGTGTTTAATTTTTCTGAATAGGTTGGCGACCCTTCTGCACCTCTTTCTCTGGCCCAGCTTATTAAGGTATGCTTAGATGTACTTGCTTGTGAAATAGTGTTTGTAAACCTTACACTGTGCTCTCTAGCTGGATAACTGCTGTAATATGAGCAAAACATTAACTGTTAATAATTCAGAGTGTTTCTCCTAACTTTGAAATGTTACTTTGATACTATCCTGTAGAGAGTAGTTCCCAGCTTGGGAAGAGGGAAGGGGAGCACCTTACTGGCCTCAGTGTAATGCTGCAGTGTTACCCATCTGCAAGACACAAAGAAGCAGCACTTCAGAAGCTGTTTACCATTTTTCATACGTCCCGCTCATTGTTCATTGGAAACTAACACAATTTTTACAGCAGGATTTAATTGGCTGTAAGTTATGGACATTTCTAGGGCCTTTGCAACAGCCAGAACAGACGTGTTTCTGGAACATGGACAATTGCATGACTGTTTTTGAATTTCTAGTCATTACAGTTACAGGTCCATTCTTTGAATGGTGCGGGACTGCCTGAATTGTGGCATACAGGCAGAGGACGACGCAACCCAATTTGTTTACATGCAGACTGTGGAAACTGTGCAAGTGCACCTAATTGTTGATAGGACTGTGCCAGTGTTTATGCGAGGCACATCAGCAGACGTGACCGCCTGAAAGCATGTTTTGTAATGGAACTGCTGGTATTTTGTGCTCAGCAACGTGTAACGTTGTCTGGGGAAACACTAGTGATTGCACTTGGTGAAGAGGCGTAGTGCTAGCCACAGAAGTGATTAAAAACATAGTCTTTAAAGTTACAAAGAGTAGAGAAGGCAGGGCCTAACGCAGAGGAGCTAGTTCTTTCCTCTGAAAATGAAGGCCAGAGCTCATTTCCACGAGAAAGAAATCTCTTCCCACTGGGAACGTCTTCCCTCGCTCACTGCAGAAATTTAATTGTGTTAATTAACATTTTGCGGCAGGGTGGGGGTGGGGGTGGGGGTGTGTGCAGAATTAGTTTGGGAAGCAGCCACCAAAAGACATTGGTCTCCCTCAGGGCTGTCCCTTGGTTCTGTAAAGGCATGTGAAATTTACTCCAAAATGTGGAAAACTGTCCAAGCTTTTGAGAAATTCAAAGATTTCAGAAATACGGAGATAGGTAACAAAGCAGCTCCGAACTGTTACCCTAACCTCTTTAGTGCAGGCTGGCACAGGAGGCAATGTGTAGTAAGAACTTTTCTGCTTTGCTATGACTATGTATTGAATGCCATAGTTAATGTCGGCCTGTTCCTAGGAATGTGTTGTGGGTTTTGGGTGTGTTTTGTAAACCATTTGGGTTCAGACAAATCAGTCAAGTGTCTATAAAAGTTCTCTGCAAATGTTACTGGAAATGATTTCATAGATGGCGATCTGGATTATGTTCCTGCGTATATGGAACAGCTAGATGAAATCACATGTGGAAACTAGTTGGTTGCTTTTGTGAGTGAATGCATGTAAAAAGGAAAACATGAGCAGTTGGTCTGTAGGATAGGTGCTTGAAGTTCCAAATAATGTACAGTCACCCCCTTCGACCCTGCTTGTATCTGGACTAGTGTGGAATAGAAACATTTGAAGAAGTACTGTGTAAAAAAAAACCATCTGGCTTCCATAGTTCGAAGATCTAGTTCTGCGTAAGGTTTATATTACAATTTGCGTGTTAAAAGGACAGTGCCAACTGGAAAAAAATTGTAGTTCAGTCACTTTCTATGAAGAAGCGAGTGGCGGCGGGGGAGGGGGCGGAACCGTGCGGTTTGGACTGCCTACAGCACATGATGGTCAGATGTCTGCTGAAAAGAATCTTTTGTCTTGCTGAGGGATTACAGAAAGCTTGATTCCTTTTAATGCTTCTGGGTCTGAAGCTGAATTTCAGCAAGCAAAACCAACTGCCACGACTCTGAAGCTGTGTGTCCTTTTGACGCTGCAGAATGTAAATACTGCTACTTGCACACATCTTTCTTGGTTAAATGTACCGTGGCTCGCTTCTTCGACTAGTCTGGAGCTTAAAGACCAGCTTCAAAATGCTGGCTGGTGTGCTTTTTTCTACACATAGCTTCAGTCCGCTTGGACAAAACTTGGATTGGCTTCACAAGTCTTTATGTAAGGTACAAAGAGAGCCTATTTGTAGCCTAATGTGCGTGTCAAATAACCATTACCTGTTAAACAGACTGCCAACCTGGCTGAAGCCAATGCTTCCGAAGAGGATAAGATAAAGGCGATGATGATACAGTCCTGCCATGAATACGATCCATCCAAGTAAGTATCAAATGTGGTCTTCAAAGGTTATGGAAAAAGTATGGAGATGTTTCTTTTAAGAAGAGAGACACATGCATACCTTTTCCTTTTTTTCCCCAAACCTTCTAGTTACTTGAGGGAACCCTTGGATCTGCCTCCACCGTCATCCAGTTGCTTTTGCTGTGGAAAACCTGGCCACTATGCCAAGAACTGCCCGGTAAATAGGGTAAGATTGGGGCTGGCCTCTGGTGTTACCGAGCTTTTAGGGTTTTTTACCTTGGCATTTATGTGACAAAGACATGAACACTCCCAGTAAGAATTGTTTCTCTGGGGGCGAAATGTTACATGGCGATGTTGCAAAGCCCTTCCAAATTCAAAAGAAACCCGGAATTCTAAATGTGAAACTTTTTTTTTCTCTAGCTCACAGACATTAAAGATGTCCATAGATCTTTCTCAGTGAACTTTCATACATATTTGTATCTATTTCAATAGTACTGGAAATTTTCCTGGTTCTAACTCTTTCTAATGACAGTTCAAAGTTGTTGGTATTTCCTCTAAAAACAAGAGGTTTCTGTTGACCCCGTCTATTGAGTATCTGTCAGTTTTAACTACAGAAGCCTCTGGCTGAATATTCATGCCGTTTAACATCAGTCCCTGAATGTACATGCAGGAGGGATGAATTCAGCCTTCCTATATAGAAGTGAATGTAAGTTTCCATGGGGGCTGATTCGGAGCCCTGAATTAAGCTCTCACTCGTTGCCCAAGGGCTTTGGAGGGGGAACAGGTTTGTGTCTCTGCTCTGAGCAGACGGTGAGCAAAGGGCTATTTCACCCTGAAGGGTCCTGAAGTTAAGCCAAAGAATGACGACTGGGTTCAAAACTCTGCTCAAACCTGTGGTACGTCCTGGCTATGCTCGTTGGGGAAAGCAGGAGTATGAGTCGAGCAGCCATTATGTTAGGTAAAAGGAGGGGATTAAAGGCTTTCGCTGCTTAAAATTGTCTCTGAAACGTCATTTTAAGTGTGCGTCTGAAGAGGAGAGATGTCTGCATTTCTGTTCTCAACAGGACAAAAATGTGGAGCCTGTTCGCAGAATGAAAAGGAGCACCGGAATTCCAAGGAGTTTCCTGGTGGAGGTGAAGGATCCCAACACAAAAGGTGCCATGCTGACAAAGGCTGGGAAATACGCGATACCAACTATTAATGCGTAAGTATGGAATTAATCGGACCGACCAAAATGCGAATGAGAGCAACCATGCGTAAATGTCTGAGTGGCAATGCAGCCGAGGTGGCCAGCCTCTAATTACGAGGGAGGAAGCACTACCGTCGTATCTTAACCTTAAAATCTGCAATACTTTCCCATATTGAAATAGAGTAGCCCTGCTGTTCATGCCCCGGGAAGCTGGCTGACCTTGGGGTATGCTAAGAACCTGTATTTCTGCAAGGCATTTCAGTAGTGTTTCCAGCTGGCATCATTCTCTCTGAATGCTCGTTTTGCTTCTGGTTTACGTTTCAAAGGCTTCTTGCAAAATTTAAGAAATAGCCCTTGGATTGAGATTTCCTCCTCCTCTGACTTTTAGCAAATCTCATGTGTGAAACGGGCTGAAGTGTTCCTGTTGCTATAAACTAAGAAATTACTGCTGTGTGCTGACAAGAGTGGCTGTTGGAAAGTGCACTCGGTAGCACTTCCCTTTTTCTGTCATGGGTCTCCTCTTGTAGAAGCTGTAGCACAGACTTCTTTCATTTACAAAATGAATTTACTTGGGGGACGAACTTTACCCTGATCCAGCAATTTGCATTTACCCTCTGGCAAAGGAGAGGTGGGGTTCCTTTCCCCTGCTCTCTAGCTGTCAAGCAATTATTTTTCTAGTCTGAGCTAATTTTGTAGTTGATCCAACGGATGGGAGAGTTCTGCAGAAGGAAAAATGTTCCCCCCTCCTTCTTCTTCTGATAGTGTGGCCCTAGAGAAGTCATTTAGCGTAAATGCCTACGTTGTAGAAAGCCAATGTGGAGTGAGAAGACTTCCACCTATTACCTTCGTTTGATAAAATCCAAAGCTTGGAAAATTTTTCCTTTCCCATCTTTCACTTTTTTCTTTTTCCTTCCCCACCTGCCCTCCAGGGAAGCTTATGCTAGAGAGAGAAAGGAAAAGCCACCCTTTTTACCAGAGGAGCCCTCCTCCTCCTCCGCAGACAGGCCTGTTCCAAACGAGTTGTTATGTCCCATTTGTAAAGATCCAGCAACGGATGCAGCGCTTATTCCCTGCTGTGGAGCAAGTTACTGTGACGAATGTAAGTGAGTAATGTAATGTAAGGAGTAAACTCCCCTCCCGTGTTTTTTAATCCAAAACACCACATCGGATCTTCTGAAAGCAGGAATAGGAGATCACCTGTGCTACGCGGTCTATTTCATACTTCAGTATGCCCGGAGTAGGAAAGGCCTCTTCTCCGTAACGGGGGGAAAAAAAAAAACAAACCCAAAGGCCAAAGAGCTTTTTTCCCTTTCTGTGTATCTAGTCAAATCTTCTTCACATGCGGAAGGTCGAGTACGAGAAGAGTGCATAATTGTGCAGGTGATTACAGTATTAGATGTGGAATGCACGTAGTTTGTCCACAGCTCTTTCTCTCATACACAACTATAGAGCCAGCTCTGGTGGCTGACTCTGGTCCGCCACAAACAGGCAGTCGGGCATTTAATCTACATTCTTTGCCACAGGAGTTGGTTAAACCTTCAAAACTTGAACCGACTCACGGCTTTTTGAGATGTGCTTTGTTCATTAGCCTTGATGTTGGTGGCTTCTTGCTGTACTCGGTAGTGGAAAAAAGACTAGTCCAAACATCAGGACACAGCCCGCTCTATGTCTTCAGCTGTTACAGCGGGGGAATGTCAAAACTGTAGAGCGATTTGCTGCATACTGGGCATTTTTTACACTACTGACCATTTATAGCTTCATGCTCTCCATTCAAGACCGTATCCACCCATTAATCGTCTGTGTGTTCTTATAATTGATGAGAACCCCAAAGATTTCCCTACTTTGGCTGAAACCTATTTTGACGCTTCTAATTACACACAGGTATTAGAACAGCTTTACTGGAGTCAGAGGAACATACTTGCCCGGCGTGTCATCAGACAGGTGTTTCTCCTGACGCTTTAGTTGCCAACAACTTCCTGCGCCAGGTAACGTGGTGACTTTTTCATCAACTGTTTGTAAGGAAAGTCTGTTTGTAAAAAGCTGAAAGGGAGGAAATTGTTGACATCTCCTTAAAGAAGGATAAACTGAATAAGGCTGCATTTCCTTTTCAAATGCGTTGTCTGTTGTTACAGAAGCTGACAACTCTTTAGAGATAATCAGGCAAACTCAGGTCAAACTTTTGTCTAAACATGCTTGCCTGCCTCTCAGATTTGCTGTTAACACCGAAGTCCTTTAACTACAGATACTCTGAGCTACCAGTCCTTAATAGCAGTGTTTCCTGTGATGTGTTCCTATCTCTGTGTGCTGCTTTACTCTAGGCTTGATAGCATGTATGGGATTATACAAGTCATTTTACCCTGTGGAGGCTTTTCTTCATCTATTGTCGTCATAATCTGACACTTTGATCTTTTTGTCAATGTTCTTCTGCCTCTAGGCTGTGAACAACTTCCACAGTGGAACGGGCTACACAGCAGGGCTCCATAAGGAGACTCAGCAGCAGCAGCGACAGCCGCCGTCACCGCCTGCACGACCACTTGTGACTGTGACACCTGCTGCTCAGGTGACTGCCACCAAACTTTCTAAATCTTCCTCTCTGTCAGTCAGTGGTCTGTTAAGTTTTATTTCAACATATGCTTTTGAAATACAGTATTTATTAGAGCTTATTTTCCAACTGTTTGCATTTATTCACAAGGGCTTTCCGGTCCCTGTAGCAAGACAACCGGCAGTACCATGTCTTCTGGGCCCCCAAGAGCAAAAAATACCCACACCTGGTGAGTGACCGTAACTTTAGAATTTCTTCTAAAAAAATTATCTTCAGATGAACTGAATGGGATTTATTTCTTTTTCCTCTCCCCACTCCAAAAGGTCATCCAATGAGAGCCAGTGCAGTTCGCTCAGCAGGTGGCAGACCAGGCTGGGGACTGTAAGTATTTCACAGAAATTCAGTCTATGACGACTTGTAACCTGTTAAACCAGGCTGTAACACCTACATTACTTCTACAGTAGCTGATTTATAATGAAATGCCTGTGCACAGGTAGCTGTGGAGAATACAAGTGGCAATTCATTTTTAAGTGGCTCAGCTTGAGTTGGCTCTAACAAAGGGGATCTGTGCTTGCAGTAAAACGATTACAAATCAAACTCCAGTATGTGACCCAAAAGTAGACTCTGAAAAACAAACGCTTTTGGAGGAAACCGTAAGTATATATCAAAATTAAACATAATGACAGGATGAGGTGCAAAGCCACCCTTTCGAATTACTGGCTGGATAGGGCTGAAGAAATTGATTTCCCAACTGAAGTCAGCCTCCAACATTTGATTTTTAATGACTTAGTGATGGAGCAAATTGTTGGAAGAGTCAGTGCTGGTTTTTTGTGACCATTTTGAATTTCTTTAGTCTAGTCATCTCAAATAGCCAAGCTGCTTTCTCTCTGTTGGAGAGAGAGGAATCTGTTTTTGCTGTTATTGCCATATCAGTTAGTTCTTCCTTTTGGTATGTATTTGTTATGGATAGATTATAAGTGTGCGTCGTGTTTATAAAATCTTAAAGATAAATCAAAAGAAAACGCAGCATCCGTCCCAGAGACACCTAAAATTCTCAGGTTCAGTAAGCAAGGAAAGAACAGTTCAGGGGCAAGACCAGGCCAAACAGATCATCACGAGGCAACAACCTAGGAAGTTTATGGGGAAGAATTGAAAGGAAGTTTGAGAGAAGCTTGGTTAATATCTGTGCAGTACTTTGAAGCTCGGAAGTGTGAAGTAGGAAGTGTATGGAGGAGTGGCAGAGGAGCCGTGGGCACCTGGCACCTGGGAGATGGGAGTCTCCTTTAAGCGTGGGCAGCCTCTGCCCACAGTCACAAAGCTGAATGGAGGGGGAGAAGCCTGAGGCAACTACTTGGGGTGAGGGTGTGGAAGGCAAGTGTGAGGGTCCAGAAATGAGGGTAGGCTCAAATGGACAGGAAGCTGCCAGAAAAATGCTCAGGTTGAGAACAAGAAGGGCTCGCCACCGTGCTCCCGCTTCATTCACATTCCTCTTTAAAATCAGGGCAGAGTGTGACAGTGACACGCGGGTTTGGGTTTCTCTGGAAGTTCAAATGGAGGACATCCACATAGCACACGTACCCAGAGGACTCGGGCCCTGACACTGCCATCATCAACAGCAGCCTTTGCACCTGTGCCTCCACCTCCCTTGCATCCTCCCCCACCCCAGGCGCTTCCTTTCCCGCTGGCGGTACCACCACCACCACTACCTCCTCAGTTTCCACCTGGTCAGCCTCCATCTGCTGGGTATACCCCCACCCCGCTCCAGAATATCCCCCAGCTCCTGCAAACATGTCATCAGCCAACAGCACGGCCAGCGACTCATTCAAATACCCTCCCAGCGACACCAGCACTTTCTTTATAGGATCACAGGGTCATTTAGGTTTAGTTGGAAAAGACCTTTAAGATCATTGAGTCCAGCAGTTAACCTAAACCTACACATTCCGCCATTACAGCAGGTCCCTAAGCGCCACCTCTACATTTCTTTTAATACACCCAGGGATGGTGACCCAACCGCTTCCTTGGGCAGCCTGTTCCAACGCTTGACAAACCTTTTGGTGAAGGAATTTTCCCAAATATCCCATCTCAAGCTCCTGTGGCGCAACTTGAGGCCACTTCCTTTCCTCCTATCAATTGTTACCTGGGAAAAAAAGAGACCGACCCCCACCTCACCACAGCTGCCTCTCAGGTAGTTGCAGGGAGCAGTGAGGTCTCCCCTCAGCCTCCTTTTCCCCAGGTTAACCAACCCCAGTTCCCTCAGCTGCTCCTCACAGGACTTGTGCTCCAGAGCCTTCAGCAGCTTTGTTGCTCTTCTCTGGACACGCTGCAGCACCTCGGTGTCTTTCTTGTAGTGAGGGGCCCAAAACCGAACCCAGTGTTGGAGGTGCAGCCTCACCAGGGCTGAGTGCAGAGGGACAATCCCTTCCCTGGTCCTGCTGGCCACCGTCTTTCAGGCAGAAGCCAGGATGCCGTTGGCCTCCCTTGTCTAGGGAGGAGTTTTACGGGAACAACGGAGACTTCAAAAGGAGTAAGTGTTTGGCTCCAGGAAGTTGCACGGGTTTGCGCTTTGGTATTTCGTTAGCACCTTGGACTGCAGTTACACTAAAGCGCATCTGGCAGAAGCAAAAATGGCATCGTGTTTTATCCAACAGACCTTTTCATTGCAGTTGGTAAATGTGCAAAACTCAAGCAAGACAAATGGAATTGTAGAACTTTCCCTAAATCCTGGGGGAATTCTAAACTCGTTTTACTTGACTAGGATGTTCATGTTTGGCATTACATGCAGTAGACATTTTCTCATCTTGGCCGTGTTTTGTATTTTGTTGTCTGTTTGGAATAAATATCCAACTATAATTGTAATAATGGTCAAACTGATTTTAACAGGGAAAAGAAAAAGTCCAGACCCGAAGTGTTCACAAACACTTCTTCTATGGAATTGGTGGCACGTGAGGAGTTTCAGGAGGAGCGCAGGCATTCATTTCCCAGGGAATTGCGTTGCATGTCCCTAAGGGAGAAGCAGATTGTGTAGAAGAATCAGGAGGAGTTCCAGTCCACCTCTCTATCCTTAGGTGGATTGGATGGTTCAAGGGACGAGCAGTGATGGGAGCTCCACATGTAGGTCACTAGCTCAAAGATGGCAGGGATTACAGGCGACTGATAGTTATAACTGGGCAGCAGTTGAGACGAACGGGTGTCTCTTTGCCAGAGCTTCTCATTAGTGACATCCTTCGCCTCCTGACAGCCCTGAGGAGGCTAGAAACTGGACAGGTGTGGATTCCTGCGCCTCTGTGCTCTGACTGTAACTGTTACCTCAAAGCACTTTGGAGGAGATACGTGAGAGGAATTGCCTTTGTTGCCTCTGTCATCTAATCTCGCACAGACGGATTGCAACCTGGACTGCAAACTGGCGCCTTTTGCTCAGATTCTGCTGACATCCTTAAATTTTTCTTACAAATGAAAAGATCAGACTTGCGTAAGGAAATCTTCAGTTGGAGGAGGAATGAACATACGTGGAATAACTTGTGAAGAAAAATCTAAAGATAGCTGCTGTCTTCTGTCCTTAAAAAGCCCTTGGGCAGGAATCTGAAGAGCTCTCTGTAGTAATGCTGTCAGTATCTTTCCCAGAGTAGTGGCATTCCGTCAGCTTACTGGAGACTGAGTTTAGAAGCTTTTAGCTAGGATTTTTCTTGGAATGCAGTCACTGTCCTTGGTTGGAGCTAGAGGTATGTGCAGAATTTGGCTACCACTGGCTAGAAGTGGGGCATTTTGCATCCTGTACAAATTGCCAAATACGTGGTGAAGTTAAATAGACTAAGCTGGCATTTTCAAATGGAGCTTTACTGCCTCCAGGCTAAACCCTGCTTTCCTGACAGTTGATACTGCACTGTGGCCATTAAGACTCACTTGTTTTGCATCTTACAAAGCACAAGAGTGATTTGCGCTGCAGGTGGATGCTGGGTAGTGAGACATCTGCATGTCCATGTACCAGCAGAGACCAGTAGACACCCCTGAAATCCATCCATAGCTAGGGTAGTCCATGCAATAGAAGTGAGTGGGAACAGACTTACCCTTCCTGCGTGTTTTTACACTACCACAGCAGCAGCTGTTCTGGCTCGTAAGCAGAAACCTTTACATGCCGCCGTGCTCTTCGGTTTGCAGCAGCAGTATATCAGCAGCTGAAAGGAACTTTGACATAAACGTATGGAGAGGAAAAAAAAACAAACCCAAACAAATTTGGGAGAAAAAAAAATGGTGTGAGTGACTGTTTTGAATTAACTTCATTAATTTCCTTTGTGTTGCGTTTTGTTTTTTAAGGTCCAGGTCTCCCTGTGCCACTTCCTCTCGCTCTAGAAGTTCGCATACCTACTGCAAGTCAAGATCAGGTCCTTCCCACCCTCGCTGCTGCTCTCAATCATCTAGCCGTGACCCCTCTCATTCCTACCCACGATCACCACCGTATCCAAGAAGAGGCAGAGAGAAGAGTCGAGGCTGTCATTCTAGCTCAAGGTCACGTGGTTATCCCCACTCAAGGTCAAGGTCGCATGGCTCTCCCCACTCATGCTAGTGGACTCACCCTTTCTCTCATCTTCCCTTAACTGAACATTTTTGGAAAAAATACTGCCGATACAGAATTTAAATAAAAGCTGTTTTATGAAACATTACAAAAGATGACAGTGTGCACCTCGCCCATTACGACTGGACTGCGCCCTTTTTTCCTCTTGGCACTGGTTCTACCAGAGGAAGCCTCGTCAGACAGTGAATAAAAGCCAGTTACAAAAGGAACCATCGTTAATACCATGGAGGAGTACAACAAGGACAACACTGCGACACCCTGAGATGTCCCCTCCCCGCGCTGTCCCTGCGGTGCGGGCAGCCAAGTGCCACCCGGCAGAGCCCCAGCATCTCCTCCAGGCTGCCTTGGGACAGGAGGGGACAGCAGGTGGGGACAGCCCGGGGGTGACAAGAGGGGACAGCTGGTAGTAACAGGCCTGGGGGGTGACAGGAGAGACAGCTGGTGGGGACAGCCTGATGGGTGACAGGAGGGGATAACTGTTGGGGACAGCCTGGGGGTGGTGGGAAGGGTCAATGGCTGGAGAAAGCCTGGGGGTGACAGGAGGGGACAGCAGGCAGTGGCAGCCTGGGGGGTGACAGGAGGGGACAGCAGGCAGTGGCAGCCTGGCGGTGACAGGACCTCAGGCGCCAGATCATGGGCCGCGAGAGGCTGAAGGCGACCCGCTGCGACCTGCAGGTCACCAGCGCCCAGACCATGGAAGGTGTGTGGGGGCGGCGGGACCGGGGACCGGGGACCGGCCGGCTGGCGGTGGCGCAGGCGCCCAGTGAGGCGGTTGGGCCGCGGCCGGCAGCGGTGACTTGTGCTGGGGCCTCAGAGCTGCTCTTCCGTGGTTGTGCGCTGGCAGCTGGCGTCAGGGCTGTGTGCGCAGCCAGGCACAGCAGCGTACGGGGTCGATGGGCGACACCGCGCGTGGAAGAGGTTTGGTTTCTGGGAACCCTTCTAGGTAAAACGAGAAGGGAATGTGGGACAATGCCTTGTCATCACAATCCTGCCAGATTTCTTTGAAAGCCGGCAGAGAAGGCTGAACGTGATAGAAAAGGAGTGGGTGGCTAATTTGAAGGGGAAAAAAGTGGGTTTGGTGACTGAAATTTGTCTTCAGCCACTTTTACTCCACCGCATTGGAAAAGTGGTGCTTGGCTGTTGCAGAAACTGCTCAGTAGCAACGTTTGGGATCAAGAGTGTATCTGTGAGTGAGAATGTATGCAGACCCTTGAAAGCCATCTTGTAGACGAGCGTTCTGTCTAAAGTATACTTGGCATTTCTTGCCAATACAGCTTCTTTGCTGCACCAAAGACATGTTCATTCAGATGCTATTGAGCATCATTTCTTCATTTCTTTCAAACGGTGCATTTTTGTCGTGGTACTGCGTGTTAGACGGTGTCAGGGCAGTACTGAAGTTTTATGGCAGATCAGTTATGGTGAATATACCTAAAAATGTTCTTAGAGAAGCCCTAAGTTCTTTTGAATCTCAGAAATGGTGCTTGATTCTCAGAGACGGTAATGGTTTTGTATTACTTAGCGTGCTGTTTCAGTTTGGTAATCTTCCGTCTGGCAAAGCTTGCATGTGATTAAAGACTTTGGAATATGACTTGTCAGAAATACAAAGACTTGGAAACCGTCTCCATTCCTTAAACATTCAAATTTTAACGGTTGGGTTTTTTTTTCCTTTTTCCTGTGGTTCTGTGACATTCCCACAACAGTCTTGTCTTTACAATGTGTACTCATAGGATTTTTTCCTCTTCCTCTTTGATGTATTAAAACTGAAACAGAGTAACATGCCTGCTGTGGTAACTGTAACTTTGGCCCCAGCCTTTCCAGTGGTTGGACCTAAACACGCTGTTTACCTACAGATAGGTAAAGTATGTTCAGGAGAGTATCTGTGAGCAGACTTAACAGCACGGTGTTAGGGGTCTTGGGGGTGTTACGGGATCGCGTGTCATATACAGCAGTAGAGACAGACATGCAGGTAGAGGTACAGGTTGTGACACAGATGCTTACTGGAACTTCTGTAAGGGTGTTTTCCCTGTGAAAATGCAAAAATCCCCCAGCGGTTGTCAGAGCAAAGCTAAGGAATATATTTCGGTGTCATTTATGTGTATGCCAGATTTTGGGGTTTTATACATAACGGTGAATTTCCGTTTTTATTGAACAGCATCTACGTGCTTAAAGTCACCTTCAGAAGATGAAGGAAAGAACTAGGCCTGGATGTCCTGCCTAAAGGGGGTTCTCGGAGATCTTCCCTGTGGAGATACGGTCGTGGGTTTTATAACTTTGTGCAGGAGTCCTGACTAAATGTTGGCATGATCTTGGAAAGACCCTTCAGTGAACCCTGAGTGAAGATGGCCAACTTGTTCAGATTTTTCCGAGCCGCGTGATCACGGAAATCTCGTAATAGAAGCAATGCTAATAGAAGCTAAAAGTAAACAGGATTTTACACATCCTGGGGAAAAAAAAAAGAGATGGTGGACTCTTTTTGAAGATGGTGGGAAGGCAAAATGGATGGTTGGGATGTGTTTGAAAAGGTGGGAGGCGGGGTGGGGGTGTCCTCTTCCGTGCTCGCTATTCTAGAGACATGTTCTAGGGTTTTGTAAGCTAACAGGAGCAAAAGCAATGAAAGTTAGATCAGGAAAGAGCCTCATGTTGTAGCAGACTCTGCTTTAGTGACTTTAGAGACCATTTTGCTGTTGGCATTGAAACGATTCAGAACAAATGGAAAAGATTTTGCTGCTTGTGTTTGACCTGAAGATTTCTGGAAAGGTGCCGTGAGTGTGTGGAGATGATAAAAGCATGACGCTGTGTGTAAAATGTTGCTTTTCTATCTGTAAAGGGGTTCCCTGAAGTGCTATGTCATGACATATTAATATCACTCTTACAAACTGACTGATGCTTTCTCTGTATTGATGTTGTTTCCAGAATACACAGATGACAATGCCCTGATTCCAAGGCACTCATCGGTAACTGTTAGGGGAGTCCCTGTTAGAGGAGTTAAAGCTACCGGCAAGACAGACCTTGGGTAAGTAGCCGTAACGCGCTGTGTCCTGTGGGAGGGGTTTCAGTGTGTTCACCTTCTTTGTGGCTGTTGGTTTACGGAGGCATTCAGGTTGTATCTTTCTTGTTAAAGCTGCTGTTAACTTTTGTTGTGACAGGGCAGATTTGAAGGTATCTGTCCCAAAGCAGACTTAGATTTTTCAGCCCGCTGGGACGTGGCATTCAAAGTCCAACAGTGGTAGCTGTTCTGATGTTTGAATTGGGTTTGTTCTTGGGGTTGTTTTTTCCGAGAGTCAAGTTCTCCATCCTGTTTCCTCTAAGCAGAGAGATTCCTTATTTTATGCTTTTGCTTGTATTACTTTTAGAGTAAACGGAGAGACACATTGCAGTGTGAACTGGTGATTTGTTCCCATCTGCCAGCAGTCTGAGTCTCCGTGTTTGACTGCTTCCTTTGTTTGGGGGCGGGGGGGCAGGGTATTCTTACACCCCAGAGGGGGGGGGGTGGCGGGGCTGCATGCTATCTCCAGTGGAAAGACTGAGAGTGGCCAGCTGGCAAACCGTGCAAACAAGAAGTTTCATTCTTAAGTGATTCCTATTAGTTTCCTAAAGACAATGCCTGTGTCGGGCAAGAGAAAAAGAGCAACGTCCTAAAGCGTATTGCCTTTTGTGCCAGGACGGTGAAGGAACAGTTGATCTTTTCCAAACCTGAAGCTCAGAAAGCAGTTGGGCACATTCCCAAATGTTGGTAGTTACCTTTCTGTGTTTGATTTCACCCTAAGCTGCTCTCTGTGCTCCAGGTATTACTGCTGTATTCCTCAGATTTATGGAGGACAGAGAACCTGATTACAATTGCAGATACTCAAATGTAAGCCTGACTACAGCATTATCGCTGTCATCAATGTATTCGTACAGTCCAGTTCTGTATCAGCTGCATCAGCATGGTTTGAATGGTCATGTTTTCCAGTCTTCTTCAAGACAGACCTCTCCTCCACCATGAGTAGATATTACTGACTTGTGGTTTTGCCGTGTCTTTCTAATGTTAGTTCTCAATAAATAAAGTATACCGGCGAGTTACAGCGTGTCTCAAACATAACAGTACAGCAGCATCCTAGTACCCATGAAGCATCTGCAAGCAAACCCCCCTGAATTTATGTGGCTCTCCTGTAAGCTTTGAGCATATTAGTGCTTCCCGGCACTACCAAGAGTTTCTGGATGCCACAGCACTGTGCTGCTAAGCATGGCCTTGTTTGGGGTGTTAATTTAGATCGGGATGCTTAGTGCTGTCTTGTCAATATAGCCTCCATTTCTGGTTGGATGGCACCCTCTCCTGGTGTTGGCATGCTGCCCTAAAATGAGAGGCTAGGTGCCACTAGCATCAAAGATCCAAGAAATACCTGCACGTGGGGGTAAGGGATGAATGCCGCTGCTCTGCTAAAGTTGCAAATGGATCGGGCAGGTCAGCTTTCTATTCCTTCAGCTGGAACCATTGTGGAAACAACTGGTAGAGTCGTTAGTGTTTGGGAATGGTGAATGCATGCTGTCACGGTGGAGAGGCCTTCAGAAATGCGTTAGTCACCTTGTAGTATCTTCCTCAAGGCAAGTGGATGGAAGAAACCGTGGTGTGGGAATCTAAAGCTTTTCCTCGCGCTTCCTCATCTTCAGGAGGTACGTGGCTGTACTTGCGAGCCTGATGGTGGTGTAGCAGTGGCAGGAAGTGTGAGCCTTTCTATTTGTGCAGGAATTGCACAGCAGCCTTTGGGTTGCCTCTGCTCGTGGGACGCTTTGGATGATGTATGAGTTGTTTGTTAACTGATGGACGGTTGCATGTTTGATTCATGAGTAGCATGCAGGTACAGACCAATGAGTATGTGGAATCTCGGCAAGGGCTTGTGTGTCATAAGCGTTTCCTAAAATATTGTAGCATGTTCAAGATGATCTTAAAGCAAGTTCTGGTAATCAAGACTTTTTTTCTTATTTTTTTAACACAGGCCTCCTCGATCACAGAAAATCCTAGGAACTGCTTTCAGGTGATGTTTCTACTGCTATTGGTAGTCACTTTAGGCTAAGTATGGTAGGTACCTGAACACAGTGCTGGGGCTTCCACCAAGAAACACTTTTCTACAGACAACTGTTCTTGTTTTGTCAGAGGAGTGTAGAAACCAAAGTGCTCTATCTGGTACCTATTTGTGATAGTGGGGCTATACAGATTGCCTGAAGGTACCTTCGTATTTGGATGGCTGACTATTCAAGAACAGAAAACTGTAGCACAGTCTTCACAGTTTTGGTACTTAGAGGGCAGAAAGAAAATATGTGAGGACTTCTTCTTGCACTGCTGTATTCTGTATCTTAGAGTCATTGGGGACAAAGAAGGAATGGGATTTTGGGCTTTATTTCAGTTGCACTGAATGTACCAGGAGAGCGCACTTTAAGTATAGAAATAAATTTCCGTATTCATAAGACTACCAGAACACAATGTTTTGATGTTCAGGTTTTATAAACTGTTTTCACTGCTTTATGTTGGTTTCAAGTGCTTTATTTTAAGTTCTGATCATCTTTCTTTCTTCTTCTAGAAGTCGAACTGAGCCAGCGAGTAGAACATCAAAAGAGGTATGTAAAAACACAAGCTGAAACTTTTTTCTACATGCTGCACCTAAGTCTAAGAAATGTAGCCTTGTACTAATTCTTTTTATATATAGAAAAATATATAAAATATATATGTTTTATATATAATATTTATAATATATATATAAAACATATTTTCCAGTGAAACATAGTGTATGCTGTAAACCCAATGTATTTGATTCAGCATAGTGAAAACTGAGCAATGCCAACATTTGTGCGGTTCTAATGTGAATAATGGTATTTGTGCCTAGTAAGGCATTGCATTTCGTACTGACTAGGCTAGACTATTTCTTGCACGACTGTGTGTTGTACCAGTAATGTATGCTCATTTGTAGAGCTTGTAGGTTCAAGGTTTGCACCACTGAACTTGGTACACCACCACTTTGAATTTACATTTGGAAAAGGGGCAGCCTTTTTCTTCCGGTCAGAAAACACTGTTGTTCTTCTGCTAAGACATGAATAAGTAACTCGAGGAGATACTTGACTCGTAATGGCCTAGATCTCCATTTGGCCCTTGGGGGGAATGCTACGTGCCACGATGCATTTCAAAATAGCCCTCATAGTACAAACATTACTTTGTGGTGGTGTTTGGTTTTCCTCTGTAAGTATAACTGCTTGTTCTTCACTAGAATGGAGTGAGGCGTTACACGAGCTCTAGGTCACTGGATCTGATCACTTTGTAAGCTCTTAGGATAACTTCATCTAGAAATTCGTGAACTTGGGGTCTAATTAAAGGAAACGAAAGACAGCGCAAAAACTATACTGCGTTCATGTATCACACCTGTGTGCATTTAGTAAATGATGAGCTATTAACTGATTAATTTATAAACTGCGCTGACAATGTTTCCTGTAGTGACACTTCCTTCTCAAATAAACGGAAATAATTATTTTAGATCCTTTCGAGCTGCAAATGGACAGCTTCCTTAACCCTCCGTCTTTTAAGCAGTTGTGAGCATTTGACAAGGGTCCCCCTCTGAGGTATTCTCAGCAATAGGTTGATCTCAGGAGGGGTTGGTTGCTTTAGTTTCTTCTCATTAACAACGTAGGCATACTTAAGCTGTTTAAGGTTTGGAGACTTTGTTTTGAACAAGTACAAATTCCACTGGCTTGGAGGTGGCTCTTCCGGTGACGCTCAGAGGATATAGCGCAGGCTTTCATACAGCAGTAGGGGTGAACTATTGCTCTGTTTTGATTGTAGAACTTGAATATGTGTTTAATTTTTCTGAATAGGTTGGCGACCCTTCTGCACCTCTTTCTCTGGCCCAGCTTATTAAGGTATGCTTAGATGTACTTGCTTGTGAAATAGTGTTTGTAAACCTTACACTGTGCTCTCTAGCTGGATAACTGCTGTAATATGAGCAAAACATTAATTGTTAATAATTCAGAGTGTTTCTCCTAACTTTGAAATGTTACTTTGATACTATCCTGTAGAGAGTAGTTCCCAGCTTGGGAAGATGGAAGGGGAGCACCTTACTGGCCTCAGTGTAATGCTGCAGTGTTACTCATCTGCAAGACACAAAGAAGCAGCACTTCAGAAGCTGTTTACCATTTTTCATACGTCCCGCTCATTGTTCATTGGAAACTAACACAATTTTTACAGCAGGATTTAATTGGCTGTAAGTTATGGACATTTCTAGGGCCTTTGCAACAGCCAGAACAGACGTGTTTCTGGAACATGGACAATTGCATGACTGTTTTTGAATTTCTAGTCATTACAGTTACAGGTCCATTCTTTGAATGGTGCGGGACTGCCTGAATTGTGGCATACAGGCAGAGGACGACGCAACCTAATTTGTTTACATGCAGACTGTGGAAACTGTGCAAGTGCACCTAATTGTTGATAGGACTGTGCCAGTGTTTATGCGAGGCACATCAGCAGACGTGACCGCCTGAAAGCATGTTTTGTAATGGAACTGCTGGTATTTTGTGCTCAGCAACGTGTAACGTTGTCTGGGGAAACACTAGTGATTGCACTTGGTGAAGAGACGTAGTGCTAGCCACAGAAGTGATTAAAAACATAGTCTTTAAAGTTACAAAGAGTAGAGAAGGCAGGGCCTAACGCAGAGGAGCTAGTTCTTTCCTCTGAAAATGAAGGCCAGAGCTCATTTCCACGAGAAAGAAATCTTTTCCCACTGGGAACGTCTTCCCTCGCTCACTGCAGAAATTTAATTGTGTTAATTAACATTTTGCGGCAGGGTGGGGGTGGGGGTGGGGGTGTGTGCAGAATTAGTTTGGGAAGCAGCCACCAAAAGACATTGGCCTCCCTCAGGGCTGTCCCTTGGTTCTGTAAAGGCATGTGAAATTTACTCTAAAATGTGGAAAACTGTCCAAGCTTTTGAGAAATTCAAAGATTTCAGAAATACGGAGATAGGTAACAAAGCAGCTCCGAACTGTTACCCTAACCTCTTTAGTGCAGGCTGGCACAGGAGGCAATGTGTAGTAAGAACTTTTCTGCTTTGCTATGACTATGTATTGAATGCCATAGTTAATGTCGGCCTGTTCCTAGGAATGTGTTGTGGGTTTTGGGTGTGTTTTGTAAACCATTTGGGTTCAGACAAATCAGTCAAGTGTCTATAAAAGTTCTCTGCAAATGTTACTGGAAATGATTTCATAGATGGCGATCTGGATTATGTTCCTGCGTATATGGAACAGCTAGATGAAATCACATGTGGAAACTAGTTGGTTGCTTTTGTGAGTGAATGCATGTAAAAAGGAAAACATGAGCAGTTGGTCTGTAGGATAGGTGCTTGAAGTTCCAAATAATGTACAGTCACCCCCTTTGACCCTGCTTGTATCTGGACTAGTGTGGAATAGAAACATTTGAAGAAGTACTGTGTAAAAAAAAAACATCTGGCTTCCATAGTTCGAAGATCTAGTTCTGCGTAAGGTTTATATTACAATTTGCGTGTTAAAAGGACAGTGCCAACTGGAAAAAATTGTAGTTCAGTCACTTTCTATGAAGAAGCGAATGGCGGCGGGGGAGGGGGCGGAACCGTGCGGTTTGGACTGCCTACAGCACATGATGGTCAGATGTCTGCTGAAAAGAATCTTTTGTCTTGCTGAGGGATTACAGAAAGCTTGATTCCTTTTAATGCTTCTGGGTCTGAAGCTGAATTTCAGCAAGCAAAACCAACTGCCACGACTCTGAAGCTGTGTGTCCTTTTGATGCTGCAGAATGTAAATACTGCTACTTGCACACATCTTTCTTGGTTAAATGTACCGTGGCTCGCTTCTTTGACTAGTCTGGAGCTTAAAGACCAGCTTCAAAATGCTGGCTGGTGTGCTTTTTTCTACACATAGCTTCAGTCCGCTTGGACAAAACTTGGATTGGCTTCACAAGTCTTTATGTAAGGTACAAAGAGAGCCTATTTGTAGCCTAATGTGTGTGTCAAATAACCATTACCTGTTAAACAGACTGCCAACCTGGCTGAAGCCAATGCTTCCGAAGAGGATAAGATAAAGGCGATGATGATACAGTCCTGCCATGAATACGATCCATCCAAGTAAGTATCAAATGTGGTCTTCAAAGGTTATGGAAAAAGTATGGAGATGTTTCTTTTAAGAAGAGAGACACATGCATACCTTTTCCTTTTTTTCCCCAAACCTTCTAGTTACTTGAGGGAACCCTTGGATCTGCCTCCACCGTCATCCAGTTGCTTTTGCTGTGGAAAACCTGGCCACTATGCCAAGAACTGCCCGGTAAATAGGGTAAGATTGGGGCTGGCCTCTGGTGTTACCGAGCTTTTAGGGTTTTTTACCTTGGCATTTATGTGACAAAGACATGAACACTCCCAGTAAGAATTGTTTCTCTGGGGGCGAAATGTTACATGGCGATGTTGCAAAGCCCTTCCAAATTCAAAAGAAACCCGGAATTCTAAATGTGAAACTTTTTTTTTCTCTAGCTCACAGACATTAAAGATGTCCATAGATCTTTCTCAGTGAACTTTCATACATATTTGTATCTATTTCAATAGTACTGGAAATTTTCCTGGTTCTAACTCTTTCTAATGACAGTTCAAAGTTGTTGGTATTTCCTCTAAAAACAAGAGGTTTCTGTTGACCCCGTCTATTGAGTATCTGTCAGTTTTAACTACAGAAGCCTCTGGCTGAATATTCATGCCGTTTAACATCAGTCCCTGAATGTACATGCAGGAGGGATGAATTCAGCCTTCCTATATAGAAGTGAATGTAAGTTTCCATGGGGGCTGATTCGGAGCCCTGAATTAAGCTCTCACTCGTTGCCCAAGGGCTTTGGAGGGGGAACAGGTTTGTGTCTCTGCTCTGAGCAGACGGTGAGCAAAGGGCTATTTCACCCTGAAGGGTCCTGAAGTTAAGCCAAAGAATGACGACTGGGTTCAAAACTCTGCTCAAGCCTGTGGTACGTCCTGGCTATGCTCGTTGGGGAAAGCAGGAGTATGAGTCGAGCAGCCATTATGTTAGGTAAAAGGAGGGGATTAAAGGCTTTCGCTGCTTAAAATTATCTCTGAAACGTCATTTTAAGCGTGCGTCTGAAGAGGAGAGATGTCTGCATTTCTGTTCTCAACAGGACAAAAATGTGGAGCCTGTTCGCAGAATGAAAAGGAGCACCGGAATTCCAAGGAGTTTCCTGATGGAGGTGAAGGATCCCAACACAAAAGGTGCCATGCTGACAAAGGCTGGGAAATACGGAATACCAACTATTAATGCGTAAGTATGGAATTAATCGGGCCGACCAAAATGCGAATGAGAGCAACCATGCGTAAATGTCTGAGTGGCAATGCAGCCGAGGTGGCCAGCCTCTAATTACGAGGGAGGAAGCACTACCATCGTATCTTAACCTTAAAATCTGCAATACTTTCCCATATTGAAATAGAGTAGCCCTGCTGTTCATGCCCCGGGAAGCTGGCTGACCTTGGGGTATGCTAAGAACCTGTATTTCTGCAAGGCATTTCAGTAGTGTTTCCAGCTGGCATCATTCTCTCTGAATGCTCGTTCTGCTTCTGGTTTACGTTTCAAAGGCTTCTTGCAAAATTTAACAAATAGCCCTTGGACTGAGATTTCCTCCTCCTCTGACTTTTAGCAAATCTCATGTGTGAAACGGGCTGAAGTGTTCCTGTTGCTATAAACTAAGAAATTACTGCTGTGTGCTGACAAGAGTGGCTGTTGGAAAGTGCACTCGGTAGCACTTCCCTTTTTCTGTCATGGGTCTCCTCTTGTAGAAGCTGTAGCACAGACTTCTTTCATTTACAAAATGAAATTACTTGGGGGACGAACTTTACCCTGATCCAGCAATTTACATTTACCCTCTGGCAAAGGAGAGGTGGGATTCCTTTCCCCTGCTCTCTAGCTGTCAAGCAATTATTTTTCTAGTCTGAGCTAATTTTGTAGTTGATCCGACAGATGGGAGAGTTCTGCAGAAGGAAAAATGTTCCCCCCTCCTTCTTCTTCTGATAGTGTGGCTCTAGAGAAGTCATTTAGCGTAAATGCCTACGTTGTAGAAAGCCAATGTGGAGTGAGAAGACTTCCACCTATTACCTTCGTTTGATAAAATCCAAAGCTTGGAAAATTTTTCCTTTCCCATCTTTCACTTTTTTCTTTTTCCTTCCCCACCTGCCCTCCAGGGAAGCTTATGCTAGAGAGAGAAAGGAAAAGCCACCCTTTTTACCAGAGGAGCCCTCCTCCTCCTCCGCAGACAGGCCTGTTCCAAACGAGTTGTTATGTCCCATTTGTAAAGATCCAGCAACGGATGCAGCGCTTATTCCCTGCTGTGGAGCAAGTTACTGTGACGAATGTAAGTGAGTAATGTCATGTAAGGAGTAAACTCCCCTCCCGTGTTTTTTAATCCAAAACACCACATCGGATCTTCTGAAAGCAGGAATAGGAGATCACCTGTGCTACGCGGTCTATTTCATTCTTCAGTATGCCCGGAGTAGGAAAGGCCTCTTCCCCGTAATGGGGGGGGGGGGGGGGGGGGAAGGCGCCACAGAGCTTTTTTCCCTTTCTGTGTATCTAGTCAAATCTTCTTCACATGCGGAAGGTCGAGTACGAGAAGAGTGCATAATTGTGCAGGTGATTACAGTATTAGATGTGGAATGCACGTAGTTTGTCCACAGCTCTTTCTCTCATACACAACTATAGAGCCAGCTCTGGTGGCTGACTCTGGTCCGCCACAAACAGGCAGTCGGGCATTTAATCTACATTCTTTGCCACAGGAGTTGGTTAAACCTTCAAAACTTGAACCGACTCACGGCTTTTTGAGATGTGCTTTGTTCATTAGCCTTGATGTTGGTGGCTTCTTGCTGTACTCGGTAGTGGAAAAAAGACTAGTCCAAACATCAGGACACAGCCCACTCTATGTCTTCAGCTGTTACAGCGGGGGAATGTCAAAACTGTAGAGCGATTTGCTGCATACTGGGCATTTTTTACACTACTGACCATTTATAGCTTCATGCTCTCCATTCAAGACCGTATCCACCCATTAATCGTCTGTGTGTTCTTATAATTGATGAGAACCCCAAAGATTTCCCTACTTTGGCTGAAACCTATTTTGACGCTTCTAATTACACACAGGTATTAGAACAGCTTTACTGGAGTCAGAGGAACATACTTGCCCGGCGTGTCATCAGACAGGTGTTTCTCCTGACGCTTTAGTTGCCAACAACTTCCTGCGCCAGGTAACGTGGTGACTTTTTCATCAACTGTTTGTAAGGAAAGTCTGTTTGTAAAAAGCTGAAAGGGAGGAAATTGTTGACATCTCCTTAAAGAAGGATAAACTGAATAAGGCTGCATTTCCTTTTCAAATGCGTTGTCTGTTGTTACAGAAGCTGACAACTCTTTAGAGATAATCAGGCAAACTCAGGTCAAACTTTTGTCTAAACATGCTTGCCTGCCTCTCAGATTTGCTGTTAACACCGAAGTCCTTTAACTACAGATACTCTGAGCTACCAGTCCTTAATAGCAGTGTTTCCTGTGATGTGTTCCTATCTCTGTGTGCTGCTTTACTCTAGGCTTGATAGCATGTATGGGATTATACAAGTCATTTTACCCTGTGGAGGCTTTTCTTCATCTATTGTCGTCATAATCTGACACTTTGATCTTTTTGTCAATGTTCTTCTGCCTCTAGGCTGTGAACAACTTCCACAGTGGAACCGGCTACACAGCAGGGCTCCATAAGGAGACTCAGCAGCAGCAGCGACAGCCGCCGTCACCGCCTGCACGACCACTTGTGACTGTGACACCTGCTGCTCAGGTGACTGCCACCAAACTTTCTAAATCTTCCTCTCTGTCAGTCAGTGGTCTGTTAAGTTTTATTTCAACATATGCTTTTGAAATACAGTATTTATTAGAGCTTATTTTCCAACTGTTTGCATTTATTCACAAGGGCTTTCCGGTCCCTGTAGCAAGACAACCGGCAGTACCATGTCTTCTGGGCCCCCAAGAGCAAAAAATACCCACACCTGGTGAGTGACCGTAACTTTAGAATTTCTTCTAAAAAAATTATCTTCAGATGAACTGAATGGGATTTATTTCTTTTTCCTCTCCCCACTCCAAAAGGTCATCCAATGAGAGCCAGTGCAGTTCGCTCAGCAGGTGGCAGACCAGGCTGGGGACTGTAAGTATTTCACAGAAATTCAGTCTATGACGACTTGTAACCTGTTAAACCAGGCTGTAACACCTACATTACTTCTACAGTAGCTGATTTATAATGAAATGCCTGTGCACAGGTAGCTGTGGAGAATACAAGTGGCAATTCATTTTTAAGTGGCTCAGCTTGAGTTGGCTCTAACAAAGGGGATCTGTGCTTGCAGTAAAACGATTACAAATCAAACTCCAGTATGTGACCCAAAAGTAGACTCTGAAAAACAAACGCTTTTGGAGGAAACCGTAAGTATATATCAAAATTAAACATAATGACAGGATGAGGTGCAAAGCCACCCTTTCGAATTACTGGCTGGATAGGGCTGAAGAAATTGATTTCCCAACTGAAGTCAGCCTCCAACATTTGATTTTTAATGACTTAGTGATGGAGCAAATTGTTGGAAGAGTCAGTGCTGGTTTTTTGTGACCATTTTGAATTTCTTTAGTCTAGTCATCTCAAATAGCCAAGCTGCTTTCTCTCTGTTGGAGAGAGAGGAATCTGTTTTTGCTGTTATTGCCATATCAGTTAGTTCTTCCTTTTGGTATGTATTTGTTATGGATAGATTATAAGTGTGCGTCGTGTTTATAAAATCTTAAAGATAAATCAAAAGAAAACGCAGCATCCGTCCCAGAGACACCTAAAATTCTCAGGTTCAGTAAGCAAGGAAAGAACAGTTCAGGGGCAAGACCAGGCCAAACAGATCATCACGAGGCAACAACCTAGGAAGTTTATGGGGAAGAATTGAAAGGAAGTTTGAGAGAAGCTTGGTTAATATCTGTGCAGTACTTTGAAGCTCGGAAGTGTGAAGTAGGAAGTGTATGGAGGAGTGGCAGAGGAGCCGTGGGCACCTGGCACCTGGGAGATGGGAGTCTCCTTTAAGCGTGGGCAGCCTCTGCCCACAGTCACAAAGCTGAATGGAGGGGGAGAAGCCTGAGGCAACTACTTGGGGTGAGGGTGTGGAAGGCAAGTGTGAGGGTCCAGAAATGAGGGTAGGCTCAAATGGACAGGAAGCTGCCAGAAAAATGCTCAGGTTGAGAACAAGAAGGGCTCGCCACCGTGCTCCCGCTTCATTCACATTCCTCTTTAAAATCAGGGCAGAGTGTGACAGTGACACGCGGTTTTGGGTTTCTCTGGAAGTTCAAATGGAGGACGTCCACGTAGCACACGTACCCAGAGGACTCGGGCCCCGACACTGCCATCATCAACAGCAGCCTCTGTACCTGTGCCTCCACCTCCCTTGCATCCTCCCCCACCCCAGGTGCTTCCTTTCCCGCTGGCGGTACCACCACCACCACTACCTCCTCAGTTTCCACCTGGTCAGCCTCCATCTGCTGGGTATACCACCACCCCGCTCCAGAATATCCCCCAGCTCCTGCAAACATGTCATCAGCCAACAGCACGGCCAGCGACTCATTCAAATACCCTCCCAGCGACACCAGCACTTTCTTTATAGGATCACAGGGTCATTTAGGTTTAGTTGGAAAAGACCTTTAAGATCATTGAGTCCAGCAGTTAACCTAAACCTACACATTCCGCCATTACAGCAGGTCCCTAAGCGCCACCTCTACATTTCTTTTAATACACCCAGGGATGGTGACCCAACCGCTTCCTTGGGCAGCCTGTTCCAACGCTTGACAAACCTTTTGGTGAAGGAATTTTCCCAAATATCCCATCTCAAGCTCCTGTGGCGCAACTTGAGGCCACTTCCTTTCCTCCTATCAATTGTTACCTGGGAAAAAAAGAGACCGACCCCCACCTCACCACAGCTGCCTCTCAGGTAGTTGCAGGGAGCAGTGAGGTCTCCCCTCAGCCTCCTTTTCCCCAGGTTAACCAACCCCAGTTCCCTCAGCTGCTCCTCACAGGACTTGTGCTCCAGAGCCTTCAGCAGCTTTGTTGCTCTTCTCTGGACACGCTGCAGCACCTCGGTGTCTTTCTTGTAGTGAGGGGCCCAAAACCGAACCCAGTGTTGGAGGTGCAGCCTCACCAGGGCTGAGTGCAGAGGGACAATCCCTTCCCTGGTCCTGCTGGCCACCGTCTTTCAGGCAGAAGCCAGGATGCCGTTGGCCTCCCTTGTCTAGGGAAGAGTTTTACGGGAACAACGGAGACTTCAAAAGGAGTAAGTGTTTGGCTCCAGGAAGTTGCACGGGTTTGCGCTTTGGTATTTCGTTAGCACCTTGGACTGCAGTTACACTAAAGCGCATCTGGCAGAAGCAAAAATGGCATCGTGTTTTATCCAACAGACCTTTTCATTGCAGTTGGTAAATGTGCAAAACTCAAGCAAGACAAATGGAATTGTAGAACTTTCCCTAAATCCTGGGGGAATTCTAAACTCGTTTTACTTGACTAGGATGTTCATGTTTGGCATTACATGCAGTAGACATTTTCTCATCTTGGCCGTGTTTTGTATTTTGTTGTCTGTTTGGAATAAATATCCAACTATAATTGTAATAATGGTCAAACTGATTTTAACAGGGAAAAGAAAAAGTCCAGACCCGAAGTGTTCACAAACACTTCTTCTATGGAATTGGTGGCACGTGAGGAGTTTCAGGAGGAGCGCAGGCATTCATTTCCCAGGGAATTGCGTTGCATGTCCCTAAGGGAGAAGCAGATTGTGTAGAAGAATCAGGAGGAGTTCCAGTCCACCTCTCTATCCTTAGGTGGATTGGATGGTTCAAGGGACGAGCAGTGATGGGAGCTCCACATGTAGGTCACTAGCTCAAAGATGGCAGGGATTACAGGCGACTGATAGTTATAACTGGGCAGCAGTTGAGAAGGAACGGGTGTCTTTTGCCAGAGCTTCTCTGCAGTGACATCCTTCGCCTCCTGACAGCCCTGAGGAGGCTAGAAACTGGACAGGTGTGGATTCCTGCGCCTCCGTGCTCTGACTGTAACTGTTACCTCAAAGCACTTTGGAGGAGGTACGTGAGAGGAATTGCCTTTGTTGCCTCTGTCATCTAATCTCGCACAGACGGATTGCAACCTGGACTGCAAACTGGCGCCTTTTGCTCAGATTCTGCTGACATCCTTAAATTTTTCTTACAAATGAAAAGATCAGACTTGCGTAAGGAAATCTTCAGTTGGAGGAGGAATGAACATACGTGGAATAACTTGTGAAGAAAAATCTAAAGATAGCTGCTGTCTTCTGTCCTTAAAAAGCCCTTGGGCAGGAATCTGAAGAGCTCTCTGTAGTAATGCTGTCAGTATCTTTCCCAGAGTAGTGGCATTCCGTCAGCTTACTGGAGACTGAGTTTAGAAGCTTTTAGCTAGGATTTTTCTTGAAATGCAGTCACTGTCCTTGGTTGGAGCTAGAGGTATGTGCAGAATTTGGCTACCACTGGCTAGAAGTGGGGCATTTTGCATCCTGTACAAATTGCCAAATACGTGGTGAAGTTAAATAGACTAAGCTGGCATTTTCAAATGGAGCTTTACTGCCTCCAGGCTAAACCCTGCTTTCCTGACAGTTGATACTGCACTGTGGCCATTAAGACTCACTTGTTTTGCATCTTACAAAGCACAAGAGTGATTTGCGCTGCAGGTGGATGCTGGGTAGTGAGACATCTGCATGTCCATGTACCAGCAGAGACCAGTAGACACCCCTGAAATCCATCCATAGCTAGGGTAGTCCATGCGATAGAAGTGAGTGGGAACAGACTTACCCTTCCTGCGTGTTTTTACACTACCACAGCAGCAGCTGTTCTGGCTCGTAAGCAGAAACCTTTACATGCCGCCGTGCTCTTCGGTTTGCAGCAGCAGTATATCAGCAGCTGAAAGGAACTTTGACATAAACGTATGGAGAGGAAAAAAAAACAAACCCAAACAAATTTGGGAGAAAAAAAAATGGTGTGAGTGACTGTTTTGAATTAACTTCATTAATTTCCTTTGTGTTGCGTTTTGTTTTTTAAGGTCCAGGTCTCCCTGTGCCACTTCCTCTCGCTCTAGAAGTTCGCATACCTACTGCAAGTCAAGATCAGGTCCTTCCCACCCTCGCTGCTGCTCTCAATCATCTAGCCGTGACCCCTCTCATTCCTACCCACGATCACCACCGTATCCAAGAAGAGGCAGAGAGAAGAGTCGAGGCTGTCATTCTAGCTCAAGGTCACGTGGTTATCCCCACTCAAGGTCAAGGTCGCATGGCTCTCCCCACTCATGCTAGTGGACTCACCCTTTCTCTCATCTTCCCTTAACTGAACATTTTTGGAAAAAATACTGCCGATACAGAATTTAAATAAAAGCTGTTTTATGAAACATTACAAAAGATGACAGTGTGCACCTCGCCCGTTACGACTGGACTGTGCCCTTTTTTCCTCTTGGCACTGGTTCTACCAGAGGAAGCCCCATCAGACAGAGTGAATAAAAGCCAGTTACAAAAGGAACCATCATTAATACCATGGAGGAGTACAACAAGGACAACACTGCGACACCCTGAGATGTCCCCTCCCCGCGCTGTCCCTGCGGTGCGGGCAGCCAAGTGCCACCCGGCAGAGCCCCAGCATCTCCCCCAGGCTGCCTTGGGACAGGAGGGGACAGCAGGTGGGGACAGCCCGGGGGTGACAAGAGGGGACAGCTGGTAGTAACAGGCCTGGGGGGTGACAGGAAAGACAGCTGGTGGGGACAGCCTGATGGGTGACAGGAGGGGACAACTGTTGGGGACAGCCTGGGGGTGACGGGAAGGGTCAGTGGCTGGGGAAAGCCTGGGGGTGACAGGAGGGGACAGCAGGCCATGACAGCCTGGGGGGTACAGGAGAGGACAGCAGGCCGTGACAGCCTGGGGGGTGACAGGAGAGGACAGCAGGCAGTGGCAGCCTGGGGGGTGACAGGAGGGGACAGCAGGCTGTGACAGCCTGGGGGTGACAGGACCTCAGGTGCCAGATCATGGGCCGCGAGAGGCTGAAGGCGACTCACTGCGACCTGCAGGTCACCAGCGCCCAGACCATGGAAGGTGCGTGGGGGCGGTGGGCGCGGGATGCTGGGACCGGCCGGCTGGCGGCGGCGCAGGCGCCCAGTGAGGCGGTTGGGCCGCGGCCGGCAGCGGTGACTTGTGCTGGGCCCTCAGAGCTGCTCTTCCGTGGTTGTGCGCTGGCAGCTGGCGTCAGGGCTGTGTGCGCAGCCAGGCACAGCAGCGTACGGGGTCCATGTGCGACACCGCGCGTGGAAGAGGTTTGGTTTCTGGGAACCCTTCTAGGTAAAACGAGAAGGGAATGTGGGACAATGCCTTGTCATCACAATCCTGCCAGATTTCTTTGAAAGCCGGCAGAGAAGGCTGAACGTGATAGAAAAGGAGTGGGTGGCTAATTTGAAGGGGAAAAAAGTGGGTTTGGTGACTGAAATTTGTCTTCAGCTACTTTTACTCCACCGCATTGGAAAAGTGGTGCTTGGCTGTTGCAGAAACTGCTCAGTAGCAACGTTTGGGATCAAGAGTGTATCTGTGAGTGAGAATCTATGCAGACCCTGGAAAGCCATCTTGTAGACGAGCGTTCTGTCTAAAGTATACTTGGCATTTCTTGCCAATACAGCTTCTTTGCTACACCAAAGACATTTTCATTCAGATGCTATTGAGCATCATTTCTTCTTTTCTTTCAAACGGTGCATTTTTGTCGTGGTACTGCGTGTTAGACGGTGTCAGGGCAATACTGAAGTTTTATGGCAGATCACTTATGGTGAATATACCTAAAAATGTTCTTAGAGAAGCCCTAAGTTCTTTTGAATCTCAGAAATGGTGCTTGATTCTCAGAGACGGTAATGGTTTCGTATTACTTAGCGTGCTGTCTCAGTTTGGTAATCTACCATCTGGCAAAGCTTGCATGTGATTGAAGACTTTGGGATATGACTTGTCAGAAATAAAAAGACTTGGAAACCGTTTCCATTCCTTAAACATTCTAATTTTACCGGGTTTTTGTTTTGTTTTTTTTCTTTTTTTCCTGTGGTTCTGTGACATTCTCTCAACAGTCTTTTCTTTACAATGTGTACTCATAGGTTTTTTCCCTCTTCCTGTTTGTTGTATTAAAACTTAAACAGAATGACATGCCTGCTGTGGTAACTGTAACTTTGGCCCCAGCCTTTCCAGTGGTTGGACCTAAACACGCTGTTTACCTACAGATAGGTAAAGTATGTTCAGGAGAGTATCTGTGAGCAGACTTAACAGCACGGTGTTAGGGGTCTTGGGGGTGTTACGGGGTCGCGTGTCATATACAGCAGTAGAGACAGACATGCAGGTAGAGGCAGATGTACAGGTTGTGACACAGATGCTTACTGGAACTTCTGTAAGGGTGTCTTCCCTGTGGAAATGCAAAAATCCCCCAGTGGTTGTCAGAGCAAAGCTAAGGAATACATTTCAGTGTCATACACGTGTATGCCAGATTTTGGGGCTTTATACATAACGGTGAATTTCCGTTTTTGTTGAACAGCATCTGCGTGCCTAAAGTCACCTTCAGAAGATGAAGGAAAGAACTCGGCCAGGATGTTCTGCCTAAAGGGGGTTCTTGGAGATCTTCCCTGTGGAGATATGGTCGTGGGTTTTATAACTTGGTGCAGGAGTCCTGACTAAATGGTGACATGATCTTGGAAAGACCCTTCAGTGAACCTTGAGTGAAGATGGCCAACTTGGTCAGATTTTTCCGGGCCGCGTGATCACGGAAATCTCGTAATAGAAGCAATGCTAATAGAAGCTGAAAGTAAACAGGATTTTAAACATCACTGGCGGGGAAAAACAAGAGATGGTGGACTCTTTTTGAAGATGGTGGGAAGGCAAAATGGATGGTTGGGATGTGTTTGAAAAGGTGGGAGGCGGGGTGGGGGTGTCCTCTTCCGTGCTCGCTATTCTAGAGACATGTTCTAGGGTTTTGTAAGCTAACAGGAGCCAAAGCAATGAAAGTTAGATCAGGAAAGAGCCTCATGCTTTAGCAGACACTGCTTTAGTGACTTTAGAGACCATTTTGCTGTTGGCATTGAAACGATTCCAAAAAAATGGAAAAGATTTTGCTGCTTGTGTTTGACTATCAGACCTGAAGATTTCTGGAAAGGTACCGTGAGATGATGAAAGCATGACGCTGTGTGTAAAATGTTGCTTTTCTATCTGTAAAGGGATTCCCTGAAGTGCTACGTCACGACATGTTAATATCACTCTTACAAACTGACTGATGCTTTCTCTGTATTGATGTTGTTTCCAGAATACACAGATGATAATGCCCTGATTCCGGGGAACTCATCGGTAACTGTTAGGGGAGTCCCTGTTAGAGGAGTTAAAGCTACCGGCAAAACAGACCTTGGGTAAGTAGCCATAACGCGTTGTGTTCTTTGGGAGGGGTTTCAGTGTGTTCACCTTCTTTGTGGCTGTTGGTTTACGGAGGCATTCAGGTTGTATCTTTCTTGTTAAAGCTGCTGTTAACTTTTGTTGTGACAGGGCAGATTTGAAGGTATCTGTCCCAAAGCAGACTTGGATTTTTCAGCCCGCTGGGACGTGGCATTCAAGCTCCAACAGTGGTAACTGTTGAGATGTTTGAATTGGGTTTGTTCTTGGGCTTGTTTTTTCTGAGAGTCAAGTTCTCCATCCTGTTTCCTCTATGCAGAGAGATCCCTTATTGTATGCTTTTGCTTGTATTGCTTTTAGAGTAAACGGAGAGACACATTGCAGTGTGAACTGGTGATTTGTTCCCATCTGCTAGCAGTCCGAGTCTCCGTGTTTGACTGCTTCCTTTGTTTGGGGGAGGGGGGCAGGGTATTCTTACACCCCAAAGGGGGGTGTGTGTGTGGGCTGCATACTGTCTCCAGAGGAAAGACTGAGAGTGGCCAGCTGGCAAACCGTGCAAACAAGAAGTTTCATTCTTAAGTGCTTCCTATTAGATTCCTAAAGACAATGTCTATGTCGGGCAAGAGAAAAAGAACAACATCCTAAAGCGTATTGCCTTTTGTGCCAGGACGGTGAAGGAACAGTTGATCTTTTCCAAACCTGAAGCTCAGAAAGCAGTTGAGCACTTTCCCAAACGTTAGTAGTTACCTTTCTAAGTTTGATTTCACCCTAAGCTGCTCTCTGTGCTCCAGATATTACTGCTGTATTCCTCAGATTTATGGAGGACAGAGAATCTGATTACAATTGCAGATACTCAAATGTAAGCCTGACTACAGCATTGTCGCTGTCATCGATGTATTCGTACAGTCCAGTTCTGTATCAGCTGCATCAGCATGGTTTGAATGGTCATGTTTTCAAGGCTTCTTCAAGACAGACCTCTCCTCCACCATGAGTAGATATTACTGACTTGTGGTTTTGCCATGTCTTTCTAATGTTAGTTCTCAATAAATAGAGTGTACTGGCGCGTTACAGCGTGTCTCAAACAAACAGTACAGCAGCATCCTAGTACCCATGAAGCATCTGCAAGCAAAACCCCCTGAATTTATGTGGCTCCCCTGTAAGTCTTGGGTATATTACTGCAGTAGGTGTTGCAGTGCTTTCAGGCGCTACCAAGACTTTCTGGATGCCACAGCACTGTGCTTCTAAACATGGCCTGGTTTGGGGGGTTGATTTAGATGGGGATGCTTAGTGCTGTCTTGTCAATATAGCCTCCATTTCTGGTTGGGTGGCACCCTCTCCTGGTGTTGGCATGCTGCCCTAAAATGAGAGGCTAGGTGCCACTAGCATCAAAGATCCAAGAAATACCTGCACGTGGGGGTAAGGGATGAATGCCGCTGCTCTCCTAAAGTTGCAAATGGATCGGGCAGGTTAGCTTTCTATTCCTTCAGCTGGAAACCTTGTGGAAACAACTGGTAGAGTCGTTAGTGTTTGGGAATGGTGAATGCATGCTGTCATGGTGGAGAGGCCTTCAGAAATGCGTTAGTCACCTTGTAGTATCTTCCTCAAGGCAAATGGATGGAGAAACCACGGTGCGGTAATCTAAAGCACTTCCTCATGTTCAGGAGGTACGTGGCTGTACTTGCGAGCCTGGTGGTGGTGTAGCAGTGGCAGGAAGAATGAGCCTTTCTATTTGTGCAGGAATTGCACAGCAGCCTTTGGGTTGCCTCTGCTCGTGGGACGCTTTGGATGATGTATGAATTGTTTGTTAACTAGATCACCGGTTGCATGTTTGATTCTTGAGTAGCATGCAGGTACAGACCAATGAGTATGTGGAATCTCGGCAAGGGCTTGTGTGTCATAAGTGTTTCCTAAAATACTGGAGCATGTTCAAGATGATCTTAAAGCAAGTTCTGGTAATCCAGGCTTTTTTTCTTTTTTTTTTAACACAGGCCTCCTCGACCACAGAAAATCCTAGGAACTGCTTTCAGGTGATGTTTCTACTGCTATTGGTAGTCACTTCAGGCTAGAGGATAGTAGGTACCTGAACACAGTGCTTGGGCTTCCACAAAGAAACACTTTTCTACAGACAACTGTTCTTGTTTTGTCAGGGGAGTGTAGAAGCCAAAGTGCTCTATCTGGTACCTATTTGTGATAGTGGGGCTATACAGATTGCCTGAAGGTGCCTTCGTATTCGGATGGCTGACTGTTTAAGAACAGAAAACTGTAGCACAGTCTTCATAGTTTTGAGACTTAGAGAGCAGAAAGAAAATATCTGAGGACTTCTTCTTGCACTGCTGTATTCTGTATCTTAGAGTAATTGGGGACAAAGAAGGAATGGGATTTGGGGTTTTATTTCAGTTGCACTGAATGTACCAGGAGAGCACACTTTATGTATAGAAATAAATTTCCATATTCATAAGACTATCAGAACACAGTGTTTTGGTGTTCAAGTTTTATAAACTGTTTTCACGGCTTTATGTTGGTTACGAGTGCTTTATTTTAAGTTCTGGTCATCTTTCTTTCTTCTTCTAGAAGTCAAACTGAGCCAGCGAGTAGAACATCAAAAGAGGTATGTAAAGACACAAGCTGAAACTTTTTTCTACATGCTGCACCTAAGTCTAAGAAATGTAGCCTTGTACTAATTCTTTTCTATATATAAAATAGAAATGTTTTATATATAATATTTGTAATATATATATAGAAACATATTTTCCAGTGAAACACAGTGTATGCCGTAAATCCAATGTATTTGATTCAGCATAGTGAAAACTGAGCAATGCCAACATTTGCGCGGTTCTAATGTGAATAATGGTATTTGTGCCTAGTAAGGCATTGCATTTCGTACTGACTAGGCTAGAATATTTCTTGTATGACTGTGTGTTGTACAGATAATGTAGGCTCATTTTTAGAGCTTGCAGGTTCAAGGTTTGCACCACTGAACTTGGTGCCACTCTTCAGTACACCACCACTGTGAATTTACATTTGGAAAAGGGGCAGCATTTTTCTTCCGGTCAGAAAACACTGTCGTTCTGCTGCTAAGACATGAATAAGTAACTCGAGGAGATACTTGACTGGTAATGGCCTAGATCTCCATTTGGCCCTTGGGTGGAAGGCTACGTGCAATGATGCATTTCAAAATAGCCCTCATAGTACAAACATTACTTTGCGGTGGTGTTTGGTTTTCATCTGTAAGTATAACTGCTTTTTCTTCACTCGAATGGTGTGATGCATTACACGAGCTCTAGGCCACGGGATCTGATCACTTTGTAAGCTCTTAGGATAACTTCATCTAGAAATTCATGAACTTGGGGTCTAATGAAAGTAAATGAAAGACAGCGCAAAAACTATACTGCGTTCATGAACCATACCTGTGTGCATTTAGAAAATGTTGAGCTATTAACTGATTAATTTATAAACTGCACTGACAATGTTTCCTGTAGTGACACTTCCTTCTCAAATGAAAGGAAATATTTTTTTTAGATCCTTTTGAGCTGAAAATGGACAGCTTCCTTGACCCTCCGTCTTTTAAGCAGTTGTGAGCATTTGACAAGGGTCCCCCTCTGAGGTATCCTGAGCGATAGATTGATCTCAAGAGGGGTTGGTTACTTTAGTTTCCTCTCATTAACAACGCAGGCATACTTCAGCCCTTTAAGGTTTGTACTTTGTTCTGAACAAATCCAAATTCCACTGGCTTGGAGGTGGCTCTTTAAGTGGCACTCAGAGGATATAGTGCGGGCTTTCATACAGCAGTAGGCGTGTATGTAGAACTTGAATATGTGTTTAATTTTTCTGAATAGATTGGTGACTCTTCCGCACCTCTTTCTCTGGCCCAGCTTATTAAGGTATGTTTAGATGTACTTTCTTGTGAAATAGTGTTTGTAAACCTTACACTGTGCTCTCTAGCTGGATAACTGCTGTAATATGAGAAAAACATTAGTTGTTAATAACTCAGAGTGTTTCTCCTAACTTTAAAATGTGCGTATACTTTGATACTATCCTGTAGAGAATAGTTCCCAGCTTGGGAAGATGGAAGGGGAGCACCTTACTGGCCTCAGTGTAATGCTGCAGTATTACTCATCCGCAAGACACGAAGAAGCAGCACTTTAGAAGCTGTTTACCATTTTTCATACGTCCCGCTCATTGTTCATTGGAAACTAACACAAATTTTACAGAAGAATTTAATTGGCTGTAAGTTATGGACATTGCTGGGGCCTTTGCAACAGCCAGAACAGACGTGTTTCTGGAACATGGACAATTGCATGGCTGTTTTTGAATTTCTAGTCATTACCTAACCCTATGGTAGGTATGACCTAACCCTAAGTCTGAATTTTAAGAGATAACCTTAAGACTTCACCCTATGACGTATCCCTATGCCTTAAGCCTAAGACCTATCTCTAAGACTTATGACTCAACCTTATGATTTAACCTTGAGAGTTAACCCTAAGACTTAAGCTTAAGATTTAATGTTGGGCCTTAACCTTAAGACTTAAATTTAAAAGTTAATATTAAGACTTACACCCTAAGACTTAAACTTAAGACTTAAACTTAAGACTTAAATCCTAAGATTAACCCTGAGACTGAACCCTGAGACTTAAATCTCAGACTTAACCTTAATACTTCACCCTAAGACTTAAACTTCAGATTTAACATTAAGATTGAACCATTAGACTTAAGGTTAAGTTTTAACCTTAAGTCTCAACCCTTAGACTTAACCGTGAGACTTATCCGTAAGACTTATCCCTAAAATTTAAAACGGAGACTTAAACCTAAGATTTAACCTTAAGACGTAACCCTAAAACGTAGCCCTGAGACTTATCCTTGAGACTTAACCTTGAGACTTAATCCTGAGAATAGCCCTATGACTTATCCCCAAGACATACTTCTAAGGCTTAACCCTAAGACTTAACCTTAAGGCTCAACCTTAAGAGTTAACATTAAGACTTAACCCTGAGATTTAACCATAAGACTCAACTTTAAAACAAAACCTTAAGATTTAAACTTAAGACATAACCCTGAGACTTATCCTTGAGACTTAACCTTGAGACTTAATCCTGAGGCTTAGCCATATGACTTATTCCCAAGACATACTTCTAAGGCTTAACCCTAAGACTTAACCTTAAGAGTTAACATTAAGACTTAACCCTGAGATTTAACCATAAGACTCAACTTTAAAACAAAACCTTAAGATTTAAACCTAAGACATAACCCTGAGACTTATCCTTGAGACTTAACCTTGAGACTTAACCCTGAGACTTAACCCTAAGACTTATCCTCAAGACTTAACACTTCAGACTTAACCCTAAGACTTAAAGTTAAGATTTAACCCTAAGACTCAGTCTATAAGATGTAAACTTAAGACTTAACCTGAAGACTTAAATTTAAGACTTAACATTAAGACTTAACTCTAGACTTTACCCTAAGACATAATCCTGAGACTTAACCCTGAGACTTAATCCTAAGACTTAACCTAAAGTTTAACTTTAAAACTTAACCCTAAGACCGAACCCTAAGACACAACCAGACGACTTAACCCTGAGACTTAACCTTGAGACTTTACCGTGAGATTTAACCCTGGGATTTAACCCTAAGTCTTAATGCTCAGACTTAACTTTAAAATGTACCATTAAGACTTAACCTCAAGACTTAACCTTAAGACTTAACCTTAAAATGTATCCTTAAGATTTACACTAAAAACTTAACCCTAAGACTTAACCCTATGACTTATACTTAAGGCTCAACCTTAAGACTAAACTTTAAGACTTAACCTTAGAATTAACCGTAAGAGTTAAATTTTAAGACTTAACCCAAAGATGTAACCCTTAGTCTTAACACTGAGACTTAAACCTAAAACTTAACCTTAAGATTTAACCCTAAAACTTAACCCTAAGATTTAACCTTAAGACTTGACCTTAAGACTTAACCCTAAGAGTTAACCTTAGACTTAAATATTGAGACTTAACCCAAAGAATTATCCTTAAGATAAATTTTAAGACTTAACCTGAAGACTTAACCTTAAAACTTAACCCTAAGACTGAACCCTAAGATTTAACCTTAAAACTTAACCTTAAGATTTACACTCATGATTTAACCCTAAGACTTCACCGTAAGACTTAACCCTATGACTTAAACTTAAGGCTCAACCTTAAGACTTAACTTAAAGACTTAACCCTGAGAATCAACCCTAAGACATAACATTAAAACTTACCCCTAAGTCATAACCCTAAGACTTAAGTTTTAAGACTTAACCCAAAGAGTTATCCCTAAGACTTATCCCCAAGACTTAACTCTAAGAGTTAACCCTAAGACTTAAACTTAAGCATTAAACTTTAGACTTAACCCTAAGACTCAATCCATAAGGCTTAAATGTAAGATTTAACATTAAGACTTAACCCTAAGACTTATCCTTGAGACTTAACCTTAAGACTTAACATTAAGACTTGACTTAACCTTAAGACTTAACTATAAGACTGAACCTTAAAGACACAACCTTACGAATTAACCATGAGACTTAACCTTGAGACGTAACCCTGAGATTTAACCCTAAGACTTAATGGTAAGATTAACTTTAAGATGTACCATTAAGACTTAGCCCCAAGACTTAACCTTAAGACTTAACCTTAAAACTTAACCTTAACATTTACACTAAAGACTTAACCTTAAGACTTAACCCTATGACTTAAACTTAAGGTTAAACCTTAAGACTTAACCCTAAGAATTAACCCTGACATAACCATAAGAGTTAACCCTAAGTCATAACCCTAAGACTTAAACTTAAGAAATAATCCTAAGACTTAACCCGAAAACTCAACCTTAAGACTCAGCCCTGAGACTTAACCCTAATATTTTACCTTAAGACTTCACCATAAAAATTAACCCTAAGACTGAACCCTAAGATTTAACCTTAAGACTTAACATTAAGACTGAACCTTAAGACACAACCTTAGGACTTAACCCAAGACTTATGCCCAAGACTTAACTCTAAGAGTTAACCCTGAGACTTAAACTTAAGAATTAAACTTTATACTTAACCCTAAGACTCAATCCATAAGTCTTAAACTTAAGAGTTAACTTTAAGACTTAACCTTAAGACTTGACCTAAAGACTTAACCCTAAGGCTTAGCCTTAACACTTAAATATTAAGACTTAACCCAAAGACTTATCCCTAAGATAAATTTTAAGACTTAACCTTAAAACCTGACCCTAAGAATGAAGCCTAAGACTTAACCCTAAGATATAACCTTAAGACCTAACACCAAGACTGAACCTTAAGACAGGCCCCGGGCCTGAGCCATCTCTGCAGGGATGAGGCCTTCCTTGGCGTCCGTCCCTCAAACCCTCCCTCCGGCCCCCACGGTCTGTCCCTAAAACACTTCCCCTCTGGCCCCCAGTCCCTGCTGGCCCTGAAGGCCGGCCACAGCACTTGGTTTCAAGCCTGAGCTGGTCATGTCATGGCTGTTCTGGAATGTGTACAGTGAAAGAAGAGATTGAAATGGCAAATGTTCCCTCTCAGGGTGGTCCCATGCTGGCAAAGGTTGTCCGAGGAGGTTGTGGGCTCTCTGTCCTTGCAGATCTTCAAAGGCCAAGGGCACACAGTCCTCTGCAACCTGCTGTAGGTGAGCGTGCTGGAGCAGAGGGCTTTGCCCAGAGGACCTCCATGGGTCCCTTCCAACCCCACCCTCCCGTGTGGCTCTGTGCTTTGCTTTTCCTCCTAAAGCCCCTCAACTCAGCCCCGATGCCCGCTGGAAAGGGTGCTGGGGCAAGGGACGATCCCAAACTCCTCCCCTTCCCAGGGTCCTTCCCAGCACAAGAGCTCCCCACTCCGGAAGACACGATGGCAGACACAGTCAGGAGAGGGAAAAGATTCTTTTATTGTCAACAGCAGCTGCAGGGGCCCAGGAGTCACAGCTGTTCAGCCGGTGAAAATCAGTCAGCACCTGCAACGACAGAGTCAGAAAGCTCTGCTAAACCCCCAGAGGCAGGAAGAGGCAGGATTTGGTTCCCCCTTCTTTGGAGGACACTGTTTCTGAGGAATTCCTCATGACCCAGAAGGGAGAGCTCTTGCTGGCCTCCACTAGGGGCCTTCTCCCCAGGGGTGATGTCCCTAGGGAGCTGTGCGTGCGCAGGGATGCTGACAGTGCCCCTGTGCCACACAGCAGGGCTCGACGGGGAGCCCCTGGGGAGCAGCCGTGGGGCTCATCCCAAACCCTGCTCAGCACCAGCCCTCGCCGGCCCTTGCCAGCCAGCTGGGCTGACTTAGGGCCGTGTTCAGACTCGGGAAAGATGGGCAGCAGCACCTGGTACGCACCTGGCCTTCCTGACGTGCTGCACCTTCCTGCATTTTCTCAGGTTTGGGTCAGCAAAATGACTTCCTCTCTTCTCCGTTTTATTTTTGCTGTGCTGTCCCTCTCCTCTGCCCAGATTTCTTTTCTCTTTCTTTTCCTCGAGTTTTCCTTCTCCTGGTGGGATCCTGAAAAACTTTCCATCCCACAGCGTGATGAGATGGGGAAAGCCCCAAGCCCCTGCAGTGAGCTCTCAGGTCAGGCAAGGGGAGCTCTTCCTACCTGGTTTCCTGGGGCAGGCTGGTCAGTTGTTGCAGGCGTGCCAGGGACTCTGCCGTGCCCTCGGGGGTGGCTGGAGGCAAATCTGGAGGTGCCTAAACCAGAAATTTGGGAGGTAACGGGTGGCAAGTAACGGCCTGGGGTAGTGAGGGCCTGACTGCCAAATTGCCATCTTAGCTCTACAGAGGAGGTGCTGGTTTGCATCATGCACATTTTGCACAGTCCAGCCAATGCAGCCTAGACTTGATGAAGCTGCGACGGAGTAGGATTTGAGCAAAAGCCCTCTCAAGGTGACAGCTACTCCCTTCTGTCCTTTTGTGGGTATTTTGTGGGTATGTTTTGTTTGATGAAGCAGATCATACTTAATGAAGTGCATTCCAGAAACAGCCTTTCCAGTTTTCCTTAACACGTACCACTCTGGGGGGAGAGGAGGAGCCCCAAAGGCACAAGAGAGCAGCTGCCAGGAGGAGGCCCAGCAGCTGCTTGGCCTCCTGGGAAAATACTGTCCCACTTGAGACATGTTGTCCCAGTGTCTGTGGAGCTGCCGTACCTCTGCCGCTTTGGGCCCTGACCCTGTGTCTCCCCCAGCTCCTCTTTCGATGTCCAGCAGAGAGGCGTCTGCATCCAGAAAGGCTTTTGCTGGACGCTGGGTGTCTGCTGTGCCTGCAGGGCCACTTTGCTCTTCGTGCTGCAGCTCTGGAAAGCAAAAGCACGTGCAGCAGCGTGACTTCTTGGAAGTCAAGAACATCTCAAGCAAAGCCCAGCCAAGCCCTACACCGCTTGTCTCCTCAACGTTGAGGTTTCTGGCATCCCAAGCCCCAGTGTCTGTGACAAGCCTCAGCCCCTCCTCCTACCTGTGCGCCTGTCCATGGGTGCTGGCACCTCCTCGGCTGATGGAGGGGAGAGGCTGGCCACCTCCCCCCCAAAGATGTCCCCGCAGTTTTCAATCAGGAACTCCACCAGCACGTTCACCTGCAGACATGAAAGCCTTGGTCTCAAGCCAGGTGCCTGCAGACGTGTCAAGCAGCCTTTCCCACTGCTGGCCCTTCGTCTGCGCAGGCGGCTGCGGCTGGGGGTTGCTCTTCCAGGCACCCAGCCCACCAGCCCTGGCTCAAGGGAGGAGGCAGCCAGGGACCTCTCAAGAGCCAAGCTCCGATGGGCCGGGAAGGCAGCACTGGCTGCTGGGTAGGGCGTACCTTCTCGGTCACTGCCAGCATGGCCTGCAGCGGGAGCAGGTCCTCGTTGGGTGGGCTCAGCAGGTTGGGCCCGACGCAGATGGCCAGGTTGCTGCAGCTCATTCTGCTGGTGGCTGCGTTGTTGCCGATGTGCTGCAGCAGGGCCATCAGCCGCTTCAGGAGGAGGAGATTGGCCACAGGCAACTTATCAGCCACCCTGAGGGAAGAGGAAGACAAGGCTGATGAAGCAGAGGGTGCCCACAGCCGTCCCTGCAGCTGGCCCCAGGCGGGTGGGAGCCAGCAGCCGTGTTGCACAGCTTTGCAGCTGCCCGAAAAGACAGCTTTCTGAGGAGCCCGTGCCTTGGCAGGCAGGTCCCAGAACTCTCCCGGTCCCTGCTCAACAGGCAGGCTGCTGCCCACACTTACGCTTTCAGCTCCTCCACCTTGGCCTGCTTGCTGGCCCTCTCCATGGCTGCCATCCAGTCCTCGTAGAGGTCGATGAGGAGGAGCTTGGTGGGGATGCTTCGCAGGAATTCCTGCAATGCCAAGGGCTGCAGGTGAGCCTTTGAACGCTGCAGGCCAGCCAGGAGCTCCTCCAGCTGCAGCTCAGAAGTGCTCACCTTCAAGATGACGGCCAGCAGCAGTGCAGGCTGGCTTCCCACATCGACTTCCGTGCCACGGTCCAGGGCCTCGCGTAGCTGCCGAAGTTCCGTGCCGCCGGCAGCTCTGCGGAATATCCCCTCCGTCGTCGGTCCTTCCTGGTGCAGGACAGCCAGCAGCTCCTGCAAGAGATGCAGGACAGTGGCTTGGCTGAGGAGCTGCCCTGCAGCAGCGGTGGCCGTGGCCAGAGCTCTTCCCCAGACTGGACTCTGTCCTCCTGCAAAGGGGCTGGGAGCAGAGAAGCGTGAGCCATGGGCAGAGAGCCCAATTCCCCAGTACCTGGAGCCAGGGGACACTGCCTGTGGACTGAGTGGGGGGCTGGGGACCCCGTGTGCAGGCTGGCTTACCTGGATGGGCCGGGGCAGCGTGTTGTCCTCCCCACAGAGGGCTGCCAGGGGCTGCCCAAAGAGCGCCCTGCTGCAGCCGGAGCCCGCCTGCCCTGGTGCCTGGGCAGCGGCCGGGGTGCACCGTAGACAAAAGGGCCAGGGCAGCCCCATCCTCCTCCTGCTGCTGCTGCTGCTCCCTCCTGCTGCAAAGGAAAACAGAGTAAGACGCCATCAACGGAGAACCCCAGGCCAGCGGTCCCAGAGCCTGCCCTGCCCTGCTCTGTCCTGCCCGCAGCGCGATGCTGTGTAGTGTGGCAGGACAGGCAGGGAGCCAGCAGCTGGAACCATGGCTTTGGCTCAGCAGCTGTGGCTTGGAGGCTGCCGAGAGCTGGTGTGCCGTCCCAGCCCTTGCCCTGCCCTCCTGCAAGCTGTGGGCAGCCGCAGAGGCTCTGTGTCCTGCAGAAGCTCATGCAGCGGCCGCTCTCCAGCTGGTGTCCTTGCTAGTCCAGGTGTTGTCCTCCCGTGCGGTGCCCAACCTGCATGGCGACACTCAGGGGACAAGTGAGCACAGTTCAATCCATTGCAGGAGGTTGCCTTTCTTTCCCAAACTCACCTGGCTCGTGGCAAAGTCCCCCTGCGTTTGCAGATGGGGCCGTCGCAGGCCCTTGCTTGGGATGAGCCTGCAAGAACCAAGAATGAGGCTGCGCTTGGACAGCAGCCCCGCAGCAGAAAGGGCCAGCGGCGAGCTGCCCCCCGGTGCCAGCAGCCTGAGCATGGCAGAGCTGGGACCCTCTGCCCTCCCAGGCTCTCTGCCCCGTGCGGCAGGTTTCGTCCCAGCTCCGCCAGCCAGCCAGTACGTACCAGCGTTCCTGGTGTCTCCCCAACCCCCTCTGCTGCGGAGCGGTACTGTGGGAACCCCCGCCCTCCTGCACATGGTCACCCCACTCGCTGCACATCCCAGCACAGCCAGAGATGGGTGAAAGGCAGCCATTCTCACCTCTGCCTGTGCCTCCATCAGCCTCTCCAGGCTCCTGGCGCGCACTGTCCTCCACTGGGCGGGAGAGAAGGAGGGGAAGAAGGTGAGCAGCCATGGGTCTGCTGCTAGGCTGCAGGAGCAGTGCTTGGGGACAGGGCCCAGAGCAGAGAGACACTCACGGCGTGGCGGCAACTCAGCTCCTTCTCCAGGAGCTTGATGGATGTGAGACGGGTGACGCAGGCTCCCGTGCGTCTTTCTGGTGTCCTGTGCACCGGGAAGGGAGAGGGAGAGAGCTGGGTGAGCCCCAAGCCGTCTCTTGTCTCTTGTCAGGCAGCTGTGCCCGAGAGCTGCCTGCAGCCCCAGGGGCACCTTCCCCAGCTGGGGGCTGTGTTCCCCCGTGGGCCCAGCTTCTCCTGGAGCACCCCCCCGGCTTACCCCAGCAGCGTGGCCACCCACAGCTCCTTCAGTGCCTGGGAGCTGCAGAAAGAGAGGGGAGACAGCGTCAGGCCCTGCTGCCCCCAGCCCTGGGCAAAGGTGGGTGCCTGCACAGCCCTGCCCCGTGGGGCAGGACAGAGGCGCTGTCCAAGCCCTGGGTCGCTCTGTCCTGCCCGAGCAGCTGTATTTGCCCTTCCCTTCTGGGGACCAAAAGGTGACCAGGGGATGCAGGATGGGGAAACATCCTCCATCCCTCCCTCCCTGCCACCGAGCTGCCTGCTCCCTGCCCAGGCTCTGCACGCAAGGCAGAGGCCAGTATTCACGGGATGGCGTGGGCACGGCTGGGAAGCTCTCCTGCCCGACCACGACTCACCCAAAAGTGGCGATGCAGGAGCCGGTGGGCCAGGCGAGGATGACAGAGGTGCTGTCCTCATCGGTGCCTTGCTCCTCCTCCTCCTGTCCATCCTGCCCCGCAGCCTCCTTCCCGCTGCTGAGCACCCACAGCTGGTCCAGGGCCAGGCAGAGCTGTGGGCGCAGGCTGGTGCCATGTCTGCAGAGAGCAGAGGCGGGCACTGAGCTGGAGGGGGGCTCCTTGGGCTGGGTCCCCACGCGCAGAGCCCTGTCCCCCACCTGCCCTTGGGACGGACATTGGTGCCTCCAGCACCGAGGGGCCGGGGCCTGGGGCTGGTGCCAGGGTGTCCCTGGGCCAGGGCTGGGGGGAAGGATCTGGGCTCTGAGGGTCTTACCGCAACTTGGCGACCACCAGTTCCTCGTGGAGGAGGAGCAGGCGCCTCTCGCTCCTCTTGCGGCCCCGGGTCAGCCGCACGTCTGCGCTCAGCGCCGGCTCGGCGTCGCTGAGAGCCTCCCTGCAGAGCAGAGCGCGGCGGGCATGAGCAACGTCAGTGCTGCGTGGCCCAGCTGTGCCCGTGTGTCCCCGAGCCCGGGGGAAGCCCACCTGGAGCTGCAGCAGCAGCAGGCCTGGCCCATCCTGCCCGGGAGAGGAGGGCCCTGGCTGTGCACCGAGGAGGGGGCCCAGCCGGCGACGGGGAGGCTGGGAAGCGGGGTGCTGGTGCTGTGGCAGCGCTCCTGGGCCAGAGGCTGCCTCCTGCCAGCGCCGCTGCGTGCCAGCACAGCTCTGCCCTGCTGCCTGTGGTGGCCGTGGGCTCCCCGTGACCAACGGTCTGAGCCCAACGGAAAGTGGGAGGAGCCTGGGGGGGCGGGGCTGGGGCCCTCTCCAGTATGGCCGGGCCTGCCTTGCCCGGGGGAGCCCCGAGCAGGACAGGGCAGGGGGCAAGGACCACCTCCCTGCGCCTGCGGCCAACGCTTTCACCTGGCTTTTTGACAGGGTCCTGCTCAATAAAAGAAGCTGTTTTTCCTAGAGATGGCCATTGTGGCCTGAGGCAGACTCCTCTTGGTGGAGGCCGGCCTAGCGGTCGGAAGGCCTCTGGCAACCAGGCCGTGCTAGGCCTCAGGCCCCAAGGCGCTGGAATTGGAGCAGGCCCACCGGGAGGAAAAACTTCCATTTTTACCAAAAGACGGGGGGACAAGCAGCAGTCGAGAGCCGCTCGTGTCCTGCCAGGCACCCCAGGGAAATGAAATGTGTGGTGAGCTTCGGCAGGAATTGTGGTGCCCCTGGAGCACCACCCTTGCTTGGGAAGGCCTTATCCCACCTGGGTGTTAAGGCTTCACCCTTGGCAATCAGGGCTGGATGAGCAGCACCCAGGAGCCCCTGCCCTGTTAGCCATGACCTTCACCCAGCCGGTGGCCAACACGGCCAGGGGCGAGTCTGTGGGGTAGGCCATGACCATGGCAAAGAAGGGACCCGTAGTCGGCTTTTGATGGCCCGTGTCTCGTTTCACTGTTGACCCTAAGCAATGCCTTGCTTCAAATAGAAGCCATTCAGAGAGTTACACACCCGCCCTTTTCAGGAAAAATGCAGGAAATCAGAGACGTGTAGCAAGTTCTCTGTTGGCTGTTGTACACCGCAGCAAGAAGCAGCGTGGGTCCAGTGGCTAATGTTGGAAGGGGAATTCAGCACTTCTGGGAAAGGGAGATAAAGGCACTCTTGTGGGCGAGGCTGGGATTGGGGAGCCTGAGTGGGTGTCTGGGGTCCCAGCTTTCCCGCAGTGCTGTGGTGCCTGCTGCTTGTTCTTCCCTGCATCGCCGGCTGCATCCACCTGATGGGGCTGTGCTTGGGAAGGGCTCCGGGGGTGAGCAAGCCCACGGGAGAGGGCTGGGGAGAAGCTCTTCTCCAGAGATCTACCAGAAACTGTGCAGAGCATCCGAGAGGATGCTCTGTGTGACAAGGGAAGGTGCCCGTTGGTCCAATGTATGGAGCCTGCAGGGCTCCCATCAGGGTCCTTTGACCGACCCATCCTCCAGCCAGCAATCCAGGTGCTGGGGGGTCCCATGCAGGTCTCCTGAGGTACCCTTTAGCCCCGGTGAAGGTGTCATGCCTCAGTGTGTGCTTGCAGGGCATGTTTCCTTCCTGCTGACAAGGGTGGAATTGCAGTTAAATGCCCCTGGGCGATCCCGAGCCAAAAGCAGGTTTTTTTCAATGGGCCACACTGCTTTGCAGTCCATGTGTGTGGTTCAGCTCCTGCATGGGAGCTGAGGACACGAGGTGACCTAGCTCTGAAGCTGGCCACTCTTGCTCCAGGCAACTCCAATTGCTTGCGTTTTCCTTCAGCTTCCCCAGCCTGATGATCTCCACTGTCACCTCCTCCCTGTCCTACGAGAAGTATCCCTATCCCAGCCATTAGGACAGTGGCACAGCACTCAGAATCCAGATCACTGGCAGAGAAGTAGGACAGAGGAAAAGAGAAGTTCTCCTTTGAAAGAAATCCTTCTTTGTCCTCCTTTAGCTACCAGTGGATGAAAAATAGGGGGACAGAATTTCAGGCCAGCCACAGCACTGGCTTTCAAGCCTGAGCTTGTAATGTCATGGCTGTTCTGGAATGTGGTACAGTGAAAGGAGAGAGAGAAATGGCAAATTTTCCCCCTCAGAGCGGTCAAACGCTGGCAGAGGTTGTGGCGTCTCTGTCCTTGGAGATCTTCAAAGGCCAAGGGCACACAGTTCTCTGCGACCTGCTCTAGGTGAGCGTGCTGGAGCAGAGGGCTTGGCCCAGAGGACCTCCACGGGTCCCTTCCAACCGCACCCTCCCGTGTGGCTCTGTGCTTTGCTTTTGCCCTGGCGGAGATCTTCAGGGACTTTGTGCTCCATTTTGTGTTGCCTTAGGGCTACAATGTGCTGTGGTTTGGGGGCAACAAGGTTATGGTTTGCCAGAGGTCAAGCGAGTTAGTGTCATCAAAGTGTGTTACTGTTATGGACAGAATCTGTGTTTGTTGGCCCTGCGTTCTTAGGGTTAGGGCATTTTTATCTTGTCTTGTGATCTGTGTGGTTGGTTTTTTTGTGGAGAGTGCTTTTTTTCAGCTATTTTGCCTTTGTGGGGTTTGGATGGGGGCCTTCGGTTTGTGTATGATGTTTCTTCTGATTGTTTTTCTGCTGTGCTGGTGGATGGTGGTGTTTTTTTCTGTCTTGAAACCATCGTTACAGGCCTAATATATCTCCTGCAGGTCAGGCAGTGTCACTTCTGGCGTGGTCTGACTTATTTCTGGTGAGTTGGTAGGTAGGTATGGAGGACTTGTGGTCCCTCCATGGAGGATGACTGCTAGAGGACTAAGAGGCAGATCTGTGGAGGGGTGAGAGGACTGCTGGCCCGTAAGCAGTGACTGTCAGAGGACTAAGTGTACTTGAATTTACGTGGGCTTCCAAAGTCATGGTTGTTTCTCCTGCCTTGCGGAAGAGCCATGGGAAGTCACCAGCCACACGGAAGGATAAAGGGTTTCCCACGGCTACGTGGCTTTTTGGGTTTTGCTTTTGAATAAGAAAGTCCTGTCTCTACATGAGTAGAACTATAAACGGTCAATTTTGCCAACTTTAGAAAGCAGGGAGCAGCACTTTTGTGCTGTGCCTCACATGGCGGCCAGGGCATGGTGAGAAACAGCAGGTGTTTCTTCCTGGAACCTTCTCCAGGGGAGCAGTGCTGCACTTGTCAAGGTGAGGGGTTTTTTGGCTCTATGCGATTGCAAATGTGAGGGGTTAATTTTCAGAACACAGCTATTAGGGAGCAGAACATTTTTGCTGTGCCTCACATGGCTGCAAGGACAGAGTGAGAAACAGCAAGAGAATTCCTGCCTGGCACCTTCTGCAGGGGAATAGTGCTGCACTTTCACAAAGTGAGCTCTGGTTCAGCATGAGTGCACAAGGTTTTGGTCAATTTTCTCACCACAGGAAGCAGGAAGCAGCACTTTTGTGCTGTGCCTCACATGGGTGCCAGGGCAGGGTGAGAAGCAGCAAGAGAATTCGTTTCTGGAACCTTCTCCAGGGAAGCTGTGTTGCACTTTCTTAAGAGATACTTTTTCTTTTAGCTCTGCATGAGTGCACAAGGTTTGTGTCAATGTTCTCAGCACAGAAAGCAGGGAGAAGAAGTTTGGTGCTCTTCCTCACATGGCTTCCAGGGCAGGGTGAGAACAACAAGAGAATTTTTTCCTGGTACCTTCTTTATGGGAGGAGTGCTGTACTTTCCCAAAGTGACTTTTTTGGGCTCTTAATGACTGCAACGCTGAAGGATTAATTTTGCTCACCACGGAAAGCAGGGAGCAGAACTTTAGTGCTGTGCCTGACATGGCTGCCAGGGCAGGGTGAGAAGCAGCCAGAGAATTCGTTCCTGGAACCTTCTCCAGGGGAGCAGCCCTGCACTTTGCCAAGGTGAGTTTTTTGGGCTGTGCATTATTGCCAAGGAAAAGAGGTCAGTTTTCTGACCACAGAAAGCAGGGAGCAGAACTTTTCTGCTGTGCCTGACACGGCTGCCAGGGCAGGGTGAGAAGCAGCAAGAGAATTCCTTCCTCGAACCCTCTCCAGGGGAGCAGCCCTGCACTTTGTCAAGGTGAGTTATTTGGGCTGTGCATTATTGCCAGTGTAAAGGTGTCCAGTTTCTCCCCACAGAGAGCAGGGTACACAACTTCTCTATGGTGCCTAACGTGGCTGCAAGGAAATGGTGAGAGGTAGCAATAAAATTCCTTCTGGAACCCTCTCCAGGGGAGCAGCCCTGCACTTTCCCAAGCCATGTTTTTTGGTTCTGTATGGGTGTTAATGTGCTGTGTCAATTTTCTCACCAGAGAAAGCAGGGAGCAGAACTCTTGTGCTGTGCCTCACATGGCTACCATGCACGGTGGGAAGCAGCGAGAGAATTCCTTCCTGGTACCTTCTCCAGGGGAATTTCCCAGTTCCCGAGAGACTCCTGGCACTGGCTGCAAGGGGGCTCCCAGCCGAAGGGTGGGCCTGGGTGTTGTTGGGGTGGGAATTGGTGATGTCTCCTTTCCTTAGTCACGTTAACACTTTGGGATAACAAATGGATGCTTCGCTCCTATTGCTCTTTTATCATATCGCTCACAGTAACTGCTACTGGTTCCTTTTATCATATTGCATGCTATTTTCTTTTATTGCAATATAAGAAACTGCATTTGATATATTCCATTATTTGATATACTTGATAGATTTGATTATATTTGATGTGGAGTTCAGCTTTGCTGTGTATCCAGTCAGACAGCAAAACATAATTCGGCGTAGTCGGCAGCGTACGCAGTAAAACTCTCTCTATTTAGGAAAAAAAAAATGTTCCTTGACTTGCTATTGTCAGGTGGGAACCATTGCCTTATGGTGTTTGGGCCAGAGTGGTCTGGTGGTGCTGGGCAGTTGGGCCATGCCAGGGACAGAGGGACGGGGGCAGGGGAGGGGGCGGGGGGAAGGGGTTTAGGGAGGGACAGGTGGGAATCGATGAAGGTGTTTAGGGATGGAGCGGGGTGTGTGGGGGTGGGGGGTGGGGATGTTGTCGATTTGTTAAAGAGTTGAGATCAATTGATTTTATTGGTTTGATTATCTGATTTTATAGAGTTATTTTATAGAATAGAAATATAGGAAGATGATTATTTAGTAAAAGTAGTTGTGAGACCCTTTATACATTTTGTACTAAGGCCAGAAGAATGGGTTGGAATCATTGTTGAAGCTTAAGTAATAATTTAGGGTTTGAAAGGTTTCTTTGTATCTAACTAGTCTTCTGTATAAAGGAAGTTTATTGAGATGTCAGAATGTAGGATTAATGGGAACTGGGGAGAGTCGACTGGAACAGCTTGTAGTTACCTGCCAAGAAACCGTGAACTTTAGTAAAAGGTAATTCCGGCAGGGGGAGATCGCGACCACCGACTCACATACCACCTACCCAAATCGTACCCCAGACCCATTTCTAGACCTTTCTAAGCTTTATTGCGCAGAATCGGATATGGGAGGAGAATATGATAATGATTTCTGGGAAATGTTATGATTATGCATGAATAATTAATGAATATGTATGAATAAGTTCTATATATGGAATCTGTTTTTGGGACCTGGTGTGCGTTGATCGTGAGAGGACTCACTCACACACCCAGCCGTCAATAAAGACGTGTCTGCTTATCTACATCACATTGGTGTCGATAAGTTCTTCATTCCGAGATTTCGGTAACAGGGCAAGGATGTGTGTTTGTGGGAGTGGGTTTATGGGGGGAGGGGGAGGTTTGAGGAGGCGGGTGTGTGTGTACTGGTAAACCTGGGTATGGGGGTGGGGGGGGTGGGGGTAGGGGGGTGGAGGGTGTGTGTGTTATTTAGAGAACAGAGTGGGGAGCCTGGGGGAAGGGTGTTAGGGACGGACAGGGGGGTTGATGAAGGCCTTTAGGGAAGGACGGGGGTGGGGGGGGGGGGCGGTTTTGAGGAAGGACTTTAGGGCTGGACCGAGGGTGGGGGAGGGACTTGAGGGCTGGACCAGGGTCTGGGGGAAATGTTTTAGGGCCAGGGTGGGGAGGTGGAGGATGATTTCAGGAACAGCCTGGGGTGGAGGAGGGTGTCAAGGGAAGTCTTTCAGGGTTGTTTGGGGGGAAGGATTTTAGGGACGGATGTGGTGTCTAGCGGGACGTTTGATGCCACTGTATAGATTCCACTGTATATACGTTTATGTCCAGGGATTCTGCTAAGGGGAAGCTGCTGGCTCGGCAAAGGGACAAGATGTCTGAGCTCCCCAGTTGCCACGCTCTGATTTGGTGTGTAGCTCTACGTTAAACACACCTGCGCACAAAGGTTAGGCCAAGCTGACTCTCTAAAGCTGTTAGAAGTGACGAAGTAAGGGACCTCTCATCCAGGGAGTCAGCCTTGGGAAGGATGGGGAACAAAGAATGGATGGGGGAAAGATCTGCGTTCTCTTCGGTGATGCAGAAAGAGCCTCTGGGTGAGGATGTTGTGGTCGCAGGAGGAGACAAGCCGATAGAGTGCTGCGATCCGCAGAATGTTGGTTGGAATTCGGACAAAGGTAATTGTTGTGGGGGGAGATCGTGACCTCTGACTCAGATAGCCCCCCGAGAGAGGGCAAGGCCCCGCTTGGGGAGCACGGGGAGCTAGTAAAAAACCTCAGCAGTGCTGTCTGAGGGTGTGTGCTCGTTTGCATTAAAGCAAGCAACTTGTAACCCATCCCGTGCCTGACTGAAAATGCATGTGTAATGCGCTATGAGTGTGCAAGTGCTCTGCTGTCCGTAGTGCGTACCCTCGAGGAACTGGGTGAGCACGCTCAGAGGAAACATTCCCCCATGCTCCCAGCACTGCCATAAAGAATGCCGGCCTTCTGAAACTTGCAAGCAAGGCTTAGAGGGTTTTTCTCCCTGACCGACTTTATCATTCCCACCATACTGGAGGAAGCAAATCTTTTTTTGTTTGATGGTGAATCAGCTTGGGGAGTGTCACTGAAGTGGAGCACTTTTTTAACCTCAGGTCACTCATTTGAGTGATGTTACCGTGCCCCAGCAAGCAGAAGCTATCACTCCACTTTAGGCCTTGGTCTAATAGTCATGCAAAGCAATATTGAAAGTCATTCTGAGATCTGGAACAGGCCCCAATGTACATTTTATAAAAGTGCATCTTGGCTGCTCTTTATCTTTGTATGGTTTTTTTTCCCGTTTCTCCAGACTGTTGAAGCTCTGAAAGGTGCCGATGAGCTGCTCTCCCTCAGTTTGCTCCTTTGCCTTTGGGGAGTGCGTTTCATGTTTTCTTCATGGCTCTGCAGACGAGAAGATCCATGAATACACAGCCTTGCTTGAATTGATCTTGCTGGAAAGTGGTTGAAAGCTTATTGCTGCCCCATCTTGCAAATGGCATACATTCTGGTTCTGATTTGATGGGCAGCGTGTCGGCTTGTCGGATAACTGTCGAACAATTCAGTTGCTCAAAGCAGCAATGCTGATAGGGAGAGTTTACGTACTTCCTTGCACAAAGCAGTTCTGGGCTTTTTTCCCTCTGCGTGTGTTTCTGTGCAGACATGTGTATGAAACACAGGTGTCTCTCTGTGCCACAGGTGGGACTGATGACAGCTTTTCATTTCATTTCAACTAGAATTTAAACAAAGATTGTGCCTGCAAAAGAATTTGAGCAGCTGTCCTTGTTTCCTAGAGCAAGCATCCAAGCACTGGGGAGCAGTTTGCAGGATCAGAACCTGAGCCTGCTCTGGGTGGTAAATCCTCAGGAGAGGAAAGAGAAACCCCATTTTTTTCAATACAGATCTAGTTCCCTTAATATTCTGAGCAGCAGAGTGGGGTTGAGATGGGGCGGTGTGGTGACAGGAGAGGGACAGAGGAATGAAGAGAACAGGGGTGGATCTGGGCAGGGAGTGGAGGAAGGAAACCCCTGCTGAAGAGCCAGCAAACCATGAAGTATTCCTATGTGCTAAATTTCATCACACTAGCCTGTTTCCACAGCCAGGACTCCAAAGTTACCCAAAGAAGCAAGGAACAGAGCAACTGCTAGCAGTGATGGCAAACACGATGGAGTTCTTAGCAGCATGAGGAAGTAGATAGCCACTGTAGGAAGTTCTGCAACCTACCCTGATTGAAACAAATCCCTGAACCATTTAGGGCACCTATTGCGTAATTTTTATGTCTGTCTGAATATCTGTCTATTGATCAATCTTGCAGAAGACTAAGTTGCAAGATTTTGAGAAATATACCTCTGTTCCCAGTAATAAGACTCAATCTTAAGTCTTAACCCCAAGACTTAAGCCTAAGACTGAACTCTAAGACTTAACCCAAAGAATTAACCGTAAGACAAAACCTTAAGACATAACCCTAAGACATAAACTTAAGACTTAAGCTCAGACTAAACCCTAAGACTTAATCCTAATACCTAACCCTAAGACTTAAACTTAAGACTTAACCCTTAGAGATAACCCCAAAACTCCATCTGTAAGACTTTAAACTTAAGACTTAACCTTCAGATATAACCCTGAGACTTAACCCTAAGACTTAACTTTAATATTAACCCTAAGACCTAAGGCTAAGAAATAACCCTGAGACTGAACCCTGAGACTGAACCCTGAGACTGAACCCTGAGACTGAACCCTGAGACCGAACCCTGAGACCGAACCCTGAGACCGAACCCTGAGACTGAACCCTGAGTCTTAACCTTAAGATTTAACACTAAGACTTAACACTAAGACTTAACTCAAAGACTCGGCATTAAGACTTAACCTAAAGGTTTAAGCATAAAACTTAACACTAAGAGTTATCATTGACACATAACCCTGTCTTAACCTAAAGACCTAACCCTGAGACTTAACACTAAGACTTTACCTTAAGCCTTAACTTTAAGACTTAACTTTAAGACTTAACCCTAAGACTTAACTCTAAGACTCAACCTCTAAGACTTAACCCTAAGACTCAACCTTAAGAATTAACCATAGGGTTTAACCCTAAGACTTAACCCTAAGATTCATCCATAAGATTTAACCCTAAGACGTAACTCTAAGACTTAACCATATGACTTAACTCAAGACTCAACATTAAAACTTTAGGTAAGGGCTTAACCGTAAAACTTAACCCTAAGACTTAACTTTAAGACTTAACCCTAAGACTTATCATTGATACTTAACCCTGTCTTAACCTAAAGACCTAACCCTGAGACTTAACCCTAAGACTCTACCTTAAGCCTTAATCTTAAGTCTTAACTCTAAGACTTAAGCCTAAGACTTAACTCTAAGACTCAACCTTAAGACTTAAACTTAAGACAACTCTAAAACTTAATCTAAAGTCTTATCCCTAAAACTTAACACTAAAACTTAAACCTAAGACTCAACCTTTAGACTTAACCATAAGCCTTAACCCTAAGACTCAGCTTTAAGACTTAACCTTGAGACATATCTAAGGATTTAACCCTAAGACTTAACCCTAAATCTTAATCTTGAGACTTCACGCTAAGTCTTAACTAAACGACATAACCCTAAGACTTAACCCTAAGAATCAACCGTAAGACTTAACCCTAGGACTTTACCCTAAGACTTAACCCTAAGTCTTAACCCTAAGACTCAACTTTGAGACTTAACTCTAAGACTCATCCTTAAGAGTTAACCTTAAGAATTAACCTTAAGACTGAACCCTAAGACTTAACCTTAAGACCAGCAGGCCAGGGATGGTTTGCATGGTTTCCGTATGTTATTCTCAGGACTCTGTCTTTGCTGCTCGAAAGCCTCAAGTGCCCTCTTTAGCTCACCGGTGCAACAGCCATGGCTGCTGCTGTGTATGCAATTTCAATAGACCCGCAGTGAGACACCCTGGCTAATGGCGCAACCAACTGGAAATCCTTCAGCTGCTTCTGCGGTAGGCAAAGGGAAATTAACTGAGTCATCCATGCAAAGCCCTTTCTTTTTGTTCAGTTGGCTATGAAATGTAGCATTTTTACCACTGCTGGAACACTTCCAACAAGTCACAGTAGGATTTTGGACTACAGACATATCTGTGCTTCCCCAAAGGTACCTGGACAGTGGGCAAGTGGGACGTACAGGTGCAAGCCAAGGGATGGGCAGAGGGGAACGGGAGAGGAGGAGGGACAGCTGGAGAAGCACAATAGCAGAGCACTGCTCCAAAGCTGATCAGCAGAGGAAGAATAATGGTTGCTGTTATTATTTAACATCATTACATCCCAACAGTTGAGGTCCACAGCATCCATAAAGTGTCACAAGAAGCTTCCTCCTAGTAATATTTTTCTCCAAAAGGAAATTGACTTCATCTGGAGCAAAATGCACAAACCAAACCACGGCGCTGTCCACAAACAGCCAATAAGAGTGACTGCACCTCAGCACTTCAAAGAGAGGAAAAAAAAAGGCTATAAGAATTATAACAAAAAGAATAAACATATCTTGTCCTAGTGAGCAAGAGAACAAGCTCCTCAGATACACTAACAAATCAATGTATGTGCACAAAGCAAGATGTGTCTGAAATGAGGAGAGATTCCACTGCAGTTTGGAAACTGAGATGGTTTCTTACACACACACACACACACACACACGACTTCCACACACAGTCTTGGTCAGGATACTATAAACAGGGGTTTACTTTCTCACGAAAAATACCACTGGACTCTTCATTGATGAAGAGGAAGATGACAGGTCTGTTATCTCTGCCGGAAGATAGCACTTCCTACAGCCTACAGTTTCTCCTGGCACTAGGACGTGACATCGGGTTCAGCAAGAGAAAGTGCCAAATCTTGAATCATTAGACCTGCTCAAAAGAGAAATAACAAAAGCTTTAAAATCAGGCCAGTACTAAATCCTCCTTCCTATGCAGAATTGGGGTGTGCACTTCCAGCCCCCACACAGAAACAGAGGGGTTTCTTAAAAAGCCACTGTCTGTCTAAACCTGCACACAGCATTGATGTGTATCTATCTCACATTCACACATTCACTTCTCTCCCACTGAGATAATTTATTATCACGGGAGCACTTTCCCATAAGCATGTGGACACGTGACCAGAAGTGCACTTGGCACGCTGATGCATTAAAACAATTGGGGATATTTTTTCCACTTTCACTGTACGTGCCGTCTTGCGATACCAAAACTTGTGCTGCAGACCTCCCCCTGCAGCAAGGGGAATATGAAAAGAAGGGCCAAGCCCCACATGCCCATCTAATACCCCTGCAGCTTCTCCCAAAGGAGCTGCCTTGCCATGGTTCTTTGCCAGATTCCAAACTGGGGACCTGTGTTTGGTCTCGCTGAACTCCCCTTGCATGGGAAATTAAAGGCAAGAGAAATTAAGAGTCCTGTCCTGATGTTGTTATGTAAGGGATTCCACTAATGCACTAGCATAACTCTGAAGGTCAAAAGAGACTAATATAATGCATGCATAGGAGAAGAAGTGGCTGTATCTTGCTCGATACCTTTTCCCAGATCCCTCCTGCTGTTGCTTCTAGGTGTTTAGTTAACCAACATAAACTTCTCAAAGCAAAAGCAAAGCCTTTTGGAAGTGGCTTCGTTTCAGTAGCATGTACTTCCAAATATGATTCTTTTTTCAATTTGTGCTGTTCAGGATTGCTGAGGAAGAAAAGTGCTAGGAAAATGGGCTTGCTGTTACATAGTCTGTGGCTGCCTGGCATAGCAAGCTTGCTTTGTAGTTCTCAGGAATGTGCCAAATGCCTTCAAACAAATGCACTACATGGTCTCTGTCCAAAGTTCCTAATATCTCAAATTTGCACGATGCAAAATAGAAGGTAACAAAGCTGTTTGGGGAGAGGATGACTGATTGAGGTTACATTAAGACCATGGGATTACTCAACCAGAGGCATGCAAACATCGCTGGACAAAGTTTATCAGTCTGTTCCAAATTCTAATTTGTTAGAACATTATTTTTGCAGATTATGCTAGGGTTTTACTTTGGATCTTTATTGTCCGAAAAGACTCCTCTTTCTCTGAGGACCTCTATTCCCCTCTCTACTGGTAGCAAAAGATTTAAAGTCTAACAAAACTCTAGGCCACCCAGCCGCAGGGTAAGATTTCCAGTAACTGATTCTGGATCTGAAATCCCCTGCCTGTTTGCAAAGCCAAGCCTAAAACTTCAAATGGTAAAAAACAAAGGATATTTGCCAGACATTGCTCTTCACAGAGATTTGTAGTTTTGTGATGATAATTCCATTCTAGTACCTCTTACACTGTAGGTTCTGACTTCCCGCACCACCAAGCTGCAGTAGTATTGTACAGAGAACACTAAAGCAAAGCTGAATGTATGAAAATACAAGACTAGGCCAGAAACCCATCACATGCAGAAGAAATAACCGATTATCCACCAGAAGTAAACTAACCCCTTTTTAGAGACTTTATTTCTCACAGAGTTTAGCCTTTGTAATTCGTTTACCTTATTGAGGCCAGCTGTTGAAATAACACCTCCCATAGAGGCTGGATGCATTCAGTCTTGGACTTGGTTGCAATGACGGGGTTTGGCACTCCAGTTTCACTACAGGTGGACAACTTGCCAGCAGCCTGGAGACTACGCCTGGTTTGTAAGACTGGAAGTCAAGCAGGTGCCAGGGGGTTCAGTGCAGAGGTGCAGCTCAGAAGTTCCAAAACAAAGAAAGATTCCTTTCCAGTGGCCCCTTCTGAATTGAGGGGGCTCTGCTCATGGTTATTCCTTTTATAAAGAGGCATGTGTGGAGGCAAAGGCTACAGTGCCTGCTCCTGCTTCAGTTGGAACCTCTTCTCTGTGATCACTCTCAAGCTGAAATGCATTTGTGTTTTTTTGACAGGTATCTGACCCACTGGTCCGTCAGATCTGCAAAGCTTATCTGGAAGAGGGGCCCTAAGTGGTGCAAAAAACCTCTGCCAGTGGGACACCCTTTGCTGAAGGATAATGTCAAACATACACACAAGCCTCTCTGCTTAAACCACTAATGGACAGAACTGGCATAGTCAGTAAGCACAGCTGTTTCCCACTGCTCTGCTTTTTTTGCAAGGTTGTCAGTATCCCCGATTTTCTTATGCCAAAACTGTCATTAGTACTCTATACTGTCTCCAGTGAATGAGCTGCAACCTGCTCCTCTAGCAGAATACAAGATTTAGCAAAGCAAAGTCCAGTGTGCAGAATGATTTGGAGAAAGGAGGGGCAAAGACTTTTACCTCAAAGCTGGAAAGGATCTGAAGGCTTTTGTTTCATCGTGGTTCACGACTGGGTTTGGAAAAGCATGTTTCCCGCTTTTTCCAACAATGAATGGTGATTCCCCATTAACCTGTGTTTCAGCTCAGATCTGCCTCATTTGGGCTTTTATACCTGTGACACTAATGGAAGAAAAAGTCTCCTGCAGAACTGTATTTCCTTGGCAGTAACAGAAATTGTTATGACTACTGAAATTAATTTTTTTAATTATCTGTACTATCCATAATTTGCAGCAGAACACCTATGGCAGTGGTAAACAGACGTGTGTACCTTACACGTCCCCTTAAGGATTTCTGGCTTGTGCTTCACTCCTGGATCTGGGAAATACAGAATGTTGACATCCTTGATGACTTGGCCTGTGATTTTTTCCCCATGGAAATACATTTGCCTTAAGTCGTCCGTATTGGTGGTACGGCTGCTTCCTGGGATAGTTTGGGCCTGATGGATGCGCATAATTTTCCACGCTCTAACTAAAAGGTGGCACCATTTCTCTCCTTGTATAGTAGTACGTGCGTGTACCTTGCACCTACTGACCACTGCTACTTGAGACGTGCTACTTATGGGCCTGGTATGAAAAGGTCATTACATTTATCAGGGTCATTATGGCTTTGGCTCCGTTTCTTTGATATTTGTCTGGGGGCTACAGATCAACACAGCTTATTTATATACTACTATGCCACTTAACCTTGTACTGCTTTCATCAGAATCATCTGCTAATAACTATCAGCATGGACAGGAACAGAGAGTAAGGATAAACACGTTTTACCCAGGAAACCAAGTTATAATCGTTCTTCTTAGCCTTACTTTGTGAAATGGAAGCCCTACATTCAGCCCCTTGAGCTGGCCAAGATCTTTTTGCTTTGGGAGGCAGAGCTAAGACTTCATTAACTATACTGAGATAAAATCTCTGGCTGACCGTCGATTTTATGAAGCTTTGAAACCTACAGCCCTTCAGAAGGGAAAAGATTTTTCTTTCTTCTCCTGCGTACAGAAGTTACTACGTCTTCTAGCCTAGGTAGCTCTGCTCAATGAGCTTTACTAATGGAAAAGTCACTGGATTAAACCACTGCCTTGAGATGAACCTGAATGAGCACATTTTGCAAAAGACCAGGTGATGCCCACAGTTAATGTTTTCTACAGTTTAATGCCATGAGCTGGAAGGACCTCTCTAATTTTCATGAAACCTAACATTTGAAAAACAAAATACTTTCTTCAATATGCCTTTCTCGAGTTCAGGGTTTAGTACAGATCCCTTACAGTATGCATGAGCTTTCTACTCTGAGTGCAGCCCTGTTCTGTTTGTCGTTCATGGGTGATAGTAGGCATTCATTCATGCTGTCTCCAAATTAGTTTTTGTGTAAACATGGTGTCAAGGAAGTGTCATGGTTGTGTAAGCATGTGTAACTAGATGGCCTAGGTTTGATTTCTAACCTGGGGCTTCACCCATCGTGGAAGAAAATGCCATCTATCAGTATCTAAAGGATCTTCAGTGACACATAACAGGGAATTCAACCTGGAGCTGAAGGAGGATCGCACACAGCAAAGTCCTAAGAAAAGAACTGGGGCCAGAATCCAGGCACAAAAGAATCTTGCTCAAAGTGCAGAGGTTTCACACATTTATTAGAACAAGCAGTAAACAAAAGTCTCCTAAGTATAAAATCTAAATGTTCTCGAGCCCTCATCCCAGACAGGCGAGTCACAGCATGAAGGGCAGATCCAAGTTCTTCTCGCCAGTGCCGAAGCAGACATAGCCGTATCGCTCGGTCATTGGGACATGGTAGAACATCAGTCCCAGCCGCAGCAGGCTCCGCAGCACCACCACAATGCCTCCCTTCTCTAGCTGGACAGTCCAGGAGCCTGTGCAAGAAAATGCCATTTGTCAGTATGTCACAAGTGCAGTCCCTGGAAAGGAGAAAGAGGCAGCGTTCCTGGAGCAAGCCGTCCCTAAGCTGAGAGGGGGACTGCAGTGCGTTCTGCCTGGCCAGTTAACAGTGCACAAGGCTGCACTGGAGTTTGTGACACCTGAGAAAAGGGAAGTGAGGGAGACCAGAAACCTTGATACCTTTTTTTCTTTTGTCAGTTCAGTGTTACAGGCTGCCCTCAATTCCAGATGTCTGTGTCTAGCTTCACACGGTAGCATATTCCATGGCTATGATAGTAACGCCATATGCGTCACAGGAAGGGACCCCTGGAGCTCCAGACTTGTATACTTGATCCCTAGGAGAGGCTAGAGCTATTCTTGGATGCTTCTGAGCGGGCAGCAGTTACTCTACCAAGCTGCCACCTACTTGGTCTAGCTACTAGCTATAGAGAGCCAAGACTAGCTATGGCAATCCTGCATAGTATGGAATTTATTTTTAAAATAAACTTGTAGCTTTAGTAGTGAGAAGAGGAAGAAGACACTTCAGCTCCAGAGAAGACTGGTTTCCCTGATGCAGCAACTGGGAAAGAGGAAGAGAGCATGAAAAGCAGGGTATTTCTTAGCTCAGAGAATTTTGCAGAAAAGGTTAATTCTCTTCAGTCTTTCCTGGCTCCATCATTGAAGAGGATGTGCGTGGTAGGGGCAAAGGGATTAGTTTCCACATTAATTTTGCTTTGGCTCTGCGGAGGAGGTTCAGAGCCAGTGTGAAAATGCAATTTCTCCTGGATGCAAGGAGCTCTGAGCCACTGAGTGTTTGTTTTGCATCTGACAGCCTGGGAACAACACAGGAGGGGAGGGGGCTGGAGCATCAGCCTGGATTCAATGCCAGAGGGCAAGGAGCTGCCAAAAGAAGAAAATACCAGCTTCAGCACCAAATCAGTAATGCCTAGAGGCTACAATGTAAGGAAGAAGGTTCCTGCTGAATCTTCATCTAAAAGCAAAAGCAGCAGGCCCAAATAAAAAAGTGCAGTTGGAGCTGTCATACTACTACGGGCCTGGAGTCAAGCGGTCAGGCTGTCTGCACCCAAAGTCAAAATGTGCCAATTCCAGAGTAAGCAGAAAGCCCATAATGCCTTGGGACAGTTAGACGGTATTCATCCTTGTAGATAATTTTAGGCTCATCAGTTTATGCTGTGACTCATGCTTACTTACGTCACGGTTAGCCTGGGGAAGGGCTTCTGTGATTGCTGTCAGCTGCCAGTCCTCCCCTTCCCACTCACTTCTGACTCTTGGCCAATTTTAGTGGCATCCGACAAAGGGTTGAAGTGTTTTAACACCACAGGTTCCTACAACAGGTCTCCACAGGACACGGCCCAAGGGTTGACTGCAGCTCCTGAAGCTATTTGTTTATCTGCCAGCAGCTGTGGGGCAGCACAGGCTGTTTGGCTTGCCCGGCAGCAGCTATCTGGGCAATCAGTGCTTGTAGCTTTGGGCTCTTGCACACTCACTTGCAGTACATGTAGTCTCTGAAGCAGTTCATGGCAAACTGCAGTAGTTGAGGGCTCGATGGGGGGGGGGGGGAAGTTGAGAGGAAACAGTATATATGGTGGCTGCAGAATCAGAAAGGAACACCACAATTCAAAGCCCTGTAAAACCAGGTGTCGTGAGTTCTGCTGCTCACCTGTTACCTCCCTCTTCTCTTTGTATTTATGTACTTTTCAAAAGTTTCTTGGGCACCACTGTTTCCCCTGTCTCCTTCAGTAGCAAGTTCCACAGGTTGGTTATATCATAATATGCACCGTGTCGTCTTTGATCTGTTACCTTCCAAAGCACCCTCTTCAGTTACATGCAAACATGGAACTAAATGGACAGCAACACCTGCCTTCCATGGCAGTCACTGAACTTTCTAACAAAGTGACTCTGGCTGCAGGATAGAAGTACAAAAGAGACATTCACAATCTTTTAAGGACTCGGGAGATTTCCATACCGGAGAGCTTACTTCTGACTCACTCAGCTCCATGTTGCCACTAAAGAGAAACAGCTGGAATCTCAGTAAAGCAAAGCGCTACTTAATACAGAGCAGGATCAGTACAGGTGTGTGCCATCTTCCTTGCACTGTAACATTCCTTGCACACGTGTTACCGAAATCTCGGAATGAAGAACTTATCGACACCAATGTGATGTAGATAAGCAGACACTTCTTTATTGACGGCCGGGTGCGTGAGCAAGTCCTCTCACAATCAACGCACACCAGGTCCCAAAAACAGATTCCATATCTAGAACTTATTCATACATATTCATTAAATATTCATGCATAATCATAACATTTCCCATAAATCATTTACATACTCTCCTCCTATATCCGATTCTGCGCAGTAAAGCTTAGAAAGGTCTAGAAATGGGTCTAGGGTACGATTTGGGTAGGTGGTATGTGAGTCGGTGGTCGCGATCTCCCCCTGCCGGAATTACCTTTTACTAAAGTTCACAGTTTCTTGGCAGGCACCTACAAGCTGTTCCAGTCGACTCTCCCCAGTTCCCATTAATCTCATCCTCTGACATTTCAATGCACCTCTACGTAAAGAAGACTGGTTAAGTACAAAGGAACCTTTCAACCCTAAAGTTATTACCTAAGTTTTTCCACAATAGTTCCAGGCCCTTCTTCTAGCCTTGGTACAGGACGTACAAAAGATGTCATAACTACTTCTACTATATAGCTGTAAATTTTCCATAAAAATTTTCTTATTCCTCTATATTTTAATTCTATTAAATGATTTTATAAAATCAATCAATCAATCTAATATAATCAATCAATCTTAACTTATTAACAAATCGATAACATTTCCCCCCTTTGAAAGTGTTGAAAATCATCATTTCAATACTTTCACATTATTCATATATCTTTTGTTTCAACATATTTTGGTGATTGATCATATCTTGGTGGAATGGTTGGTACTTCTCTCATAATCATACGATTCACTGCAATTCTATTAGTAAACTGTTTCTTCAGACATGCATATACTAGCATGCTCATCAAAAAGACAACTAGCAACAGAAACAAAGTTTTAATTATAGATTGTATCCAAGAGCTCAAATTCCATCCCAGTTTGTTAAAAAATTTTTCCAAACCAATCTTCTGACATATCCTTTTGAATTGTTTCAGTTTCTTCTTCAATTTTTCCCAATAAATCTAGATCATGTTCCACATCCTGAGTGACATTTGGAATGTGGATACAACAGTGGTCCAGTTTATCTTTGAGATATCCACACACTCCATGTTCTTTAAGCAGGAGCATATCTAGTGCCATTCTATTTTGTAAAGTCATTCTGGAAGTTGCCTGTAGTTGTATATTCAGTTCCTTAAACCCCTTCTTGGTAACATTTGCCAATTTTTCCACTTGACCAGTTAAATGATAGAGCCATGCTCTGTTTCTATATGAAGCTATAGGATTTAAAAGTGATTCCAGTGCCCAGCCAATTTTCACTCCTGTAGATGGTTCATTCCAAACATCATTATTTATCCCTGATCTCTTTATTTGTTTCAATTCTAAATTCTCTAGAGATCCTTTAAATGGTGATTTCTTCCAGATTGGACACAATGTTGGCATGCCTAACGTGATTTGTTTCACCTTACCATCTAATGGTAGGTGTGTTGTCCAGGTTCCATCACTTAATGCCCAAACTAAATGTCCTGGACTTCGAATAGTAGATTTTCTACAACTAAACAAAGTTCCTCTTCTGACTGTAAAAGCGCTGGTTAAATTTAGAGTATTCTTAATACCTCGACAAAAACAACCATATTTCAAAGCAGCAGCCAACGGAGGAATTCTTTGGATTACTAAGTCTGCATTACTACAATCATACACTTTTTCACATTTCCACCATGGCACTATTTTATTTTCTTTCTCTCCCAATGTAGTTGACCTATCATCTACCCAGGGTAATACTGAAAAAACTTTTCCATCCCATGTAAAACACCAAGGAGTTCTTGATATATATTGAAAATAGGAAAATATGGACATAGACCATATAGAGTCCCACTGGTCTACTAATTAGGTGCTTTGGCCAGTTTCGTTACACTTCCATTCCATAACACTTTTGCTCACATTGGTTTTAAATTGTTCATCATAAGAACACCATCCTACATTCTTAAATCTCCCTATTTTGGTAAAAACATGATTTAACAATTTTTCACAATCTGCCAGACTACCTGGAGTTTTCCATTGTTTTCTAGTGACTTTCACTTGTTCATACCATTGAGTCACTGGCCTCTGTTCACAATAATTGGTCTCATTTTTATGTTCCAGGTTAGTCAAATTCATGGTTAAAATTCCCCATGGAATAGATTCACCTACTGCTCTTGGTATAGGTAAACAAGCAGTGATCTGCGTGATGTTTTGTAAATTGGCAAATTCTTTAATTAATCCTACCATCAAATTTTCCTCAGCCATTTGTTTGGGAATGTCAATCACTTGTTCTGTTTCTATTTGTCTTTTGTTCCTATTCACCAAGTCATCCCATGATCCCACCAACACTATCAACCAAAAGAAAATCCAAAAACCAATCATAACTTGATCTGCAAAATTAGACATGTTCCAAAGTCAATTTTTAAGTCTCTGGGTCACGATTAGCAATATTCCACGGAGTAGATGCTTTCTTCACGGTGCTTTCTTCACTCGTGTATAATGTATCCAAGCATCCGATTCTGCAATTTTGATAGCTGTAAAAGTGGTTAGCAGTATCTGGAAAGGTCCTCTCCAGTGCTCCTGCAAAGGTTCAGAGGTCCAAGTGTTCACATAGACATAGTCTCCTGGTTGGAAATCATGCACTGAATTTTCCAGGGATAAAGGTCTATTCCAAATTACTACACTTCAAATCACAGCCAAAGTTTTCCTTGAAAAAAACAAATAGTTATACACATCTTGTTTTCCTTTTACATGTATGTTTAGATTTGGTTCTAGAGACTCATATGGTTTTCCATATAATAATTCATAAGGACTGACTGAGGTTCCACTCTTTGGTTGTACTCTGATTCGTAATAATGCCAATGGAAGTGCCTGAGGCCACTTTAAACTAGTTTCTTGACAAATTTTACTTATTTGTCGTTTTAACGTTTGATTCATCCTTTCCACTTTCCCACTAGATTGTGGCCTCCAAGATGAATGTAAATCCCAATTAATACCCAATGCTTTGCTAACACTTTGGACTACTTCAGCCACAAAGTGTGGACCTCTGTCAGAGGAAATTCCAATAGGAACTCCAAATCTTGGAATTATTTCTTGTAATAACCACTTTACAACCTCTTTTGCTTGTGTGGTGCGACAGGGAAGGGCTTCTGGCCATCCTGTAAAAGTATCAACCCTTACCAGGATGTACCGGTACCCATTTTGTCTAGGTAACTCTGAAAAATCTACTTGCCAATAATCTCCAGGTTCTGTACCAGATTTCAGTCTACCCATTTGAACCTTTTTCTTAATCACTGGATTATTTTTCAAACATACTTCACACTTTGCAGTTACCATTTTAGCTATTCCTAACATCTTAACTGATATTATTTGCTTTCGTAAAGATGTTACTAAGGCTTCTGCTCCCCAGTGACATTCTTGATGTCTCGTTTGAATTATCTCTCTCATCACAAGAGGTGGAATTACTACTTGTCCATTAGGAGTTATCCACTATCCAGCTAAGTTTTTCTTAGCACTTAATAACTGACCCAATTTGTCATCTTCCTCCGAATATCTCGGTTTTTCCCTAGGAAGGGTTACTGTTTTAGAAGGAATTATTGCCATTTGCAATGCTTGTTTCTTTGCTACCTTTTTTGCTGTTTTATCAGCTAAATTATTTCCAATTATTATTTTTATATTTCCAATCTGATGTGCTTTACAGTGCATGATTGCTACTTGTTTTGGCTTTTGAACTGCTTGCAATAATCGTAAAATTTCTGTTTGATGCTTAATGTTTGATTCTTGAGAGGACAATAACCCCCTCTCTTTCCACAAAGCTCCATGGACATGCACTACCCCAAAGGCATATTTTGAATCAGTCCAGATATTTACTCTCTTGTCTTTGCTTAGTTCTAAGGCTCGAATTAAAGCGATGAGTTCTGCCTTTTGGGCTGATGTGGTACTTGCCAATACTTCTGCTTCTATAACTGTAGTCTCTGTTGTTACCGCATATCCGGCGTATCGAACTCCTTGTTCCATAAAGCTGCTTCCATCAGTACACAGTTCCCAATCTGGTCTCTCCAACGGCACATCTTTCAGATCTCCACGACTGGAATAAACATACTCGATAGTAGCCAAGCAATCATGTTCCAGTCGTCCTTCTTCCTGTATGGAACTTAAAAACACTGCAGGATTTACCAGGTTAGTTGTCTTTAGAATCACATCATCCTGTTCAGTCAATACCACCTGGTATTTCATCATTCGGCTGGGGGACAGCCAACGTCCCCCCTTCTGTTCTAGGACAGTTATCACCATGTGTGGAACATAGACTGTTATTGTTCTTCCCAAAGTCAATTTCCGAGCTTCTTGTATGAGCATCACTGTTGCGGCTACTGCTCGAAGGCAGTTTGGCCACCCTTTACTCACTGTGTCCAGTTGTTTAGAGAAGTATCCGACTGGTCGTTTCCAGCTTCCTATCCTCTGGGTTAGTACTCCCAGTGCCAGGTGTTGCCTTTCATGAACAAACAGCTGGAAATCTTTGGTTAGATCCGGCAGTCCCGAGGCAGGTGCAGACATTAAGGCACGTTTCAACTCTACAAAAGCCTTTTGTTGTTGTGGGCCCCATACAAAGGGAGAGTTCTTTTGGGCCTCGTACAGCGGTTTAGCTATTAGCCCATAGTTCATGATCCAAAGGCGACACCACCCAGTCATTCCCAAAAATGCTCTGAGTTCATGAATATTTCTCGGCTCAGGTATACCACAAATAGCTTCTTTGCGATTTCTTCCTAATTGTCGTTGTCCTTTTGAAATCTCAAAGCCCAGATATATCACAGTCTGGCAGGCTATCTGGGCTTTCTTCCTGGACACTTTGTATCCATTTAGTCCCAGAAAATTTAAGAGGTCAATAGTCACCTGCATACAGGTAAGTCTTTCTTCTGTAGCAATCAGTATGTCATCTACATACTGTAGGAGTAAATGTCCAGGCCTTGATTTATCCTGTTTCCAAATTTCAAGTTCCTTTGCTAATTGATTTCCAAAAATAGTTGGACTGTTTTTAAATCCTTGGGGTAATCTAGTCCATGTCAGCTGCATCTTTCGCCCAGTTTGTGGATTTTCCCATTCAAAAGCAAACAGTTTTCTGGTTTCCTTTTCCAAAGGTATACAAAAGAAAGCATCTTTTAAATCAAGCACTGTAAACCACTGATAAGTCTCCCTTAACGCTGTTAACAGTGTATAAGGGTTTGCTACTACAGGATAAATATCCTTAACTATTTGATATACTGCTCTCAAGTCTTTCACCAGCCTATATTCACCCGAGGGTTGTTTTTTTTGTTTTGTTTTTTTTTTTGTTTTTTTTTTTTTTTGGCTGGTAAAATAGGAGTATTATACTCAGATTCACATTCTTCCAAAATTGTATACTCCAAAAATTTATCAATCAATTTCTTCAATTCCTGTCTCACTTCTGATTTGATTAGATATTGTTTAATTCTCGCTGTTCCTGCACCTTCCTTCAAATCTATTTTAACCGGTTCTGCTAGTTTTGATTTGCCAGGATTATCTGTCTCCCATACAGTAGGGATCACTGCCAAATCCACCTCCGGTGGAATTTCTTGTTCCTTTACCTTTTCTTGTATCATCAAAACTTCTCCCGTTTTTGACTCGGGAATTTTCAAAAAGAATTCTCCTTCATCAAAAACAATTTGTGCATTTAATTTGGATAACAAATCTCTTCCTAAGAAGGGTATCGGACATTCTGATACATACAAAAATTCATGTGTAATTATTTTATTTCCAAATTTCAAATCTATGGGTTGTAGGAATGGCCTGTTTTCTTCTTTCCCTGTTGCTCCTTTTATATTGGCTGTCTTTGTTCCAATTTTTTCTTTACAAGTATTTAATACTGAAAGTGTCGCCCCTGTATCTACTAAAAATTTAACTTCTTTATCTCCCAGCTTAATTTTAACCAGAGGTTCAGCTGGGCTCCCCTCCGGTCCCCTTCAGTCATCTAAAACCATTATTTTGGCAAGGTCGTGCGAAGCACTCCTGTTTCTGGGGCAGTCCTTTTTCCAGTGTCCTTCCTCTTTACACAAGGCACACTGATTTATTCCTAAGAGGGTATTAAATTTCCAATCACCACAATTCATATACCCTCCATGCCACTTCCAACATTGCATTTAAACTTCTTGAATTCTCTCCCTCCAGTTTCTGGAGTTTTTTTTTGTTTGTTTGTTTGTTTTTTCTTATATCTGGTGCCGATTGCCCCATAAAAATCAAAGCCAATTGTATCTGTGCTGCCTCTGTTTCCACTCTCAAATCAGTGTATTTTCTAGCAGCTTCCTTTAATCTTTCCAAAAATGCTGAGGGAGATTCATTTTTATCTTGTCTTACTTCATATAATTTAGACCAATTCAAAGATTTAGGCATGGCATGTCTAATCCCATACAAAACCCACTTTTGATACCGCTTTAATCTTTCTCTATGTGCCACATTATTTGGATCCCACTGCGGATCCCCAGATGGAAAATTCTGTTCTATTGTTCCACCTGTTATTCCACTCATCACATCCAACTCTGCCTGTGTTTTGCCAGCTTTTAATACCATTTGTTTCTCTGTATCATCTAACAAATTATCCAAAATCACCTGTAAATCACTCCAGTCTGGATTCTGTGTTCTAATTATAGTATCTACCACGTTGCCCACTTTTTCAGGATCTTCTCTATAGTTTCCTGCTGCCTGTTTCCAAGTGATCAAATCCATAGCTGTAAAAGGTACTTTCACATAAACCGGTCCATCATTACTAACTCCCTGTCGCAGGGGAGCTATAGTCTGTGTCTGTTGTCGAGTTCTCCATGAAACAGGAGTATGAATTACAATCTCTGATAATCTCTCTCCCACATCTCCTGTTCCACTGCTATCTGGTTCAGTCGCCGGTTCTTGTATCCTTAATTCTCGACCCTGATTCATTTCTCTCCTAGGAGGGGATATATCTAACTCTGGTCCATCGTCATTCTCAATAACAGTGCTTTTCTTCAAACAACCTTTCCCAATCTCACAAGTTGTACAACACTTTTTCACTTTCTTATTATCAGAAGTTATAGCCATTACCAAATTATCTCTAATAGTTAGCTTACATTCATCCTGCCAATCCTTTCTTTGTCTTAAGTAAAAAATAAAATCCACATCTGGCATTTTATTCCATTTCCCTTCTCTTTTACAATACAGCATTAACTGCAAAATAGTGTTATAATTCAGTGTGCCATTCGTGGGCCACTTTTCCTGATCATCCAATATATACAAAGGTCACCAATTATTATTACAATACTCAATCATCTGGCTCTTTTGCAGATCATCCTGTAAATTTCCCCAATGTGCCAATAAACATCCCAACAAAGAATTTTTCGGGATTTTGTCATTTACAGCAAGATTACCCATGCTTTTACTTTTAAACGACCGAGTTAACTTAGTTGCCATGGTGTAATTACCCACAGTACAATACACAATTATTCAACTCTGTCACTCCGATCCGCGGATCCACACTCCACACTCGCTTTCGTTTTCAATTATACGTCTCACCCTTACAACCACACTCACACTTTCCCACAGTTGCTTTAAACAAGCATATAACACAGTTTTATACCTCTTAATTTTCTTCTTAATACACAAACTCACAAAACAACAAAAAGACAAACATATAACACAATATTATACCTCTTAATTTTCTTCTTAATACACAGACTCACAAAACAACAAAAAGCACTAAAACTTCTAACTTCTTGTTAGAGGCACAGCCTTAGAGAACACTATAGCATATAGTTTCTCTTGTCTACACTTTTGTCCAACCCTGCAATAGCTTTCGTTATGTCTTACGGGCAGACGCCTAGGCTTCCACTTCCACAAGGATCCTTTTAGTCCAACCCTGCAATAGCTTTCGCTTATGTCTTACGGGCAGACTCCTAGTCCTACCCTGCGCAGCTCTTTCACTGCGTCTGACAGGTAGACTTACTCAGTGGGACTCCAACCCACTGGTGGGACTCCATCCCACTCTTTCTCATACACTTATTATAGTGGGACTCCTGCCCACTTCCTCTAGTGCACTTACTTACTACAATTAAAAAGAAGAAGTATCTTACCAAAAAAAATCCAGGGAACGTCGCGAAGAGCCTTACGGATCGGGGATCGATGGGTATCCCCGAGAAATCCTCGGTGCCGGCTGGAACCGATCAGGTCCCCGACTCCTCCGGTCTCCTTCAGCGAGGTCCCATCTGGGTCGCCAAAACTTTTACCGAAATCTCGGAATGAAGAACTTATCGACACCAATGTGATGTAGATAAGCAGACACTTCTTTATTGATGGCCGGGTGCGTGAGCGAGTCCTCTCACGATCAACGCACACCAGGTCCCAAAAACAGATTCCATATATAGAACTTATTCATACATATTCATTAAATATTCATGCATAATCATAACATTTCCCATAAATCATTTACATACTCTCCTCCCATATCCGATTCTGCGCAGTAAAGCTTAGAAAGGTCTAGAAATGGGTCTGGGGTACGATTTGGGTAGGTGGTATGTGAGTCGGTGGTCGCGATCTCCCCCTGCCGGAATTACCTTTTACTAAAGTTCACAGTTTCTTGGCAGGCACCTACAAGCTGTTCCAGTCGACTCTCCCCAGTTCCCATTAATCTCATCCTCTGACATTTCAATGCACCTCTACGTAAAGAAGACTGGTTAAGTACAAAGGAACCTTTCAACCCTAAAGTTATTACCTAAGTTTTTCCACAATAGTTCCAGGCCCTTCTTCTAGCCTTGGTACAGGACGTACAAAAGATGTCATAACTACTTCTACTATATAGCTGTAAATTTTCCATAAAAATTTTCTTATTCCTCTATATTTTAATTCTATTAAATGATTTTATAAAATCAATCAATCAATCTAATATAATCAATCAATCTTAACTTATTAACAAATCGATAACACACGTCCTAGTTAAAGCATGAGCTAGTGTCTTCACACACAGTGGTTTCACAGACCAGGCAACCCCAGTCTCCCATGCAGTCTCTCCAGTGCTACTCATATGGACACAAACTGAACTGGACCTTGGTCAAGCTGGAGTAAAACCACATATTAATGGTTCAGCCACTGGGATTACAAATTCTAACTGACTGGGTCTCTGACAAAATCTGCATGTTCTTAAGAAACTTCACTACTTGGATAGCGTGGAATCCCAGGTGAAGAACATTTCATGACGAGGCAGATCACCCAGTGGCTGAAGCACTACAGCCATCTGCTGTCAAAGGACAAGCTTTCAAACAGTTTATTGAACTTTGCCTCTAAAAATTTTCACCATTTGCTCGTGGCGGTAGCTAGACTATGCATAGGAGAGTTGAGCAACAAGTGGCAAGCAAATAGGTCTGAATATGTGACAAATGACTTTTTCCATTTCTCCTTTGAACATCGACTCTGCTTTCAGTGCAGGGTTCTTGCAGCTTGCGCTTGCAGAAATGATCTGCAAGCCCTTTATCACGTACTGGTGGTTCTTGCTGTGGCTTTACACATTGGTTTGCAGGGGGGTGACTGTAAACTTTTGAAAGAGTTTCTCTGACAAAAAGCTAATGGAATGAGGACCTCTCATTGTCTTTGATTTAGGACCAGTCCCCTGAGAAGCAAGTCTGTCAAGAATAGGACTGTGCCTTGCCTTGCTGGGTGGTGAGAGCCTCTAGGGATTATCTGGTTTGCTAAACGTCTCCCAACATACTGGAAGCATCCAGCAGCCTGGGTACATGTGATAGCTTGTGTGTGTGTATATATGTTCATGTACACAGATGAATCCTCTGCCCAAAACTATTTACAAAGAACGAAAAGAAATGCCTGGAGCATGACAAATGGGAAAGTTGAGAAGGAAAACAGGTATATTAATGCTCTCATGAACTATATCTGGATTCAGACTTCTTTTTGCTGGACAAATTCACAGAGAAGGTAGAGTAAATAGAGTTCAACTTGATTTAATCCCCTTATCTATGCCCTGGGGCAATACAGTACATGGATCCATGATCTCCTCACAACATTTACCCAGTGTGCTTATCTATCTCTGCAGAGGATTCATCAGCAGTTAACTCTGCTGATCAAAGGAACTTCCCATGTACCTTCACACCTGGCAGAAATGGACAGATGTAATTGAAGACAGCTCCATTCACTTTTATGCTTGATCTCTGAAGGCTGTGATGTGCAGCTGTTTCATTTCCCTACTGTCTGTCCAAGCTGCAAACTCCCAAAGGGCTCAGATTTGTCATTTCACAAATGTGAGACCTTTGGGGAATATTAAATTGTTACAGCTTTCTAGCTCTTCTCTGATGCTTGGTTCTGCATCTAATTCTATGCAAATAGGGACAATAAAGTTTTGCTGATGCTGCATAAGTCTTCCTGTGAAATAAGGACCTGAACAAAACAAGCAGTTTACTTCAGGGCAATCCCACCTGGACTGACACAACACTCGTTGAAGACAGGAAAAAAATTACATGAAACTGTCTGAAACTGTAATGTCATTTTCACTCAGATCCTGTTTTCAGCAAGAATTAGTCATAGAGCTGCTCTTTATTCTGCAGAGCCAAAACAGCAGCAGCCGTGCCACCTTCTACCTTTTACTAACCAGATCACTGGGGACATATTTCTAACACAGCAATCAAAGGTGATCTATTCAGTATACTTTTCCAGGCTGGACCTTTGCAACACACAAAATCAATTCAGAAACCGCACTGATACACGGTGCTGGTGTTTGCCTTCTAAGGAGGCAGCACATTAAAGTTGTGAAACCTAACCACTTATTTTGGTCCTTTTAGAGCCCATTATCTCAGTCTGTTTTTTCCCATACCTCACCACATTAGCAGCATTTGAGGAGATGGTCCAGAAGACAAAATTATTTGAACTCATGAGACACGGAGCAAGTTCTTCTCCTTGAAAGCTTCAAGACAATTGTGTTCTCTTCCATCACAGCTCAAATCTCACTATATTAATAAAAAATGCTTTTTCAGGCCCACCTTTCTTGTAGGAGTTTGAAATAACGATGTCATAAACCACTCTAAATGTACTTTAATCAGAAGCTAATGAACAGCATGAAATAATAGCTTAAAATGAATATGCCTTCTTTCCTCCTTCAAGAAAATGCCTTAGAAATGCATTTCATAATAAAATATAAAAAGGGCTGAGAACTGCAAAAATGAAATGCTGTTTTTATCCTTTTTTTTTTTTTTTATCCTTTTTCTTTTCTTTTAAACCTCCCTGCTATTACAAATGGTTCTTGGAGTAAAATCATTGCATAGGTAGCTGTAGGTCTCTATTACTATAAAAATGCAGGAGTGGGATGCTGGGTTCAAATCCTTTCTAATATTGGCTCAGAATATCCCAGGGCAGTCCCCGTACTGTTCATTGCCCCTGTGTCAGACAACATGTCGCTTGCTGGGAGGCTGAGAAACTCAGAGCATCAGTCTGTAAGGTACGCCAAGACTCCTAGATAAAAGTTGTCAGGAAAAAAAATTTACGAACTATTATTTGCATTGGAGGGAATACAAATAGAACTAAGAGACAGCAAGTAAAAGCTGGCTTTCCTAGAGTTAAATACTGATTTTTACTTGCATCTACGTGTGAGCTGTACCTAGCCTATGTTATCCCTAAATCAGGCAGCAGAGTTAACTTCACTCATCATGCTTGCTGAGGTACGGGGAACCAGAAGTCATTGCTCTCACGCCAGAGATTTCTAACAGTAACACCACTCTGGTAAGATTTCCATTCTTCAAAATCCATTTTTTTAAAAGAGCAAATTAATTCTGAAGCTGCACCCAGCAAACCTAAGGAAGCCAAGCACTGTCTGTGTTGAAACTATTGCCTGTTGCTGCTCCAGAAGGGAAGGGAGGGAGCTTCTGTGTGGGAGGAAAGAGCATGGGAAAAATATCCGCTGGATGAAGATCTGGAGCTTCCTATTCCCTCTTTAGAGCAGGCTGCAGCCTCCACCCCTCCAAACGCAGACAGGAATTCTGAGGAGTTCCTTACATCTTTCCCAAACAGGAAAGTGCTTTGAAGATTCTGATGCTCACCCAGTGTTAAACCACTGCCTTTTTTATGGCACTTCAACAGCTGCCAGGACACCAGAGCTGAATTTCAAAAGTCAACCTACTTCTCAGCTTCTTCTTCCTTTCCAGTTGCCAATAGAAATCCCTGTCTCATCCCCATGTCTGTCTCAGCTATGGGCTGAATCTTCTAATTCACAGAGGCAACAGGGTGCGTGAGACATTAGCTTTTAAACAAAAGCCTTTTAAGAAGGCTGTTTGCAGAACTTTCCTGTGGGAACTGGTCCACTTTCAGTATGACCTCTCATAACATTGCTGCTTCGGAGGTGATTCAGCAATGCCTCGTTTCAGTACAAGCTTGAGAAGAAACAGCTTTAAGAGCTAGACAGGCTGATAGAGAGGCTCCATGTTGCAAAAGCTCACAGAGGGTCATAAAAGTGACATTATCAATTCCTCTTCAAAGGAGGAAATGTCTCAAGGGAAAAGCAGCGTCAGCATGGTTGCTCTTACCATTAACACAATACGCTGCCACATGAGCAGGTTGTAACCTACCTTGCTGCAGTTCAGTTCTGAGTGAGGGTGAAGTATGGAGTTATAGCACAAATATTAACCCACAGAGGGGTAACATAACCGCTTCCCTTTGCAAAAGCAGCCACTGCTTGGCTGCGCGACCCCAGGCACTTAGCTCTGACAAAGCTACACTGCACCCATGGGATTTAGCTTCCATTTCCCTCCAACAGAAAATCTAGCACTGCAAAGAGCTTCCTACTTCTAATTTGCTGTCGATAGGAAACAAAGACAAATTGCACAGCAGAGCAGCTGTAAGGAAATTTTGCTGCACGGACATTTGAGGCACAGCCTACCAGCCATAAGGACACACATCCAAACGCTCTTATATGTGGGGCTCAGACTCTATCACGCCATTTACTGGCTACAAACTAAATCTCTTTCATTTGCTTGACACACCACTTGCACCCCATATGTTAACACTGCTGTCAATATTTCCAATTCCCCATATAACTATTTAATAATAATTGAATAAAAACACAGACTGGTTGCAGGTTCGGTACTATTTTTAAAAGCCTCCAGAGCCAGGAAAGCACAGTTTACAAACAGTCAGATGCTTCCAAGGGGCTCTTGCGTGGTCCTAATGCCTGCCACATCTTTGACACACAAATACATCCATGCCCAAACCTCAAAGTAAAATGGTCTTGCTTCAGAGGGTTTTTCTCTCCATTATCCTCTCCCACTGGGGATGCCTCTGCAGCACAAATGATTAAGACAGCCCTGGGCCTTCCATTTACGCACAAAGTACCTGTTTCCTGCTGACAAGGAAGACCCAGGCATTGCAATGTTGTCCCAGGAGCACAGTATTCAGAAGCCTCCAAGTACTGGCTGAAATGAGGCCGTACTTAGACATCTGACAACAGTGCGGCTTAATCCAGTTGAAGCAGGCTCTGCCCCCAAACCCTTATTCCCCTCCTCATCACTCTTCCATCACAGAGACCACAAAAGTGTTTATTTACTGCTCAATGAACCAGGTCAGGGAAACGATCTGGCTGAAAAATAGTTTAGCCAAAAATAAAATTATTTTTCCAGCTGAAATCTGGCTGCACAGCCAGCAATGCCAACACAAAAGAAGGGACAATACACAGACATAAATGAGCAGCAAAGGATGGGAAAGACTGAAAAAGCTAGCACAGAAGTAACACACATCAAATTGCAGCCTCCTTATAGCCCAGTTAGTTTGCCCTTAAGTCCTAAATCCACCTGATAATTAGAATAGAGCTAGGATCCTTTTAACTTTTGTTGTTGTTCTTGAGAAAAAGATGCAGACTTTGCACAGAAAGCATCCAGAACAGAGATTTGGAACAGGGCTGTGCACTGGAGGAAACAGCAAGACAATATACAATCAAAATTTAGGAGTAGAAAAACTGGTTAAAATCTGTGCTATTTGTATTCTGACAACTGTAATACTGATCATTGTATCTTGGGTCTTCTGTAGTAAATTTACAAATCTCTCAGAGAGGCAAAGCACCCTCCTTCCAAAGCACAAGTTTATGCTGGATCTTGTCACACTCCATATTTCTTGTTCAGCTGGTCGCTGTGTGGAGCGTGCCAGGAGTCACGTAGCATCTACCTGGGGAGCCCCTGCATTAATCCGTCACCTTCGTGGGCTTCTGAGAGCCCATTGGTTGGTAGGAAGAAAAAGAAGGAGTCTCTCGCCCCTCCCTGCTCTGAATGAAAGACGCTTCCTCTAAATCTTGCTACAGGATTTCAGGCTCAATTCAGCTTCTTTGGGGCTTTTGTCACCAAACAAATGTGATGTCTTTGAAAGAAAGATTAACAGTTTGATGAAAGGATGCAATGGACAGCTTTGTTCTAGCCTGCTTCCCCCTAGAGCTTTCGGTCACTGTCACTTTCTTACCCACAGAGAATATCTGTCTGACTCTCAGAGGAGATTATGGCCGCCCTGTAAGATTTTGCCTCTCCTGATAACAAAGCACTGGCCACTTTGAGGAGGTGATAATGATGAACAGGGGCTGGATTAGGGGCAAAGAGCCTCACATCGATCTCCGAATTCTGAGAGAACACAAAGCAGTCGATGCTGGGATTCAAAACCCATCGAATGCTTAGAGGACATCCAATTCGCTCTCCTGCAGGAGGGGCAAGGCTACAAGCCCTGTCAGTCCCCCAGTTGTACTTCTTACCTCATCATCAAATTAGCAGGGCTAGTTAAAGGGGCTTAGGGTGAGGAACAGATGGCATGGATTATTAACTGTTGATGTTCTCATACTAAACTAGATACTGAAATCTAGCCCGAATTACCTGAAGAGCTTACCAGTTTCTGAGAAGACTGTCACACTGAGCGTATCCACACAGCACGGTGCAGTTGTGTTGATATTCAAGCTGATTCTGAACACTAAAGATGGCTAAGCATCTTCTAATGCCTGGGATATCTTAGCTGTCTCTGCACAGCACAACCTGCACAGCACAACTGCCATACAAATATACCCATAGATGAACTGTCTCATCCTTTTCCCTCTACACACAGCCACGCACCCATTCAGCCTGCAGAATTTCAATCTATACGACATTTGCATACAGTAAAGCAAGACAACGCCCATTACTTCCTCCCTGCAAATGTTCTATGGCCAAAGGGGCAGCAAACAGCAAAGCAAAGCTATAAAGAGGGCTGGCACCAATGCCAGCTGCTGCACAGGCAGGAGCTGCCACTCAGAAATAGATCACTCCTAGCAAAAGCTGACCTTGTTGTGACTTCAGTGACATACAGACTGCCCTGGGCTTTCCCCTGCAAGTGATTTTTCATCATGCCCTAGAGAAAGGGCTAGGCCAAGGCTGACCGATGTGGTGATAAAACTATAACTTCTGGTTCTAAGAGGCTTCACCCGCATTTCCCATCAGTTCATCAAGAAGTTCATCTCCTTTTCATGTCCAATGAACCAGGAGCTGAAACAGAGACAGGGTGGGCCATGATTTCTTTTACTGAGAAGGAAAAAACTTCAATTATAATCCCTGGAAAGTTGCTACGGAAGACTCTGCTTCTGTCCTCCTCCTTTCACTGCAGCAGTCAGGAGAGTGAAGGATTCCACCACAGCTCTCGGTTGATGGGCAGCCCTGCTCCAGTATAAACTCATCCAAGGTCTCTGACTAAACAAGACCCCTGAGGTGATACAGACCGAGGACCCAAAAGCAGTGAATGCACTGCTTTATTACCCATAGACACAAAGCCCAAGGAAAGCAGACTCCTTTCCAGAAATCAAAGCAGACCACAGACGGCCAGTCAAAAGCTCTAATACTAGCTGGCTCTGGAGTCCTCACGTGGCAACATAGCAGGAGAGGTTCCAGTCTGATCTTGAACTCCTGAGCTGGCAGCACCCCAGCTTGTAAGAGGACAACATCTTGTATTGCTCCCAGGCAATGCTCTTGGGTCGCTGCAGGCGTAGCCTTAACAGCCTTTAAAGGCTCCTCAGTCCAAAAACATGAAGAGTGTCTCTACTTTTGAAGGATGTAGGAGACATGCTTATGTATTTGCGTACATCCATTGCATGCCTGTAATCACTAAAGGTGCGAAGAGAGCTATTGAAAAGCCCCAGGACCATTCCAGAAATTGCCTTAGCTTGGAAGGGACAGAGTAGCTTCTCCATACCTACAGTTCAGAAGGTCAATATACCACACACAGCCTGGAAACTCAGGCCATACCTTCTCCTCAATTTGATGCTGCTCTCGGTGCTTTTCTTTCTCGTTTTGCTTTTCTATAGTCTCCTTTTCTGTGCGCAGCACTGACAACGCCTGGACCACAGTGAGCCCTGCTGGAAAGCAGCAGCTGCGGCCAGCCTGGAACTATTTCTAGGGATGGATGACTTCAGTTTTAACAGAGAACTTCAGGTACCAACGCTTTAAGTAATAGCCCACTGAGCTAACTGTTTGGTTCGATTCTTACATCCGAAAGCCGACTGTTCTGATGCACGCTAATCTGTTTTACTCCTTCTGTACTACTGTGTTATGAAGTTTGTCAAAAACACTTCTATAAATGTCAGGTAACTCCATGGGATGCTGCAGCTCAGTTTCACACATTTGCCAGACCTACAGATCACCTCTCCGAACCAGGAATGAGGATAGCTGTGAGGCACACTAGGAGTTTTGTTCTATGTTTTGGCTACCTCTTTTTATCCTTGCTAATATGAAGCACTGCCCTCTCATTCATTATGGGTCTTTTAGTTTGAATTTCAGCAAGACAGCTTGAAAAGCCTTGTCCCCATGTGGCTCTTGGCAGGCTAAGAGGTAAAGTGCTTTTGCTCTCAGTTTTCACAGAGCTGGGGAGGTGCTGCTTCTTGTTAAGCAATGAAAGGGGAGGGCTCAGGTCACATCAGTGAAATGTTAGCGGAGAAGGGAGGCTGGGTGAAAGTAGGTGGCCAGCACAGCATAGCACTGCTGGATTTTGCAAGGCCACTGGGGAGATAGCCATTTGTCTTAGAGCCCTGATAACGGGCAGGCTTGCTCTCTGCTCGCTAGCTGGGGGTTGTAAATACCTCTGCAGACACAGACTCTTCAAATGGCTGGAGACTAGGCTGATAGAGGATTAATCGCCTGGAGGGTGGGTCGAAAGGGAGTTAATTAGCTGTGTTAATGCATGGAGATAAAGCAGGTTCATGCCTCCTGGCCGCCTTACTTCCAGCACCTGGACTTTTGGGGCAACCAAGATGGAGCTACCAAAATGGGCCTTGAGAGTGGCCAAAGGAAATTATCTCCCACTTAGAAACGCAGCCTCTCTATCTTCAAGGGCCCACTAAGCACCAGCTGTTGCTAAACCGGTAAAAAGCGTGCCAATGAAGCTCAGAGAACAGGAGGTTATGAGTGTTCTAACCCAGGCTACTATTCAGCAAATTTGCAGAAAGGCTGGTGCCCAAAGTATTCAGCCAAGGAAACAGCCACAAATCCCATTGTCTGCAATGCTGTGTAAGGAATGCCTCAAAATCACTGCACTTTCAGGTGAAGAAACGGAGCTACAGACTGAGTGGCTGTCACTTCTTCCACAGTCAAAATGGTAAAGGAGCTGAAACGATCTTCTCTCTAGGCACTTCTCTGGCTGAATCATGAAACAGCAACTAGACAAGACTCACTATGATCCACCCTGCCGCTGTATACCCGTTTAGAATGACGCTACGAAATCCCAGCATTACAGAGCCAGAGCAATCACATCTGAGAGGTCTCAGCTCCCCGGTCTACCCTACACAATGCATGGCAATAAGTCAGGAATCTCCTCAGTCCTCTTTTGAGCCCTCATGCGTCATAGTTCAGAGCGTAAAGCCAGCTGTACGGAGAGTCCTGTGCTTAGAGTCGCTGTCTCAGGAGCACATTGCCACCTTTGCGTTAATGTCACTGACAATGAAGAAGCCCAAACTAAAAATCACCCTCCATGGCTGTCATCAAGTTTACAGCCAGGCATATCAGGAAATCACCTGTTCTGTACTCCTACATTAAACTTAACTCAGTTACTCATGTCTGGGACTAGCAACTTAGATTTGCCTTTGGCTAAAACACAATTCCCAGGAAGACATCCAGAATGATGCTAAGATACCAAGAGACACAAATTCCTCCATTATCCTTGTTAGCCGGTAGTAATTTTACTGTTAAAATTTGTACCTAGTTCCTCATTTTCATTTTTCTGGCTATAATATTCAGCTGCTGATTCCTGATACGCCTGTCTCTGCTATACTAAATAGATCTTCGATAATCAATACTTAAACTCCATGGAGTATTTACACAGTGTGATACAGTCATTCTCATGTTCTTTCCTGCAAGGTAAACAGATTGAACTGTTTATGTCTCTCACCAGCCCTTGAATCCTTTTGTGGCTCTTTTCTGTAACTCTCCAGTTTTGCAATGTGCAGTAATCCAGTCCTGATTCCACTAACAGCATGCACAGAAAAAAAATCACCTCCCTGTTCCTATTTGCTACCCCCTTGTTTATAAATCTACAGATCAAATTAGCCTTTTAAGTTTCAGGATCCGACTGGGAGCTGATGTTCAGTGGGTTGTGCCTGGATTTCCTTTCAGAGCCACAGCTTCCAGAATACAGCTCACAGTCTGGCTTCCAGTCCCTGCTCTTAGGTCTGTGACTTTGCAAGTAGCTACATCAAAATGTACTTTCTTTAAGCAAGCCCAGTTCGCCAGATCTCTGTAGCTGTCCTGCCCTTGTCATTATTTGCCTCTCCACCAATTCTTTACTCCTAGATCATTTATAAATAAGTTGAAGAATACCAGTACTGGCACTAGTCCCAGCTGAATCCCCTTCTGACCCTCTCCAGAAATACACCCATTCAGTGATTTCTAAATCACAACTACCAATTAAGATAAGTTTAGGGGAATATTTCTGCAATGCTGGGATTTATTAAAGGTTAACATCGTAAGTATGCCACAAGTCTCCTGAGATAATGATTTCAGCAGTAACTTATCTGGCTCAGCCATTTTCATTTTTTGACACACAGTAAAGGTTGTCTAACTACCCTCCCATAGCAAACAGTCTGAAAACTGTCTGAAAGAGTATTTTATTGTCTTCATTTCATGTGAGTCCTTATTCTTCCCCAAAACAAACCAGAAAAAAAATTCGAGCATTTCTGCTCTTCCACATTTCTTATCAGCCTTTTTACCTTCACCATTTAGTGACAGTTTCCAGTACCATTACTATGCTTTCTTCTCCTATCAATATAGTTGAAAAAGTCCTCCCTATAGTTGTCAGGGACTACTGCAGGTTATCCTGGCTTCCTTGTCATTTTCTACTCAATATAAATTCCAAATTATATCAATCATTAATTGTTCCCAACTTTCTGTATTTCTTTTATATTGCTTTTTAAATTCTAATTCCTACCCTTATTCCACCTGTGAACTGTGGTAGGCTTTCAGCCAGAAGCAGCTCTTCATTGACTGGGAGTCATGACTTGTGAATAAAGTCTTCTTTTATAAATCCTATTCCCACTCATATCTTTTCCTATCCACATTTTTCTTTTCCTTTGCCTCCAACATACCTCCCCTCCCGCATCAGTTTTTAACTGCATCAGGTTTTTAACCTGTTGGTGTCCCTTATCTCCATATCAAAGTGATCTGAGTCAGCAATCTGTAACAAAACTCAGAGTCAATTTATTGCTTTTCTGAACTGTACTTTGAAAGCACCAAAGACCTGAATTCTGCATCCCCTGTTTTACTTCCTCCCAAGCTTTCCAGTCCATGCTAGTACCTTAGGCTTTCTCCCATCCCCTTTCATTTGTCCTTGCAGAATGTAGCACAGCCTGATCTGATACTATGGTGACAGTAAAATCATCCTTCCCCCTCCATTTTCACTTTTCCCATCATGTCAATGCTTGACAGGTGACCGTTATTTCATACCTATGCAACATTAGGTCATCAAGTGAAAATGCTGTAGGCATGCTAGGAATTTCTGCTATTTTTTCCACCATTCCATTACCTACAAGCACATGTAAAACTGCCACAACTCTAGATCCCGAGATGCTATCACCCAGGGTGCCAAACTCCATGCAACAGAAAGGGCCACGCTGGCAATCTGCCAGCAGCTGAAAGGCTATATCTAATTGTGCATAAAGTTGAGCAGATTGTCTGCTTAGACTAGAGCAAACAAGCTCATCTTTAAGGCAGACATACGGCCAGCAAAACCTACAGATCCCAGCATGCAACATGATGGCCAGCTGGCCACTTGGATCAGAAAGAAGCATTACATGATCTGATACTGTGGTGACAGAAGATCAGTATCACAACCCCTCCATGTTCAAAAATCATGAGTCGGGCCACTCAAATTCATGAGTTTGGCTCAGAGAGCTGGCGACTTTAGAGGGGATAAGCCAACTGAATTTGCTTTTGAGACAGGGTTTGCATTCTCCCACTTTTCTCTACAATCATTTACAAAAATGTATTTTTAAAGTAAAATCTAAGTTACACAGTCACTTGTCTCTGGGAGCTGAGACACCAAGAAAAACCAGACAGACTCACAGTATGATTAGGGGAGGAGCAGCAACATAGTCTGAACTCTTGAAGTGCACAGATAACCCAATAGACAGACACGCGGACAGAATCTGGAACCTGCAATCACCACAAATATCACTGATAAAGATGAGGGTGGCAGACAGTTTTGTTACAAAACTCCAGGTTCCCCAAATCTTGCACTAAACTCTCTTTTACTGTTGTTTCCTTTATTCAATCTGGTTTAACTTCCTTTCTTCCCACCTCTCAGCTGTCATATAAAATATTGTCTCTGCCTCCAATTTTCCATTCTGTAAGACACCTCTGCTCTCCTATTATGACACCCCATACATTTGATGACAGTTACACCCTTGACAGCCACCACAGATGTTCAGTTTCCAATTAATCAAGAAAACTATTCCAAAAGAGTTGTTACTTTTAGACAGGTTAAAATCAGCCCTTAATCTCTCAGTCCTGTTCTTTAGGTCTTTTAAGGGAGAATCCTAATGCACGCTGGGAGCGTCACTCACATGTTACACAACCCGGTCAACTTTTTGTGTATTTATTGAGGGCAGAGATGATTTTGCTTCGGTCACAATTCTAGAGTCAATAGATTTGGGAATTCCTACTTCTGCTCTGACAATAACTGTTCAAGAGTGGATCTAGCCAAGAAAGACAAGAAAAGCTTCGGGTCAAAATGAGGGGATTTGCCAGAGCTATGAACAACATGTCAGGAAATAGAAAAAGCACTGTCTGCGCTGGGTCAGGACCAACATGAACTGGCAGAATTGAAAGAGGGTAATTCAAGACCCAGAGTTTGAGTACCTTGCAACCTGGAGTGAGGGACTTCGGCAGAGCCGTGCAGATAAAGTCAGCAGAAAGCCTCTGTCTACCTCCTGTTTTTTTTTCCCCCCCTACATTTTCACAAGCAACCAGTACTTCAGGCAACCTGAATGCTTGTTAAAGGGGGGTGGATTGATCTTTCTTTAATGTCAGAGCTCCTATCTGCATGTGATAGAGTGCAATTAGAGAGGCTACATGCCTTGTTGATCCTGTAACCAGTTCCTGTCTTACTTCCTTCGCCTGACAAGCTCATTCCATCAATCCTCAGGTTCAGTCCCAAAAGGAGCAGAACAGAGCAGCCAGAGCTGCACAGGCACCATGATGAATCTTCTTTTCTTCCATTAAGAAGCGCTCAGCTGCACTTGAGCTCAGGTAGTCTTTGAGAATTAACTTTTTTGAGGAGACAGAGATCTGCACTAACAGCAACAACCTCCCAGGAACGGGGCAAAGGTTCACACTTACTCAGACCGCAGGTTGCGACAGGAAGACAAACACGACAGTGGCACAGCTGAGCCTCGCTTTCTATCTGCCACTGTGTAAAATTTGACTACAAGTCAAATTTGATTTAAAGACTTCAATAAAACCGCCATCTTCATGTCTAACACACAGCATGACCTGCCAGTTGCCTGGTCCCTTGAACTAGATGTGAAACACTGCAGAATTGTATCTGTAATCTTTCAAAGGTGCCATTCTTCATCACAGCCTAAGGGGGCAAAAACCAGCTCTGTGATGCAAATTAGTCTCCAGGCTCTTAGCCCTTGGTGCCTGTTTTCTAGTGGAAACATAGAAAGCACCCCAGATTCATCGCCTGTTGCAGTGGCTCTATGGTTTCAGGCCTCACAAAATTAAAAAGTCTCCCTACCACAAACCCTAGGAAAAAAAGGGTGGGCAGGGAATGCAAACAGTAGCAATGCCTGAACTACCATACAAAACTGCAGCTAAAATTTTCTTAGGAGGTATCTAGGACCTAATCTCCCTTGCAATACTCCTTTTTGAGTCAAAAGGGCCAGCTCAATGGGCCAGAATACATAAAAATGTGCAGTCCCTCCAGACTACACCTTTGTAAAACGACTGCAGCAAGGACACTCCCAGTAAGTTGAACAATGGTTTACATTTTAGCACTTTTTATGCTCTGAACAGTCAGAAATGTTCAGAATTCAGGCAGGAGCTCACTAGGTTCCTTCTCAGTCAAAGGAAAGATTGGACAAGATATATATATATATGTATCTTGTCTAATCACACACACGTAAAGTCTGAAAGTCAGAGCACTGGTAATTCACTGTCCTTCCAGCCAAATCCATCAGGCACAGGTCACCTACTATCCTATCCTGCTACTCCAGGGTAGGAATAAAATAGCAAACTTAAGTTCTGACTATGACCCAAGAATCTTTCTTTCTGTTCTTTCTAGACAGCAGGCCATGAAAACACTTGGCCCAATCCAAAAAAAATGCAACAAATCAGCAAAAGGTAGTTAGAAGCAAATAAAAATCATGCCCATCTCTTTAGAGAAATAGCCTGCCAGGGGAAGAAGCTTTAAAGATACTTAACAGTTGTCCAGCAGAACAATAGAGATGTGAACTGAAAATACATTCCAGTAGGCACATCTTCCTTTCTGCTTCCAGTGTAATCCCACTAGAATACAGATTATTCCACACTGCAGCATCTAACACAGTTTATCAAAGGAACATTTGAATTCAGCCTCTCAGAGATACCAGCTTAGTGTTAATGAGAGCCCATTTAGATAAAGAGCAGCAATACCGGGTGAGACAAGAGGTCTCTTCAATACTTCAAACCACATAAATTCCCTCTGTCACTGGCGGAGTTATCTCTCCCCACAGGGACACCAGCTGTCACAGGCTTTACCCAAGCCAAGAGACAATATGCCACTCAGGCAGAGGGGTTATTAACTGCTGATGTGGTCAGATCTGTTGTGAGGATGTAACAGCTCTGGTACACTTACATCTACCACTGTAAGCATTTAGATTTGCTAAAGAAGGGAACTAAGTACAACAGTTAGTAAAGGATACAATTCCTTTACAGATTTGCAGGAGCTCCTCACAAGCATACCAAACTCCATAGTAACCTGCATCCTGTCACCTCAGCATTTCCCAGACTACTCAAGGCTGCCTTCCCTTTCATTGCATCTGTCGATTCTTCTACCTTTACCTTGTGGGATATCACGCTCCAGAGAGTCTAGAAAGTCAGTGGATGGGTCGAGGTCAGCCTTTTCCAGCAGGGTTTTATTCTTCAGCTTAACAGGCTCAGTGAAATGGAAATAGGAACTTAACTTTTTTGCCTCCATCAAAGAAAGACCTGCAAACAGCCACTGATGACCATTAACAGAGTGAGCTAGGCTAACGTTCGTCACACCATAGAGTATCATATCGTTTCTCTAATGCCCACAACATAGGAAAGAATCACAGTCTTTCTTCAGTGGACTCCACAGAAGACCAAAGACTTGCCGGAAATGGGTGACATCAGTCATCAATGATGTGCATTGCACGCCATGCTAACTGCAGTCCAAGATGAGCAATGGGCACTGAGTTGAGACCAACCCTCTGTGCCCGTTTGGTTACAAATCTATATCTAGAGAACTCGCTGCAGCTATAAGTGCTAACCGCTGACATAAACTATGCACGGCAATGGCGGGTCCCACCTTCCCGGTGGCGCCGGCGGGCACAGACGGCCGGTGTGCCGGGGCTGAGGGCCCGGGCGCGCCGGGAGCCGCGCGGGGCCGGTGTACCTCAGTGCCTGGCGTGAGGCGGTGGCCGTTCCCGCGCTGTGCGGGGCTGAGGGGAGCGGGGTGGCCGCGGCCCGGAGGCCGTGCGCAGGCCTGGGGCACCGCGGGCTTCGGGGCAACGGCGGAGAAAGCAGGGCCCTGGAGAGCCTGGGCAGGCAGGGCAGGCTGTGCCGGGCCTGTGGGGAGCCAGCCCCGGCCCTGAGGGGCAGCAGCCCGCTCGGAATGCGGTTAGGGGTGGCTGCCCTGCCTAGGTCAATGGCCTCCATTTCAAGAGGCCCAAATCCAAATGTACGTCCAAAAGCAGGAGGGCATACAATTACACCACAAAGGATACCACAAAGGGCTCCACCTTCCTCATTTGTTGCATGAACGGCAGCAAAAAAAAAAAAAAAATTAAAAAAATCCAAACCTCTGAATCTCATTACTTGCAGTGTCTTTTTTACAGTTCTTACCTAGCTCGTGTACATCTATAATCAATTGGCTCATTTATAAAAGACAGCACTCTTTGTGCTTTCACTCTTTGTGAAAGTCACTCTTTGGGAGCTCATTTTGCTGAATCCCATACAGACAGCCATGAAACAGTCCCTGCCCTTGCAACCTGACTTAGTACAAAATGCAATAAATAATGAGATTGTGTGAGTGTTTAAACAAACAGAATTTGTTTGACATCTTCAGGAAGTTGAAGCTTTTATATGTGTGCATTATATAAATAAATATATGTGTATGCACTTACATTTAAATCCATTGTCACATCATAAATTCTTGGGTTTCTTTTTCATATGTTTCCTGTTCATTTCTAAGGAAAACAGTGATCCTGGAACTGCTGCCTGTAACAATCGTCACCTGCTGATCTGTCACGTGAAATCTTTAAGGAGCTGTGCAGCACACAATCTGACCCATTAGTTTTATGTACGCCACACAAAAAGCGACTCAGATTCCTGGAGATGAACCACCTCTCCTAGACACGAATCAGGCAGAACATGTAGGAGTGACTGCAAACTTTCTGTCCATGCTGTCACCTACCACTGTGCCATAGTCTGATTTTCTCTATCGGAATAGGCATTTTCAGGCTTTGTGAGCTCATTCAATCACTGATGTCTCTAGAATCACATGTTAATATGCTATGGCTCTCTGGCTAGTAAACAGAACTGCAAACCAGTCAGAGTCAACCTGAGATCTGAAGTGAATTTCTGCCACTGTCAACCACAGCTGGATTCAAACCAGATGCTAACAGCTGAGAGGCTCTTTAGCCTGTTATGGATCTTCTAAGCCACCCAGTGTCTAGCTTTTGCCAGTCCTGATTGAAGATTATCAAAAAGGAAATCTATAGCTTAAGGAAATTCTTCCTGGTTCAGTGAAGTCTGGTGGGTAACTGTACTCTGCTTTGCTTTGTCTTGACCCCAATTACTGAACACTGATAAGGATTGGGAAGTAAGTGGTTGCATTATTTAACAAATGAAAGGTCAAAAGCGCTGCTATTCACTAAGGTCAGAGGTTACCATCACTGTTATTAAACAGTTTGAAAGCAGTTTCTCCCATCCGTTGCCATCCCAGGCTGGAGCAGCACTCGGGCAGCCAGGAGGGGAGAGAGGCACCAGGCATCATTCAGCCGGCTGCTGGCTAGGCGGCTTTGCGTGGACACCTGCTTCAGGGAGGGAAGGTGCCATGCTCCAGCAATGCCCAGCAGCTCCAGTCAGAGGACTGAGCTCTCCTGCCTTTGCACAGAACGTGTGTGTACCTGTGTGCCAAACAGCTTTAGCTCCTCCCAGCTCCACTCATTTAGAGCTGGCATCATTTTGGGTGAGAAATCAAACTCAGGTTCCCTTCCGCTCGTCTTGAGCAAGGTACTGAATGAAGCTCACAGAACTGTTTACAGCATCAGAGTTAAAAATCCTGAAGTACCTGTAAGTTAATGCTGAGTGCACAGTGACTCCTGTATGCTTGCACAGCTTTATAAAACATTTGAAAAAACTTTCAGTGATTTAGGAGGAAGCTAGCTCACCTTCCTTTGCATTCTGTAGTATACCTGATCTCAAGAGAAAGAAAAATAGTTATTAATCCATGTCAGCATTTCTGCTGGTACAGATTAAGAAGGCTACCCTCAAAATACTCTTGCAGGACAAACTGTTTCACTGTCCTGGGCACCCATTAGACTGACACTGCTCACGAGTTATACTGGTATCCACCATCCAGGTCACTTCAGTGTGGTGGGGACAGGCTGCAGTTGGTTCTGATGCACCAAGAAATAGATTGGGGTTATTCCTCCCAGGTGTGTTGAATATAAGGTCTGGTTTTCCTTCCAGTTACCTCAAAAGTTCGGACTGTCTGGCTTCAGAAACAGTGTGGTTTTGAATCATTTGAATCATAAAAGTAGCTGTAAAACAAATGGTGCTTGAAGTTGGTGGTTCTCTGGGAAAGGAAATTTGGTTCACAAGCACCACCGTAGTCCAAGTCTGCATGTCCCACGTGCTCAGAAGTTGGCAACAGCCCATCCCACAGCGATTCTACTGTGCCAGGCCAAGCTTTGCAATGTGTTGTTATTAGTCTGAGGTGAACTGTAAGACACACTATGGCTGTCTAAACCAGTAGTCCACCACAACACCCACTCCCCTGCCCTCAGTCCCAGTTTTCTTTTGAATGGAAAGCTGGAAGCATGGCAGGGAAGAGAAGGCAGACCATTACACATCCAGGCTGCATCCTGTCAAGCAACCAGGATGTGACTGCAGTGCGCATCTGGGCCTCTGAGCTGGAAAACGGTCCCAGGACTCACAGTTCCGGTGTGCCTCTCTGCCTCAAAGGTTGCTGTGAGCGTGAAATTGCCCTGTGGCTGGCTATAAAGCCCGAACAACTGACTGTGTGAGACCCACCCCATTTTCCATTGGCATAGTGCTGTGCTGCTGCATTGACAAACTCAGGGTGGGGGCTTGGGCATGTGATTTCTCCTATTGTTGTTGAGGAAACTTCCCTAGTTCAGACCTACAATGACCTCCAGCCCTTGCTGGCCAAGCTCAAGGTTACTGTGTTGCAGGAAATTCAGAGGTAGAGGCCAGCAGAACTAAAGGCACATCTAACAGCAGGAAAGCAAACTGGTAGTCATTATGATGTGTGACACCACTTGTATTCTCATACAGACTAAAGGCCACAAGTGAGACTGGGGGGAGGATTAATTCTCCTAGGTGCTGAACAAACCCAGAGTGACCCTCCACCCTTGCAGTTTACAGGTGTAAACCAGGCTTATGTAAAGGAAAAATTCTAAAGTTGCAGCATTTACTTGCTCGCTTTTTTTGCTCTGAATACTTTCACTTACTTAAAGACCAGAAAACTTGAAAAGAGATCAAACCAAGAAAGGCTGGAGTCTGCAAGGAGCTGTGTGGCTCAAGCCTAGAAATTATGATTTTATAGAGTTAATCTGGTTTTGGGAGTGATGCAGACAATTATAAACAAATCAAGGCAAGAAGGAGAGAGGTAGGAAATAAATGTCAAAAGATCGTAACTTATTAAGAGAAGTCTTCATGCATGCCCATGAAACCACAGACTGCATTCTCTCTTTAGATCAAGTAGGAGTCTCTAAGCAGACAAGAAAGAAAAATTTCTCCTACCGGAGCTCTGTCAATAAAGAAATGTCAATAAAGGTTCAGCTGATTAAAACAATTGCCCAACACAGAGGATAAAATAAATTTGACAGGGTGGTCTATTACTTCTTTCAGTGACAACCCTTCTCCTCTCAGTTACAAATAATTACTTAGCTTTTCATTAGCTATGTTGGAGGCACGCATCCATTTAGTATTTGGAATTTTTCACATATAATTCCCTTCTGAATGATCAGTGTGTGTTTAAGATTTTACTAAAGGAATAGGGACAAATTCTGCTCTTTGAAAATTTGATGTAAATCTGAAGTATCTGCCCTAATATAGACGTACACTTGTCGTTAAATCAGAGTAAATGAGAGGACACTTTGGCCTCGTGATACCTAGCACAGGGCCAGGAAGATAATACAAGAAAGGGTTACTTTCTAACTGCTTGTAAGATTTAAGTCAGACAAATACATGATAATAGTAAGTCTTTGTTTCTGAAAGGAGATATTCAGTCTACCCAAAGCACCATCCGAGTCATTAAAGGATTCCCAGGTGCCAGTATTTGGAAAGGGTATTAGCTATTCAAACAGTTTAGGCAGAGGTCTCTGCTGTTCTCTCTCCTGGGTCATCTCAGATGTCCTCAATCTCTGCCCAGAACTGAGTACAGGCAGCAAAGAAAGGCTGGAAATTTCAGAGGAGTAACATTTTCTCCAGAACTAGACAGAACATATTTTTCAATCTTGCGGTAAAAAGGAGGAAACCCCTCCTTTATTAGCGCTAAGCAACTCCAAGGCTGGCAGGGTGAGGGCCATACAGTGCATGTGGAGGGACAGACTCTGCAGCAGATGCTGTGCAGGGAGCCCTCTTTTCCTCCCCTTTTCAGATATAATTTACCTGGTTCCACTCCATTACTGGGAAAAGAAACCAGATGAAAGTATCAGCATGATGCAGCTGGGTTGCTCAAACAAAGCAATTCAGCAGCAGATTGGAGGAGTGAATCCACACAAAGGCAAAAGGCTTGCTGAGGAGATGAGTGAGCTCCGCTGACAAAAGTCAGTGCCTCAGAGACAGGGATGCAAACACAGCAGAGGTCTCTGCGTGTTTGATGCTTGGAGGGTGCAGACAGTCATCTGAAGCCACCCACCCCACCTCAGCTGGTGTCTGGCTCCTGCACATTTTTAAAGATTAATAGTTCTAAGCAGGTGCCTGAGACTGAGCAGAAATTTCAGACTGGGAACTATTTTCCTGAGGAGGAAAAAAAAAAAAAGGTGTTGGAAATGGCAATTGCTATAGAAAGTGACATGAAAAAAGGCCAGTGGTCTCTGACTATCTGGCAAAGGGAGGGATGCAGATATCTCCAACGGGAATAACCTCTGCCTAGATAAAAGCAAAGCTAACTAGAAGGAGCATGTTTTCTGAAAACGTCATCTTTAATTAATGAGATCTGCCTTGTTGATTACTCTGATCCCAGAGCTCCCCTGGATTCGCTTCCTTACTTCTGCTCTGGGCTCTCAGGCAGTAGGCCAGAAACACTTATCCCATCATCAGCTTGCTGCATGCTTTTCTCACGCATCACCCAGGTCTTTGTTGCCCCTGTGCTTAAATGGTTTACAGAGGTTCTGCCTGGAGCCATCTGCAAGCTGCAAACTTGTTGGGCTTTCTTCCAAGGACAAGTTGACGCAACCTTGTTATACCAAGACTGTGCTTACTGATGGCTGCCGATTCATTCCTCTCTGTCATATGTAATCTTGGTCATGGCTCTGAAAAACCTAAATCGTTCAGGTCCCTGCCACTATAAGACATGCTCTTCCACCACTTTGCTGTAGCAACTGCAGCTTGTAGAGACAAGATGAGTGTCAGCCATAAAAACTGAACTTGCAAAGACCAGGGATCATTATCAGCAAGCTGCTTCCAGGGAATCACTAAAACAATTTGGCAGTATTTCATGCAGTGCCTGTCCTTGCTTAGGCTGTCTAAAACCCCCTTTATTATATTGGAGTATATATTTGTGTATATATTAACTGCTAGTGCCAAGACACTAGGATGATGGGCAGCCTGAAATGCGGCTAATACCTATACCAATGCATTAAATCCTCCTGAAGCCTAATCACAGCCAGGACTACACTTACATAGCAGTTTCTCACCGTCCTGTTTTGTCTTTCCCAGGGTTCCTCAACAGCATCCTCCTACTCAGACTGCTGGCAGTTTGACTGGCAGTATGGTGGCTGCAAGGTCAGAGGGCTGCATCTCACCCCTCTGGGTACCTGAAAAACACAAAGACAGACGTGTGTGTTCAGCTGCCAGCTAGAAGAATCACAGCTGCTCATGTGATGCCTGGGCAAGATGATATAATCAGCACATTAGTACTTCTTACCCCAGTAAACTCTACCTGTCCCCTGTGCCAAGAGCAGTCAGGAAGACAGAGGCTATTAGGGGAGTGATGAAAAATACAAAATGAACCTTAAAGACATAGAAAACTTCATGTCACAAAATGACAAAGCTCTTTGGCTCTTGTGCCTTCTTCCTGAGTAGGGCAGTATAACACATAATGTCTGCCCCGGATTACGCCAAAGAGAATCTCCAGGGAAGACTTGTCACAGTCATCCCACAGATTCCTCTTTTATCTCAGCACAGCTGTTCCCATCCTGACCTACTAGCCTGATTTCTTGCTGCCTTCTTACTGAGAATGCTACTGCAGGGATTCGATTCCAGATGTGGAGGAACCCAGCCCACAGCACACGTTGTACCTTCACCCCTTCCTTTCCGAGTCTCCCAGTGACTGCACACAGCTAGCTCCGGTCTCAGTAATGGAGACAATGGCACTGGTCCCAGACAAGCCAAAAGACCCACATTCTTTGGACAGCTTGCAGTCAAAGTATTCCCAGAGTTTTTCTGTATTCAGTACGATCTCCAAACCAGAGGAAAGCGTCTATATTATACCAGGTAGGGACACCCCTGGTCCCTTCCATTCCTGTTAAACTGTTACTTGGCTGCAGTTCCTTACTTCATGCTCAGCACAGCTCAAGGCTTCATTTTGCAGCTCTTGAAGTTTGTCCAACTGTTCGTCACCCACAACCTCCTCCCCTTCTGTCAAGCAGCCACCTATCATGCCTTCCTTATTGAGAAAAACTGTACTTTTCTTTCTTGTTTCCTATCTTTTACTATCCTTACACAGTAATGACTTACACGCAGGAAAATGATTCAAAACCACACTGTTTCTGAAGCCAGACAGTCCGAACTTTTGAGATAAGTGGAAGGAAAACCAGACCTTATATTCAACACACCTGGGAGGAATAACCCCAATCTATTTCTTGGTGCATCAGAACCAACTGCAGCCTGTCCCCACCACACTGAAGTGACCTGGATGATGGATACCAGTATAACTCGTGAGCAGTGTCAGTCTAATGGGTGCCCAGGACAGTGAAACAGTTTGTCCTGCAAGAGTATTTTGAGGGTAGCCTTCTTAATCTGTACCAGCAGAAATGCTGACATGGATTAATAACTATTTTTCTTTCTCTTGAGATCAGTATACTACAGAATGCAAAGGAAGGTGAGCTAGCTTCCTCCTAAATCACTGAAAGTTTTTTCAAATGTTTTATAAAGCTGTGCAAGCATACAGGAGTCACTGTGCACTCAGCATTAACTTACAGGTACTTCAGGATTTTTAACTCTGATGCTGTAAACAGTTCTGTGAGCTTCATTCAGTACCTTGCTCAAGACGAGCGGAAGGGAACCTGAGTTTGATTTCTCACCCAAAATGATGCCAGCTCTAAATGAGTGGAGCTGGGAGGAGCTAAAGCTGTTTGGCACACAGGTACACACACGTTCTGTGCAAAGGCAGGAGAGCTCAGTCCTCTGACTGGAGCTGCTGGGCATTGCTGGAGCATGGCACCTTCCCTCCCTGAAGCAGGTGTCCACGCAAAGCCGCCTAGCCAGCAGCCGGCTGAATGATGCCTGGTGCCTCTCTCCCCTCCTGGCTGCCCGAGTGCTGCTCCAGCCTGGGATGGCAACGGATGGGAGAAACTGCTTTCAAACTGTTTAATAACAGTGATGGTAACCTCTGACCTTAGTGAATAGCAGCGCTTTTGACCTTTCATTTGTTAAATAATGCAACCACTTACTTCCCGATCCTTATCAGTGTTCAGTAATTGGGGTCAAGACAAAGCAAAGCAGAGTACAGTTACCCACCAGACTTCACTGAACCAGGAAGAATTTCCTTAAGCTATAGATTTCCTTTTTGATAATCTTCAATCAGGACTGGCAAAAGCTAGACACTGGGTGGCTTAGAAGATCCATAACAGGCTAAAGAGCCTCTCAGCTGTTAGCATCTGGTTTGAATCCAGCTGTGGTTGACAGTGGCAGAAATTCACTTCAGATCTCAGGTTGACTCTGACTGGTTTGCAGTTCTGTTTACTAGCCAGAGAGCCATAGCATATTAACATGTGATTCTAGAGACATCAGTGATTGAATGAGCTCACAAAGCCTGAAAATGCCTATTCCGATAGAGAAAATCAGACTATGGCACAGTGGTAGGTGACAGCATGGACAGAAAGTTTGCAGTCACTCCTACATGTTCTGCCTGATTCGTGTCTAGGAGAGGTGGTTCATCTCCAGGAATCTGAGTCGCTTTTTGTGTGGCGTACATAAAACTAATGGGTCAGATTGTGTGCTGCACAGCTCCTTAAAGATTTCACGTGACAGATCAGCAGGTGACGATTGTTACAGGCAGCAGTTCCAGGATCACTGTTTTCCTTAGAAATGAACAGGAAACATATGAAAAAGAAACCCAAGAATTTATGATGTGACAATGGATTTAAATGTAAGTGCATACACATATATTTATTTATATAATGCACACATATAAAAGCTTCAACTTCCTGAAGATGTCAAACAAATTCTGTTTGTTTAAACACTCACACAATCTCATTATTTATTGCATTTTGTACTAAGTCAGGTTGCAAGGGCAGGGACTGTTTCATGGCTGTCTGTATGGGATTCAGCAAAATGAGCTCCCAAAGAGTGACTTTCACAAAGAGTGAAAGCACAAAGAGTGCTGTCTTTTATAAATGAGCCAATTGATTATAGATGTACACGAGCTAGGTAAGAACTGTAAAAAAGACACTGCAAGTAATGAGATTCAGAGGTTTGGATTTTTTTAATTTTTTTTTTTTTTTTGCTGCCGTTCATGCAACAAATGAGGAAGGTGGAGCCCTTTGTGGTATCCTTTGTGGTGTAATTGTATGCCCTCCTGCTTTTGGACGTACATTTGGATTTGGGCCTCTTGAAATGGAGGCCATTGACCTAGGCAGGGCAGCCACCCCTAACCGCATTCCGAGCGGGCTGCTGCCCCTCAGGGCCGGGGCTGGCTCCCCACAGGCCCGGCACAGCCTGCCCTGCCTGCCCAGGCTCTCCAGGGCCCTGCTTTCTCCGCCGTTGCCCCGAAGCCCGCGGTGCCCCAGGCCTGCGCACGGCCTCCGGGCCGCGGCCACCCCGCTCCCCTCAGCCCCGCACAGCGCGGGAACGGCCACCGCCTCACGCCAGGCACTGAGGTACACCGGCCCCGCGCGGCTCCCGGCGCGCCCGGGCCCTCAGCCCCGGCACACCGGCCGTCTGTGCCCGCCGGCGCCACCGGGAAGGTGGGACCCGCCATTGCCGTGCATAGTTTATGTCAGCGGTTAGCACTTATAGCTGCAGCGAGTTCTCTAGATATAGATTTGTAACCAAACGGGCACAGAGGGTTGGTCTCAACTCAGTGCCCATTGCTCATCTTGGACTGCAGTTAGCATGGCGTGCAATGCACATCATTGATGACTGATGTCACCCATTTCCGGCAAGTCTTTGGTCTTCTGTGGAGTCCACTGAAGAAAGACTGTGATTCTTTCCTATGTTGTGGGCATTAGAGAAACGATATGATACTCTATGGTGTGACGAACGTTAGCCTAGCTCACTCTGTTAATGGTCATCAGTGGCTGTTTGCAGGTCTTTCTTTGATGGAGGCAAAAAAGTTAAGTTCCTATTTCCATTTCACTGAGCCTGTTAAGCTGAAGAATAAAACCCTGCTGGAAAAGGCTGACCTCGACCCATCCACTGACTTTCTAGACTATCTGGAGCGTGATATCCCACAAGGTAAAGGTAGAAGAATCGACAGATGCAATGAAAGGGAAGGCAGCCTTGAGTAGTCTGGGAAATGCTGAGGTGACAGGATGCAGGTTACTATGGAGTTTGGTATGCTTGTGAGGAGCTCCTGCAAATCTGTAAAGGAATTGTATCCTTTACTAACTGTTGTACTTAGTTCCCTTCTTTAGCAAATCTAAATGCTTACAGTGGTAGATGTAAGTGTACCAGAGCTGTTACATCCTCACAACAGATCTGACCACATCAGCAGTTAATAACCCCTCTGCCTGAGTGGCATATTGTCTCTTGGCTTGGGTAAAGCCTGTGACAGCTGGTGTCCCTGTGGGGAGAGATAACTCCGCCAGTGACAGAGGGAATTTATGTGGTTTGAAGTATTGAAGAGACCTCTTGTCTCACCCGGTATTGCTGCTCTTTATCTAAATGGGCTCTCATTAACACTAAGCTGGTATCTCTGAGAGGCTGAATTCAAATGTTCCTTTGATAAACTGTGTTAGATGCTGCAGTGTGGAATAATCTGTATTCTAGTGGGATTACACTGGAAGCAGAAAGGAAGATGTGCCTACTGGAATGTATTTTCAGTTCACATCTCTATTGTTCTGCTGGACAACTGTTAAGTATCTTTAAAGCTTCTTCCCCTGGCAGGCTATTTCTCTAAAGAGATGGGCATGATTTTTATTTGCTTCTAACTACCTTTTGCTGATTTGTTGCATTTTTTTTGGATTGGGCCAAGTGTTTTCATGGCCTGCTGTCTAGAAAGAACAGAAAGAAAGATTCTTGGGTCATAGTCAGAACTTAAGTTTGCTATTTTATTCCTACCCTGGAGTAGCAGGATAGGATAGTAGGTGACCTGTGCCTGATGGATTTGGCTGGAAGGACAGTGAATTACCAGTGCTCTGACTTTCAGACTTTACGTGTGTGTGATTAGACAAGATACATATATATATATATCTTGTCCAATCTTTCCTTTGACTGAGAAGGAACCTAGTGAGCTCCTGCCTGAATTCTGAACATTTCTGACTGTTCAGAGCATAAAAAGTGCTAAAATGTAAACCATTGTTCAACTTACTGGGAGTGTCCTTGCTGCAGTCGTTTTACAAAGGTGTAGTCTGGAGGGACTGCACATTTTTATGTATTCTGGCCCATTGAGCTGGCCCTTTTGACTCAAAAAGGAGTATTGCAAGGGAGATTAGGTCCTAGATACCTCCTAAGAAAATTTTAGCTGCAGTTTTGTATGGTAGTTCAGGCATTGCTACTGTTTGCATTCCCTGCCCACCCTTTTTTTCCTAGGGTTTGTGGTAGGGAGACTTTTTAATTTTGTGAGGCCTGAAACCATAGAGCCACTGCAACAGGCGATGAATCTGGGGTGCTTTCTATGTTTCCACTAGAAAACAGGCACCAAGGGCTAAGAGCCTGGAGACTAATTTGCATCACAGAGCTGGTTTTTGCCCCCTTAGGCTGTGATGAAGAATGGCACCTTTGAAAGATTACAGATACAATTCTGCAGTGTTTCACATCTAGTTCAAGGGACCAGGCAACTGGCAGGTCATGCTGTGTGTTAGACATGAAGATGGCGGTTTTATTGAAGTCTTTAAATCAAATTTGACTTGTAGTCAAATTTTACACAGTGGCAGATAGAAAGCGAGGCTCAGCTGTGCCACTGTCGTGTTTGTCTTCCTGTCGCAACCTGCGGTCTGAGTAAGTGTGAACCTTTGCCCCGTTCCTGGGAGGTTGTTGCTGTTAGTGCAGATCTCTGTCTCCTCAAAAAAGTTAATTCTCAAAGACTACCTGAGCTCAAGTGCAGCTGAGCGCTTCTTAATGGAAGAAAAGAAGATTCATCATGGTGCCTGTGCAGCTCTGGCTGCTCTGTTCTGCTCCTTTTGGGACTGAACCTGAGGATTGATGGAATGAGCTTGTCAGGCGAAGGAAGTAAGACAGGAACTGGTTACAGGATCAACAAGGCATGTAGCCTCTCTAATTGCACTCTATCACATGCAGATAGGAGCTCTGACATTAAAGAAAGATCAATCCACCCCCCTTTAACAAGCATTCAGGTTGCCTGAAGTACTGGTTGCTTGTGAAAATGTAGGGGGGGAAAAAAAAACAGGAGGTAGACAGAGGCTTTCTGCTGACTTTATCTGCACGGCTCTGCCGAAGTCCCTCACTCCAGGTTGCAAGGTACTCAAACTCTGGGTCTTGAATTACCCTCTTTCAATTCTGCCAGTTCATGTTGGTCCTGACCCAGCGCAGACAGTGCTTTTTCTATTTCCTGACATGTTGTTCATAGCTCTGGCAAATCCCCTCATTTTGACCCGAAGCTTTTCTTGTCTTTCTTGGCTAGATCCACTCTTGAACAGTTATTGTCAGAGCAGAAGTAGGAATTCCCAAATCTATTGACTCTAGAATTGTGACCGAAGCAAAATCATCTCTGCCCTCAATAAATACACAAAAAGTTGACCGGGTTGTGTAACATGTGAGTGACGCTCCCAGCGTGCATTAGGATTCTCCCTTAAAAGACCTAAAGAACAGGACTGAGAGATTAAGGGCTGATTTTAACCTGTCTAAAAGTAACAACTCTTTTGGAATAGTTTTCTTGATTAATTGGAAACTGAACATCTGTGGTGGCTGTCAAGGGTGTAACTGTCATCAAATGTATGGGGTGTCATAATAGGAGAGCAGAGGTGTCTTACAGAATGGAAAATTGGAGGCAGAGACAATATTTTATATGACAGCTGAGAGGTGGGAAGAAAGGAAGTTAAACCAGATTGAATAAAGGAAACAACAGTAAAAGAGAGTTTAGTGCAAGATTTGGGGAACCTGGAGTTTTGTAACAAAACTGTCTGCCACCCTCATCTTTATCAGTGATATTTGTGGTGATTGCAGGTTCCAGATTCTGTCCGCGTGTCTGTCTATTGGGTTATCTGTGCACTTCAAGAGTTCAGACTATGTTGCTGCTCCTCCCCTAATCATACTGTGAGTCTGTCTGGTTTTTCTTGGTGTCTCAGCTCCCAGAGACAAGTGACTGTGTAACTTAGATTTTACTTTAAAAATACATTTTTGTAAATGATTGTAGAGAAAAGTGGGAGAATGCAAACCCTGTCTCAAAAGCAAATTCAGTTGGCTTATCCCCTCTAAAGTCGCCAGCTCTCTGAGCCAAACTCATGAATTTGAGTGGCCCGACTCATGATTTTTGAACATGGAGGGGTTGTGATACTGATCTTCTGTCACCACAGTATCAGATCATGTAATGCTTCTTTCTGATCCAAGTGGCCAGCTGGCCATCATGTTGCATGCTGGGATCTGTAGGTTTTGCTGGCCGTATGTCTGCCTTAAAGATGAGCTTGTTTGCTCTAGTCTAAGCAGACAATCTGCTCAACTTTATGCACAATTAGATATAGCCTTTCAGCTGCTGGCAGATTGCCAGCGTGGCCCTTTCTGTTGCATGGAGTTTGGCACCCTGGGTGATAGCATCTCGGGATCTAGAGTTGTGGCAGTTTTACATGTGCTTGTAGGTAATGGAATGGTGGAAAAAATAGCAGAAATTCCTAGCATGCCTACAGCATTTTCACTTGATGACCTAATGTTGCATAGGTATGAAATAACGGTCACCTGTCAAGCATTGACATGATGGGAAAAGTGAAAATGGAGGGGGAAGGATGATTTTACTGTCACCATAGTATCAGATCAGGCTGTGCTACATTCTGCAAGGACAAATGAAAGGGGATGGGAGAAAGCCTAAGGTACTAGCATGGACTGGAAAGCTTGGGAGGAAGTAAAACAGGGGATGCAGAATTCAGGTCTTTGGTGCTTTCAAAGTACAGTTCAGAAAAGCAATAAATTGACTCTGAGTTTTGTTACAGATTGCTGACTCAGATCACTTTGATATGGAGATAAGGGACACCAACAGGTTAAAAACCTGATGCAGTTAAAAACTGATGCGGGAGGGGAGGTATGTTGGAGGCAAAGGAAAAGAAAAATGTGGATAGGAAAAGATATGAGTGGGAATAGGATTTATAAAAGAAGACTTTATTCACAAGTCATGACTCCCAGTCAATGAAGAGCTGCTTCTGGCTGAAAGCCTACCACAGTTCACAGGTGGAATAAGGGTAGGAATTAGAATTTAAAAAGCAATATAAAAGAAATACAGAAAGTTGGGAACAATTAATGATTGATATAATTTGGAATTTATATTGAGTAGAAAATGACAAGGAAGCCAGGATAACCTGCAGTAGTCCCTGACAACTATAGGGAGGACTTTTTCAACTATATTGATAGGAGAAGAAAGCATAGTAATGGTACTGGAAACTGTCACTAAATGGTGAAGGTAAAAAGGCTGATAAGAAATGTGGAAGAGCAGAAATGCTCGAATTTTTTTTCTGGTTTGTTTTGGGGAAGAATAAGGACTCACATGAAATGAAGACAATAAAATACTCTTTCAGACAGTTTTCAGACTGTTTGCTATGGGAGGGTAGTTAGACAACCTTTACTGTGTGTCAAAAAATGAAAATGGCTGAGCCAGATAAGTTACTGCTGAAATCATTATCTCAGGAGACTTGTGGCATACTTACGATGTTAACCTTTAATAAATCCCAGCATTGCAGAAATATTCCCCTAAACTTATCTTAATTGGTAGTTGTGATTTAGAAATCACTGAATGGGTGTATTTCTGGAGAGGGTCAGAAGGGGATTCAGCTGGGACTAGTGCCAGTACTGGTATTCTTCAACTTATTTATAAATGATCTAGGAGTAAAGAATTGGTGGAGAGGCAAATAATGACAAGGGCAGGACAGCTACAGAGATCTGGCGAACTGGGCTTGCTTAAAGAAAGTACATTTTGATGTAGCTACTTGCAAAGTCACAGACCTAAGAGCAGGGACTGGAAGCCAGACTGTGAGCTGTATTCTGGAAGCTGTGGCTCTGAAAGGAAATCCAGGCACAACCCACTGAACATCAGCTCCCAGTCGGATCCTGAAACTTAAAAGGCTAATTTGATCTGTAGATTTATAAACAAGGGGGTAGCAAATAGGAACAGGGAGGTGATTTTTTTTCTGTGCATGCTGTTAGTGGAATCAGGACTGGATTACTGCACATTGCAAAACTGGAGAGTTACAGAAAAGAGCCACAAAAGGATTCAAGGGCTGGTGAGAGACATAAACAGTTCAATCTGTTTACCTTGCAGGAAAGAACATGAGAATGACTGTATCACACTGTGTAAATACTCCATGGAGTTTAAGTATTGATTATCGAAGATCTATTTAGTATAGCAGAGACAGGCGTATCAGGAATCAGCAGCTGAATATTATAGCCAGAAAAATGAAAATGAGGAACTAGGTACAAATTTTAACAGTAAAATTACTACCGGCTAACAAGGATAATGGAGGAATTTGTGTCTCTTGGTATCTTAGCATCATTCTGGATGTCTTCCTGGGAATTGTGTTTTAGCCAAAGGCAAATCTAAGTTGCTAGTCCCAGACATGAGTAACTGAGTTAAGTTTAATGTAGGAGTACAGAACAGGTGATTTCCTGATATGCCTGGCTGTAAACTTGATGACAGCCATGGAGGGTGATTTTTAGTTTGGGCTTCTTCATTGTCAGTGACATTAACGCAAAGGTGGCAATGTGCTCCTGAGACAGCGACTCTAAGCACAGGACTCTCCGTACAGCTGGCTTTACGCTCTGAACTATGACGCATGAGGGCTCAAAAGAGGACTGAGGAGATTCCTGACTTATTGCCATGCATTGTGTAGGGTAGACCGGGGAGCTGAGACCTCTCAGATGTGATTGCTCTGGCTCTGTAATGCTGGGATTTCGTAGCGTCATTCTAAACGGGTATACAGCGGCAGGGTGGATCATAGTGAGTCTTGTCTAGTTGCTGTTTCATGATTCAGCCAGAGAAGTGCCTAGAGAGAAGATCGTTTCAGCTCCTTTACCATTTTGACTGTGGAAGAAGTGACAGCCACTCAGTCTGTAGCTCCGTTTCTTCACCTGAAAGTGCAGTGATTTTGAGGCATTCCTTACACAGCATTGCAGACAATGGGATTTGTGGCTGTTTCCTTGGCTGAATACTTTGGGCACCAGCCTTTCTGCAAATTTGCTGAATAGTAGCCTGGGTTAGAACACTCATAACCTCCTGTTCTCTGAGCTTCATTGGCACGCTTTTTACCGGTTTAGCAACAGCTGGTGCTTAGTGGGCCCTTGAAGATAGAGAGGCTGCGTTTCTAAGTGGGAGATAATTTCCTTTGGCCACTCTCAAGGCCCATTTTGGTAGCTCCATCTTGGTTGCCCCAAAAGTCCAGGTGCTGGAAGTAAGGCGGCCAGGAGGCATGAACCTGCTTTATCTCCATGCATTAACACAGCTAATTAACTCCCTTTCGACCCACCCTCCAGGCGATTAATCCTCTATCAGCCTAGTCTCCAGCCATTTGAAGAGTCTGTGTCTGCAGAGGTATTTACAACCCCCAGCTAGCGAGCAGAGAGCAAGCCTGCCCGTTATCAGGGCTCTAAGACAAATGGCTATCTCCCCAGTGGCCTTGCAAAATCCAGCAGTGCTATGCTGTGCTGGCCACCTACTTTCACCCAGCCTCCCTTCTCCACTAACATTTCACTGATGTGACCTGAGCCCTCCCCTTTCATTGCTTAACAAGAAGCAGCACCTCCCCAGCTCTGTGAAAACTGAGAGCAAAAGCACTTTACCTCTTAGCCTGCCAAGAGCCACACGGGGACAAGGCTTTTCAAGCTGTCTTGCTGAAATTCAAACTAAAAGACCCATAATGAATGAGAGGGCAGTGCTTCATATTAGCAAGGATAAAAAGAGGTAGCCAAAACATAGAACAAAACTCCTAGTGTGCCTCACAGCTATCCTCATTCCTGGTTCGGAGAGGTGATCTGTAGGTCTGGCAAATGTGTGAAACTGAGCTGCAGCATCCCATGGAGTTACCTGACATTTATAGAAGTGTTTTTGACAAACTTCATAACACAGTAGTACAGAAGGAGTAAAACAGATTAGCGTGCATCAGAACAGTCGGCTTTCGGATGTAAGAATCGAACCAAACAGTTAGCTCAGTGGGCTATTACTTAAAGCGTTGGTACCTGAAGTTCTCTGTTAAAACTGAAGTCATCCATCCCTAGAAATAGTTCCAGGCTGGCCGCAGCTGCTGCTTTCCAGCAGGGCTCACTGTGGTCCAGGCGTTGTCAGTGCTGCGCACAGAAAAGGAGACTATAGAAAAGCAAAACGAGAAAGAAAAGCACCGAGAGCAGCATCAAATTGAGGAGAAGGTATGGCCTGAGTTTCCAGGCTGTGTGTGGTATATTGACCTTCTGAACTGTAGGTATGGAGAAGCTACTCTGTCCCTTCCAAGCTAAGGCAATTTCTGGAATGGTCCTGGGGCTTTTCAATAGCTCTCTTCGCACCTTTAGTGATTACAGGCATGCAATGGATGTACGCAAATACATAAGCATGTCTCCTACATCCTTCAAAAGTAGAGACACTCTTCATGTTTTTGGACTGAGGAGCCTTTAAAGGCTGTTAAGGCTACGCCTGCAGCGACCCAAGAGCATTGCCTGGGAGCAATACAAGATGTTGTCCTCTTACAAGCTGGGGTGCTGCCAGCTCAGGAGTTCAAGATCAGACTGGAACCTCTCCTGCTATGTTGCCACGTGAGGACTCCAGAGCCAGCTAGTATTAGAGCTTTTGACTGGCCGTCTGTGGTCTGCTTTGATTTCTGGAAAGGAGTCTGCTTTCCTTGGGCTTTGTGTCTATGGGTAATAAAGCAGTGCATTCACTGCTTTTGGGTCCTCGGTCTGTATCACCTCAGGGGTCTTGTTTAGTCAGAGACCTTGGATGAGTTTATACTGGAGCAGGGCTGCCCATCAACCGAGAGCTGTGGTGGAATCCTTCACTCTCCTGACTGCTGCAGTGAAAGGAGGAGGACAGAAGCAGAGTCTTCCGTAGCAACTTTCCAGGGATTATAATTGAAGTTTTTTCCTTCTCAGTAAAAGAAATCATGGCCCACCCTGTCTCTGTTTCAGCTCCTGGTTCATTGGACATGAAAAGGAGATGAACTTCTTGATGAACTGATGGGAAATGCGGGTGAAGCCTCTTAGAACCAGAAGTTATAGTTTTATCACCACATCGGTCAGCCTTGGCCTAGCCCTTTCTCTAGGGCATGATGAAAAATCACTTGCAGGGGAAAGCCCAGGGCAGTCTGTATGTCACTGAAGTCACAACAAGGTCAGCTTTTGCTAGGAGTGATCTATTTCTGAGTGGCAGCTCCTGCCTGTGCAGCAGCTGGCATTGGTGCCAGCCCTCTTTATAGCTTTGCTTTGCTGTTTGCTGCCCCTTTGGCCATAGAACATTTGCAGGGAGGAAGTAATGGGCGTTGTCTTGCTTTACTGTATGCAAATGTCGTATAGATTGAAATTCTGCAGGCTGAATGGGTGCGTGGCTGTGTGTAGAGGGAAAAGGATGAGACAGTTCATCTATGGGTATATTTGTATGGCAGTTGTGCTGTGCAGGTTGTGCTGTGCAGAGACAGCTAAGATATCCCAGGCATTAGAAGATGCTTAGCCATCTTTAGTGTTCAGAATCAGCTTGAATATCAACACAACTGCACCGTGCTGTGTGGATACGCTCAGTGTGACAGTCTTCTCAGAAACTGGTAAGCTCTTCAGGTAATTCGGGCTAGATTTCAGTATCTAGTTTAGTATGAGAACATCAACAGTTAATAATCCATGCCATCTGTTCCTCACCCTAAGCCCCTTTAACTAGCCCTGCTAATTTGATGATGAGGTAAGAAGTACAACTGGGGGACTGACAGGGCTTGTAGCCTTGCCCCTCCTGCAGGAGAGCGAATTGGATGTCCTCTAAGCATTCGATGGGTTTTGAATCCCAGCATCGACTGCTTTGTGTTCTCTCAGAATTCGGAGATCGATGTGAGGCTCTTTGCCCCTAATCCAGCCCCTGTTCATCATTATCACCTCCTCAAAGTGGCCAGTGCTTTGTTATCAGGAGAGGCAAAATCTTACAGGGCGGCCATAATCTCCTCTGAGAGTCAGACAGATATTCTCTGTGGGTAAGAAAGTGACAGTGACCGAAAGCTCTAGGGGGAAGCAGGCTAGAACAAAGCTGTCCATTGCATCCTTTCATCAAACTGTTAATCTTTCTTTCAAAGACATCACATTTGTTTGGTGACAAAAGCCCCAAAGAAGCTGAATTGAGCCTGAAATCCTGTAGCAAGATTTAGAGGAAGCGTCTTTCATTCAGAGCAGGGAGGGGCGAGAGACTCCTTCTTTTTCTTCCTACCAACCAATGGGCTCTCAGAAGCCCACGAAGGTGACGGATTAATGCAGGGGCTCCCCAGGTAGATGCTACGTGACTCCTGGCACGCTCCACACAGCGACCAGCTGAACAAGAAATATGGAGTGTGACAAGATCCAGCATAAACTTGTGCTTTGGAAGGAGGGTGCTTTGCCTCTCTGAGAGATTTGTAAATTTACTACAGAAGACCCAAGATACAATGATCAGTATTACAGTTGTCAGAATACAAATAGCACAGATTTTAACCAGTTTTTCTACTCCTAAATTTTGATTGTATATTGTCTTGCTGTTTCCTCCAGTGCACAGCCCTGTTCCAAATCTCTGTTCTGGATGCTTTCTGTGCAAAGTCTGCATCTTTTTCTCAAGAACAACAACAAAAGTTAAAAGGATCCTAGCTCTATTCTAATTATCAGGTGGATTTAGGACTTAAGGGCAAACTAACTGGGCTATAAGGAGGCTGCAATTTGATGTGTGTTACTTCTGTGCTAGCTTTTTCAGTCTTTCCCATCCTTTGCTGCTCATTTATGTCTGTGTATTGTCCCTTCTTTTGTGTTGGCATTGCTGGCTGTGCAGCCAGATTTCAGCTGGAAAAATAATTTTATTTTTGGCTAAACTATTTTTCAGCCAGATCGTTTCCCTGACCTGGTTCATTGAGCAGTAAATAAACACTTTTGTGGTCTCTGTGATGGAAGAGTGATGAGGAGGGGAATAAGGGTTTGGGGGCAGAGCCTGCTTCAACTGGATTAAGCCGCACTGTTGTCAGATGTCTAAGTACGGCCTCATTTCAGCCAGTACTTGGAGGCTTCTGAATACTGTGCTCCTGGGACAACATTGCAATGCCTGGGTCTTCCTTGTCAGCAGGAAACAGGTACTTTGTGCGTAAATGGAAGGCCCAGGGCTGTCTTAATCATTTGTGCTGCAGAGGCATCCCCAGTGGGAGAGGATAATGGAGAGAAAAACCCTCTGAAGCAAGACCATTTTACTTTGAGGTTTGGGCATGGATGTATTTGTGTGTCAAAGATGTGGCAGGCATTAGGACCACGCAAGAGCCCCTTGGAAGCATCTGACTGTTTGTAAACTGTGCTTTCCTGGCTCTGGAGGCTTTTAAAAATAGTACCGAACCTGCAACCAGTCTGTGTTTTTATTCAATTATTATTAAATAGTTATATGGGGAATTGGAAATATTGACAGCAGTGTTAACATATGGGGTGCAAGTGGTGTGTCAAGCAAATGAAAGAGATTTAGTTTGTAGCCAGTAAATGGCGTGATAGAGTCTGAGCCCCACATATAAGAGCGTTTGGATGTGTGTCCTTATGGCTGGTAGGCTGTGCCTCAAATGTCCGTGCAGCAAAATTTCCTTACAGCTGCTCTGCTGTGCAATTTGTCTTTGTTTCCTATCGACAGCAAATTAGAAGTAGGAAGCTCTTTGCAGTGCTAGATTTTCTGTTGGAGGGAAATGGAAGCTAAATCCCATGGGTGCAGTGTAGCTTTGTCAGAGCTAAGTGCCTGGGGTCGCGCAGCCAAGCAGTGGCTGCTTTTGCAAAGGGAAGCGGTTATGTTACCCCTCTGTGGGTTAATATTTGTGCTATAACTCCATACTTCACCCTCACTCAGAACTGAACTGCAGCAAGGTAGGTTACAACCTGCTCATGTGGCAGCGTATTGTGTTAATGGTAAGAGCAACCATGCTGACGCTGCTTTTCCCTTGAGACATTTCCTCCTTTGAAGAGGAATTGATAATGTCACTTTTATGACCCTCTGTGAGCTTTTGCAACATGGAGCCTCTCTATCAGCCTGTCTAGCTCTTAAAGCTGTTTCTTCTCAAGCTTGTACTGAAACGAGGCATTGCTGAATCACCTCCGAAGCAGCAATGTTATGAGAGGTCATACTGAAAGTGGACCAGTTCCCACAGGAAAGTTCTGCAAACAGCCTTCTTAAAAGGCTTTTGTTTAAAAGCTAATGTCTCACGCACCCTGTTGCCTCTGTGAATTAGAAGATTCAGCCCATAGCTGAGACAGACATGGGGATGAGACAGGGATTTCTATTGGCAACTGGAAAGGAAGAAGAAGCTGAGAAGTAGGTTGACTTTTGAAATTCAGCTCTGGTGTCCTGGCAGCTGTTGAAGTGCCATAAAAAAGGCAGTGGTTTAACACTGGGTGAGCATCAGAATCTTCAAAGCACTTTCCTGTTTGGGAAAGATGTAAGGAACTCCTCAGAATTCCTGTCTGCGTTTGGAGGGGTGGAGGCTGCAGCCCGCTCTAAAGAGGGAATAGGAAGCTCCAGATCTTCATCCAGCGGATATTTTTCCCATGCTTTTTCCTCCCACACAGCAGCTCCCTCCCTTCCCTTCTGGAGCAGCAACAGGCAATAGTTTCAACACAGACAGTGCTTGGCTTCCTTAGGTTTGCTGGGTGCAGCTTCAGAATTAATTTGCTCTTTAAAAAAAATGTATTTTGAAGAATGGAAATCTTACCAGAGCGGTGTTACTGTTAGAAATCTCTGGCATGAGAGCAATGACCTCTGGTTCCCCGTACCTCAGCAAGCATGATGAGTGAAGTTAACTCTGCTGCCTGATTTAGGGATAACATAGGCTACAGCTCACACGTAGATGCAAGTAAAAATCAGTATTTAACTCTAGGAAAGCCAGCTTTTATTTGCTGTCTCTTAGTTCTATTTGTATTCCCTCCAATGCAAATAATAATTCATAAATTTTTTTTTCCTGACAACTTTTATCTAGGAGTCTTGGTGTACCTTACAGACTGATGCTCTGAGTTTCTCAGCCTCCCAGCAAGAGACATGTTGTCTGACACAGGGGCAATGAACAGTACGGGGACTGCCCTGGGATATTCTGAGCCAATATTAGAAAGGATTTGAACCCAGCATCCCACTCCTGCATTTTTATAGTAATAGAGACCTACAGCTACCTATGCAATGATTTTACTCCAAGAACCATTTGTAATAGCAGGGAGGTTTAAAAGAAAAGAAAAAGGATAAAAGAAAAAAAAAAGGATAAAAGCAGCATTTCATTTTTGCAGTTCTCAGCCCTTTTTATATTTTATTATGAAATGCATTTCTAAGGCATTTTCTTGAAGGAGGAAAGAAGGCATATTCATTTTAAGCTATTATTTCATGCTGTTCATTAGCTTCTGATTAAAGTACATTTAGAGTGGTTTATGACATCGTTATTTCAAACTCCTACAAGAAAGGTGGGCCTGAAAAAGCATTTTTTATTAATATAGTGAGATTTGAGCTGTGATGGAAGAGAACACAATTGTCTTGAAGCTTTCAAGGAGAAGAACTTGCTCCGTGTCTCATGAGTTCAAATAATTTTGTCTTCTGGACCATCTCCTCAAATGCTGCTAATGTGGTGAGGTATGGGAAAAAACAGACTGAGATAATGGGCTCTAAAAGGACCAAAATAAGTGGTTAGGTTTCACAACTTTAATGTGCTGCCTCCTTAGAAGGCAAACACCAGCACTGTGTATCAGTGCGGTTTCTGAATTGATTTTGTGTGTTGCAAAGGTCCAGCCTGGAAAAGTATACTGAATAGATCACCTTTGATTGCTGTGTTAGAAATATGTCCCCAGTGATCTGGTTAGTAAAAGGTAGAAGGTGGCACGGCTGCTGCTGTTTTGGCTCTGCAGAATAAAGAGCAGCTCTATGACTAATTCTTGCTGAAAACAGGATCTGAGTGAAAATGACATTACAGTTTCAGACAGTTTCATGTAATTTTTTTCCTGTCTTCAACGAGTGTTGTGTCAGTCCAGGTGGGATTGCCCTGAAGTAACCTGCTTGTTTTGTTCAGGTCCTTATTTCACAGGAAGACTTATGCAGCATCAGCAAAACTTTATTGTCCCTATTTGCATAGAATTAGATGCAGAGCCAAGCATCAGAGAAGAGCTAGAAAGCTGTAACAATGTAATATTCCCCAAAGGTCTCACATTTGTGAAATGACAAATCTGAGCCCTTTGGGAGTTTGCAGCTTGGACAGACAGTAGGGAAATGAAACAGCTGCACATCACAGCCTTCAGAGATCAAGCATAAAAGTGAATGGAGCTGTCTTCAATTACATCTGTCCATTTCTGCCAGGTGTGAAGGTACATGGGAAGTTCCTTTGATCAGCAGAGTTAACTGCTGATGAATCCTCTGCAGAGATAGATAAGCACACTGGGTAAATGTTGTGAGGAGATCATGGATCCATGTACTGTATTGCCCCAGGGCATAGATAAGGGGATTAAATCAAGTTGAACTCTATTTACTCTACCTTCTCTGTGAATTTGTCCAGCAAAAAGAAGTCTGAATCCAGATATAGTTCATGAGAGCATTAATATACCTGTTTTCCTTCTCAACTTTCCCATTTGTCATGCTCCAGGCATTTCTTTTCGTTCTTTGTAAATAGTTTTGGGCAGAGGATTCATCTGTGTACATGAACATATATACACACACACAAGCTATCACATGTACCCAGGCTGCTGGATGCTTCCAGTATGTTGGGAGACGTTTAGCAAACCAGATAATCCCTAGAGGCTCTCACCACCCAGCAAGGCAAGGCACAGTCCTATTCTTGACAGACTTGCTTCTCAGGGGACTGGTCCTAAATCAAAGACAATGAGAGGTCCTCATTCCATTAGCTTTTTGTCAGAGAAACTCTTTCAAAAGTTTACAGTCACCCCCCTGCAAACCAATGTGTAAAGCCACAGCAAGAACCACCAGTACGTGATAAAGGGCTTGCAGATCATTTCTGCAAGCGCAAGCTGCAAGAACCCTGCACTGAAAGCAGAGTCGATGTTCAAAGGAGAAAGGGAAAAAGTCATTTGTCACATATTCAGACCTATTTGCTTGCCACTTGTTGCTCAACTCTCCTATGCATAGTCTAGCTACCGCCACGAGCAAATGGTGAAAATTTTTAGAGGCAAAGTTCAATAAACTGTTTGAAAGCTTGTCCTTTGACAGCAGATGGCTGTAGTGCTTCAGCCACTGGGTGATCTGCCTCGTCATGAAATGTTCTTCACCTGGGATTCCACGCTATCCAAGTAGTGAAGTTTCTTAAGAACATGCAGATTTTGTCAGAGACCCAGTCAGTTAGAATTTGTAATCCCAGTGGCTGAACCATTAATATGTGGGTTTACTCCAGCTATGACCAAGGTCCAGTCCAGTTTGTGTCCATATGAGTAGCACTGGAGAGACTGCATGGGAGACTGGGGTTGCCTGGTCTGTGAAACCACTGTGTGTGAAGACACTAGCTCATGCTTTAACTAGGATGTGTGCAAGGAATGTTACAGTGCAAGGAAGATGGCACACACCTGTACTGATCCTGCTCTGTATTAAGTAGCGCTTTGCTTTACTGAGATTCCAGCTGTTTCTCTTTAGTGGCAACATGGAGCTGAGTGAGTCAGAAGTAAGCTCTCCGGTATGGAAATCTCCCGAGTCCTTAAAAGATTGTGAATGTCTCTTTTGTACTTCTATCCTGCAGCCAGAGTCACTTTGTTAGAAAGTTCAGTGACTGCCATGGAAGGCAGGTGTTGCTGTCCATTTGGTTCCATGTTTGCATGTAACTGAAGAGGGTGCTTTGGAAGGTAACAGATCAAAGACGACACGGTGCATATTATGATATAACCAACCTGTGGAACTTGCTACTGAAGGAGACAGGGGAAACAGTGGTGCCCAAGAAACTTTTGAAAAGTACATAAATACAAAGAGAAGAGGGAGGTAACAGGTGAGCAGCAGAACTCACGACACCTGGTTTTACAGGGCTTTGAATTGTGGTGTTCCTTTCTGATTCTGCAGCCACCATATATACTGTTTCCTCTCAACTTCCCCCCCCCCCCCATCGAGCCCTCAACTACTGCAGTTTGCCATGAACTGCTTCAGAGACTACATGTACTGCAAGTGAGTGTGCAAGAGCCCAAAGCTACAAGCACTGATTGCCCAGATAGCTGCTGCCGGGCAAGCCAAACAGCCTGTGCTGCCCCACAGCTGCTGGCAGATAAACAAATAGCTTCAGGAGCTGCAGTCAACCCTTGGGCCGTGTCCTGTGGAGACCTGTTGTAGGAACCTGTGGTGTTAAAACACTTCAACCCTTTGTCGGATGCCACTAAAATTGGCCAAGAGTCAGAAGTGAGTGGGAAGGGGAGGACTGGCAGCTGACAGCAATCACAGAAGCCCTTCCCCAGGCTAACCGTGACGTAAGTAAGCATGAGTCACAGCATAAACTGATGAGCCTAAAATTATCTACAAGGATGAATACCGTCTAACTGTCCCAAGGCATTATGGGCTTTCTGCTTACTCTGGAATTGGCACATTTTGACTTTGGGTGCAGACAGCCTGACCGCTTGACTCCAGGCCCGTAGTAGTATGACAGCTCCAACTGCACTTTTTTATTTGGGCCTGCTGCTTTTGCTTTTAGATGAAGATTCAGCAGGAACCTTCTTCCTTACATTGTAGCCTCTAGGCATTACTGATTTGGTGCTGAAGCTGGTATTTTCTTCTTTTGGCAGCTCCTTGCCCTCTGGCATTGAATCCAGGCTGATGCTCCAGCCCCCTCCCCTCCTGTGTTGTTCCCAGGCTGTCAGATGCAAAACAAACACTCAGTGGCTCAGAGCTCCTTGCATCCAGGAGAAATTGCATTTTCACACTGGCTCTGAACCTCCTCCGCAGAGCCAAAGCAAAATTAATGTGGAAACTAATCCCTTTGCCCCTACCACGCACATCCTCTTCAATGATGGAGCCAGGAAAGACTGAAGAGAATTAACCTTTTCTGCAAAATTCTTTGAGCTAAGAAATACCCTGCTTTTCATGCTCTCTTCCTCTTTCCCAGTTGCTGCATCAGGGAAACCAGTCTTCTCTGGAGCTGAAGTGTCTTCTTCCTCTTCTCACTACTAAAGCTACAAGTTTATTTTAAAAATAAATTCCATACTATGCAGGATTGCCATAGCTAGTCTTGGCTCTCTATAGCTAGTAGCTAGACCAAGTAGGTGGCAGCTTGGTAGAGTAACTGCTGCCCGCTCAGAAGCATCCAAGAATAGCTCTAGCCTCTCCTAGGGATCAAGTATACAAGTCTGGAGCTCCAGGGGTCCCTTCCTGTGACGCATATGGCGTTACTATCATAGCCATGGAATATGCTACCGTGTGAAGCTAGACACAGACATCTGGAATTGAGGGCAGCCTGTAACACTGAACTGACAAAAGAAAAAAAGGTATCAAGGTTTCTGGTCTCCCTCACTTCCCTTTTCTCAGGTGTCACAAACTCCAGTGCAGCCTTGTGCACTGTTAACTGGCCAGGCAGAACGCACTGCAGTCCCCCTCTCAGCTTAGGGACAGCTTGCTCCAGGAACGCTGCCTCTTTCTCCTTTCCAGGGACTGCACTTGTGACATACTGACAAATGGCATTTTCTTGCACAGGCTCCTGGACTTTCCAGCTAGAGAAGGGAGGCATTGTGGTGGTGCTGCGGAGCCTGCTGCGGCTGGGACTGATGTTCTACCATGTCCCAATGACCGAGCGATACGGCTATGTCTGCTTCGGCACTGGCGAGAAGAACTTGGATCTGCCCTTCATGCTGTGACTCGCCTGTCTGGGATGAGGGCTCGAGAACATTTAGATTTTATACTTAGGAGACTTTTGTTTACTGCTTGTTCTAATAAATGTGTGAAACCTCTGCACTTTGAGCAAGATTCTTTTGTGCCTGGATTCTGGCCCCAGTTCTTTTCTTAGGACTTTGCTGTGTGCGATCCTCCTTCAGCTCCAGGTTGAATTCCCTGTTATGTGTCACTGAAGATCCTTTAGATACTGATAGATGGCATTTTCTTCCACGATGGGTGAAGCCCCAGGTTAGAAATCAAACCTAGGCCATCTAGTTACACATGCTTACACAACCATGACACTTCCTTGACACCATGTTTACACAAAAACTAATTTGGAGACAGCATGAATGAATGCCTACTATCACCCATGAACGACAAACAGAACAGGGCTGCACTCAGAGTAGAAAGCTCATGCATACTGTAAGGGATCTGTACTAAACCCTGAACTCGAGAAAGGCATATTGAAGAAAGTATTTTGTTTTTCAAATGTTAGGTTTCATGAAAATTAGAGAGGTCCTTCCAGCTCATGGCATTAAACTGTAGAAAACATTAACTGTGGGCATCACCTGGTCTTTTGCAAAATGTGCTCATTCAGGTTCATCTCAAGGCAGTGGTTTAATCCAGTGACTTTTCCATTAGTAAAGCTCATTGAGCAGAGCTACCTAGGCTAGAAGACGTAGTAACTTCTGTACGCAGGAGAAGAAAGAAAAATCTTTTCCCTTCTGAAGGGCTGTAGGTTTCAAAGCTTCATAAAATCGACGGTCAGCCAGAGATTTTATCTCAGTATAGTTAATGAAGTCTTAGCTCTGCCTCCCAAAGCAAAAAGATCTTGGCCAGCTCAAGGGGCTGAATGTAGGGCTTCCATTTCACAAAGTAAGGCTAAGAAGAACGATTATAACTTGGTTTCCTGGGTAAAACGTGTTTATCCTTACTCTCTGTTCCTGTCCATGCTGATAGTTATTAGCAGATGATTCTGATGAAAGCAGTACAAGGTTAAGTGGCATAGTAGTATATAAATAAGCTGTGTTGATCTGTAGCCCCCAGACAAATATCAAAGAAACGGAGCCAAAGCCATAATGACCCTGATAAATGTAATGACCTTTTCATACCAGGCCCATAAGTAGCACGTCTCAAGTAGCAGTGGTCAGTAGGTGCAAGGTACACGCACGTACTACTATACAAGGAGAGAAATGGTGCCACCTTTTAGTTAGAGCGTGGAAAATTATGCGCATCCATCAGGCCCAAACTATCCCAGGAAGCAGCCGTACCACCAATACGGACAACTTAAGGCAAATGTATTTCCATGGGGAAAAAATCACAGGCCAAGTCATCAAGGATGTCAACATTCTGTATTTCCCAGATCCAGGAGTGAAGCACAAGCCAGAAATCCTTAAGGGGACGTGTAAGGTACACACGTCTGTTTACCACTGCCATAGGTGTTCTGCTGCAAATTATGGATAGTACAGATAATTAAAAAAATTAATTTCAGTAGTCATAACAATTTCTGTTACTGCCAAGGAAATACAGTTCTGCAGGAGACTTTTTCTTCCATTAGTGTCACAGGTATAAAAGCCCAAATGAGGCAGATCTGAGCTGAAACACAGGTTAATGGGGAATCACCATTCATTGTTGGAAAAAGCGGGAAACATGCTTTTCCAAACCCAGTCGTGAACCACGATGAAACAAAAGCCTTCAGATCCTTTCCAGCTTTGAGGTAAAAGTCTTTGCCCCTCCTTTCTCCAAATCATTCTGCACACTGGACTTTGCTTTGCTAAATCTTGTATTCTGCTAGAGGAGCAGGTTGCAGCTCATTCACTGGAGACAGTATAGAGTACTAATGACAGTTTTGGCATAAGAAAATCGGGGATACTGACAACCTTGCAAAAAAAGCAGAGCAGTGGGAAACAGCTGTGCTTACTGACTATGCCAGTTCTGTCCATTAGTGGTTTAAACAGAGAGGCTCGTGTGTATGTTTGACATTATCCTTCAGCAAAGGATGTCCCACTGGCAGAGGTTTTTTGCACCACTTAGGGCCCCTCTTCCAGATAAGCTTTGCAGATCTGACGGACCAGTGGGTCAGATACCTGTCAAAAAAACACAAATGCATTTCAGCTTGAGAGTGATCACAGAGAAGAGGTTCCAACTGAAGCAGGAGCAGGCACTGTAGCCTTTGCCTCCACACATGCCTCTTTATAAAAGGAATAACCATGAGCAGAGCCCCCTCAATTCAGAAGGGGCCACTGGAAAGGAATCTTTCTTTGTTTTGGAACTTCTGAGCTGCACCTCTGCACTGAACCCCCTGGCACCTGCTTGACTTCCAGTCTTACAAACCAGGCGTAGTCTCCAGGCTGCTGGCAAGTTGTCCACCTGTAGTGAAACTGGAGTGCCAAACCCCGTCATTGCAACCAAGTCCAAGACTGAATGCATCCAGCCTCTATGGGGAGGTGTTATTTCAACAGCTGGCCTCAATAAGGTAAACGAATTACAAAGGCTAAACTCTGTGAGAAATAAAGTCTCTAAAAAGGGGTTAGTTTACTTCTGGTGGATAATCGGTTATTTCTTCTGCATGTGATGGGTTTCTGGCCTAGTCTTGTATTTTCATACATTCAGCTTTGCTTTAGTGTTCTCTGTACAATACTACTGCAGCTCGGTGGTGCGGGAAGTCAGAACCTACAGTGTAAGAGGTACTAGAATGGAATTATCATCACAAAACTACAAATCTCTGTGAAGAGCAATGTCTGGCAAATATCCTCTGTTTTTTACCATTTGAAGTTTTAGGCTTGGCTTTGCAAACAGGCAGGGGATTTCAGATCCAGAATCAGTTACTGGAAATCTTACCCTGCGGCTGGGTGGCCTAGAGTTTTGTTAGACTTTAAATCTTTTGCTACCAGTAGAGAGGGGAATAGAGGTCCTCAGAGAAAGAGGAGTCTTTTCGGACAATAAAGATCCAAAGTAAAACCCTAGCATAATCTGCAAAAATAATGTTCTAACAAATTAGAATTTGGAACAGACTGATAAACTTTGTCCAGCGATGTTTGCGTGCCTCTGGTTGAGTAATCCCATGGTCTTAATGTAACCTCAATCAGTTATCCTCTCCCCAGACAGCTTTGTTACCTTCTATTTTGCATCGTGCAAATTTGAGATATTAGGAACTTTGGACAGAGACTATGTAGTGCATTTGTTTGAAGGCATTTGGCACATTCCTGAGAACTACAAAGCAAGCTTGCTATGCCAGGCAGCCACAGACTATGTAACAGCAAGCCCATTTTCCAAGCACTTTTCTTCCTCAGCAATCCTGAACAGCACAAATTGAAAAAAGAATCATATTTGGAAGTACCTGCTACTGAAACGAAGCCACTTCAAAAGGCTTTGCTTTTGCTTTGAGAAGTTTATGTTAGTTAACTAAACACCTAGAAGCAACAGCAGGAGGGATCTGGGAAAAGGTATCGAGCAAGATACAGCCACTTCTTCTCCTATGCATGCATTATATTAGTCTCTTTTGACCTTCAGAGTTATGCTAGTGCATTAGTGGAATCCTTTACATAACAACATCAGGACAGGACTCTTAATTTCTCTTGCCTTTAATTTCCCATGCAAGGGGAGTTCAGCGAGACCAAACACAGGTCCCCAGTTTGGAATCTGGCAAAGAACCATGGCAAGGCAGCTCCTTCGGGAGAAGCTGCAGGGGTATTAGATGGGCATGTGGGGCTTGGCCCTTCTTTTCATATTCCCCTTGCTGCAGGGGGAGGTCTGTAGCACAAGTTTTGGTATCGCAAGACGGCACGTACAGTGAAAGTGGAAAAAAAAATCCCCAATTGTTTTAATGCATCAGCGTGCCAAGTGCACTTCTGGTCACGTGTCCACATGCTTATGGGAAAGTGCTCCCGTGATAATAAATTATCTCAGTGGGAGAGAAGTGAATGTGTGAATGTGAGATAGATACACATCAATGCTGTGTGCAGGTTTAGACAGACAGTGGCTTTTTAAGAAACCCCTCTGTTTCTGTGTGGGGGCTGGAAGTGCACACCCCAATTCTGCATAGGAAGGAGGATTTAGTACTGGCCTGATTTTAAAGCTTTTGTTATTTCTCTTTTGAGCAGGTCTAATGATTCAAGATTTGGCACTTTCTCTTGCTGAACCCGTTGTCACGTCCTAGTGCCAGGAGAAACTGTAGGCTGTAGGAAGTGCTATCTTCCGGCAGAGATAACAGACCTGTCATCTTCCTCTTCATCAATGAAGAGTCCAGTGGTATTTTTCGTGAGAAAGTAAACCCCTGTTTATAGTATCCTGACCAAGACTGTGTGTGGAAGTCGTGTGTGTGTGTGTGTGTGTGTGTGTGTAAGAAACCATCTCAGTTTCCAAACTGCAGTGGAATCTCTCCTCATTTCAGACACATCTTGCTTTGTGCACATACATTGATTTGTTAGTGTATCTGAGGAGCTTGTTCTCTTGCTCACTAGGACAAGATATGTTTATTCTTTTTGTTATAATTCTTATAGCCTTTTTTTCCCCTCTCTTTGAAGTGCTGAGGTGCAGTCACTCTTATTGGCTGTTTGTGGACAGCGCCGTGGTTTGGTTTGTGCATTTTGCTCCAGATGAAGTCAATTTCCTTTTGGAGAAAAATATTACTAGGAGGAAGCTTCTTGTGACACTTTATGGATGCTGTGGACCTCAACTGTTGGGATGTAATGATGTTAAATAATAACAGCAACCATTATTCTTCCTCTGCTGATCAGTTTTGGAGCAGTGCTCTGCTATTGTGCTTCTCCAGCTGTCCCTCCTCCTCTCCCGTTCCCCTCTGCCCATCCCTTGGCTTGCACCTGTACGTCCCACTTGCCCACTGTCCAGGTACCTTTGGGGAAGCACAGATATGTCTGTAGTCCAAAATCCTACTGTGACTTGTTGGAAGTGTTCCAGCAGTGGTGAAAATGCTACATTTCATAGCCAACTCAACAAAAAGAAAGGGCTTTGCATGGATGACTCAGTTAATTTCCCTTTGCCTACCGCAGAAGCAGCTGAAGGATTTCCAGTTGGTTGTGCCATTAGCCAGGGTGTCTCACTGCGGGTCTATTGAAATTGCATACACAGCAGCAGCCATGGCTGTTGCACCGGTGAGCTAAAGAGGGCACTTGAGGCTTTCGAGCAGCAAAGACAGAGTCCTGAGAATAACATATGGAAACCATGCAAACCATCCCTGGCCTGCTGGTCTTAAGTCTTAAGGTTAAGTCTTAGGGTTAAGTCTTAAGGTTAATTCTTAAGGTTAAGTCTTAGGGTTAGGTCTTTAGGTTAAGACTTATGGTTAAGTCTCAGGGATAAGTCTTAAGGGTAAGTCTTAATGTTAAGTCTAAAGGTTGAGTCTTAGGGTTAAGTCTTCACATTAATTCTTAAGGTTGAGTCTTAGGGTTAAGTCTTAAGGATGAGTCTTAGAGTTAAGTCTCTAGGCTCATCCTTAGGGTTAAGTCTTAAGGCTGAGTCTTAAGGTTGAGTCTTAGGGTTGAGTCTTAGGATTAGGTTATTTGGTTAAGACTTAGGGTTACGTCTCAAGGTTAAGACTTAGGGTTAAATCTCCCCCAGCCCGGAGAGCCTCCCCCAGCCCTCAGCAGCACAGGGGTGTGGGGGCAGGAGAGGAGAGGAGGGTCTCCCTGAAACCCCCATCTCAGCCGCTTGCCTCGCCCTGGCCTTCAGGACAGCAGGCACTGGCCCCTTTGGGGATCTGCTGGCAAGAGTCCCAGGGCACTCCCCCTTCCCCTTCTGGGGATGCATCCCATCCCCGCAGCAATGAGCAAAGCAGCAGAGAAGAAGCCAGTAGTGGCCCCTCTCCCCCAGTTCCGACACACACATTCCTCCCTCCCTCCCAGTTCTTGAGCCATATGCCAGCCTCTTCCCCAGTTCCCAGGGCCATACCCCTCTCACTCCCCGACTTGTGCAGCGATGAGCAACCAGACACAGAAGAAACCAGGTGTGGCCCCTCTCAGCATCCCCAGTGTTTTTATTTCAGGGGGGCCCTGGGGGGCCCGGCCGCCTCACTCGGTAGCAGGGCAAGGGGAGGCGGCGCACATGGTCCCCTGAGCCCGGCTCATCCTCCAACGACCTGCGCAGCCATTGCAGATCTTCGCTGATGTCCCGCAAGCGGCGGAGGGGGCTGCGGTCTCTGTCCTGCGGGCTGGACATGCTGCGGACGCGCTGGCGGGGCATGGGGACTCTGCGCTCCCCAGCGTTGTCAGAGAGCCGCCGGCGCCGGGGACCTCCGGGGCCCAGCTGCTGCTGCCACTGCCGCCACCCCTGCCACCGCCACAGCTCTACTTGAGGATGGAGCCGGCCGTGATGATGGCGGGCTGCCCCATTGTGGTCCACCTGTCCCTGCAGGTGGCAGATGGCCACGATGCGCCCCCGGCAGATGGGGCAGGTGGCAGCGACGGTGGTGTCAGCCCAGTGCTGGATGCAAGCGTGGCAGAATGCATGCCAGCATGGATCCACAGCAGCGGGGCCCTCAAGGGGACCCAAGCAGATGGGGCAGGTGTCCTCCCGCTGGGAGATCCTGGCGGCTCCCAGTGCTGCTGGCTCATGCCTGGACGCCTCCATCGCTGGTGCTGGAAGTTGGTGCCCTGTCAGCTGCTGGTGGCACTTGCTATCTCACCTGCCACTGGCAGGGCTGGATGGGTGCCGCCAGCAGGACTCGAAGGCTCGGGTGCTGCTGGTGGGTCGTGAAGGCTCGGGTTCCACGGGCAGGACTCTGGCTCCTCAGCTGCTGGCAGCTCTCAACGTCCGGCGTGCTGTGGCAGGACTCGATGGTTTGGGTGCTGCCCACAGGACACTCTGACGCTGGCAGTACCTGATGCTGGCAGTGTTGCTGTGCAGCCCAAGTGAAGTCAAGGGGTGACTGTGACCCTCTGGTGACATCACAGTGGTCTCAGGGGTGCACCTGCAGGCGCACCCAGGCGCTCGCCCAGCCTCAGAGACAGACCCTGCGATGCAAAGCCCCTCCGGCAGCGTTGCTTCACACCTCCGTGTCTGCTCAGGCCCCTTTCAGGCGGTCCCTGCTGCCGCTGGTAGTTGTGCCAGCATCACACGCTGTTGGAGCGGTTGGGGCTGGCAGAGCCCTCTGGGGGCCACCTGGTGCCAGCCCCTGTTGAAGGAGGGCCACCCTGAGCCGCATGGATGCTGGGCACTACTGGAAAGAGCCAGGCTCCAGCTTCTTTGCACCCTGCCTTCAGATAGTGACCTACATGGAGAAGGTGCCCTGGGCCTTCTCTTCTGCAGGCTGAAGAGTCCCATCTCTCTCAGCCCCTTCTCACCAGAGAGATGTGTTGTCCAGATGGTTGGCATCAGAAAGTTTGTGAGAAAGAAATATCACGGCCCAGGCCTTCCCTAGAGCCACACACCCACCACAGAAAGCCTTTGGAGACAATTGATGGAGAGACACGTCCAGAACTCTCTCCTACCTCTGCCGTGGGCCAAAGGCAGTGCTAGACCTTTGCCTCCCTCACTGGGGAGGGACTCCAGGACACATTTCACAAAGGTCAGAGGCTGCATCATCACTCCCATGCTAGAAAAAGAGCTGCCGAGATCAATCCCACTGTTGGCAGTTTCTCTTCTGTCTGTTGGCTCGCAGTTCTCACCCAAACTCTCGTGTTGCTCTGCACTGAAGCTAGGCAAGGTCTGGTCCTGACTTTCAGGACTGCCCCAAGTCCTCTCAAGTCAGCTGGACGGCACCATCAGAACTGGGTCCTGTGACAGGTCTCCCGGTCCCACAGCAAGATGTAGGTGCTCCCTCCAAACATTTGAGCCGAGTTTCATTAGGCAGGAGCTGCAGTTTTCAGGGTATGTCCCTGCCACGCAAATCCATTCCTGACCCTGCTGATTCTTGCAGCGTTATTCAGGTGGCGGAGAAGGGTCCGGGAGCTTGGATTGCAACCCAATGCCTACTAATGAACAGGCACCAAACCGCCCCTCTCTAACCCCTGCCAGAGCAGAGGGATGCACAGACCACTCTGCAATCACACCCAAGGACACAGCCAGAAAAAGTAAAGTTTTTTATTTCCTTTTTTTGGGTTGGGTTTTTTTTTCTGTAAATATACAATTACAGAAACCTTTGCGTAACATTCTCAACAGGACAGGCAGCTCCGCGGCCCTGGGGGCGAGCACAGGCTGCCAGTTCCTGGCTCTGCCGTGCTGTGCTCCGGAGCTGCCCCTGCTCTCGGTGCACGATGCCCCGCTCCTCGCCCTCCGCAGGGAAAACTGGCCCTCCTGGTGTCAGGGTGTTGCCTTTTTGTAGGTGATGTGGAGGTGCTGAGCCACGGGCTGCATACCATTACAGAAACAGCAGGGAATAACTGCTGCATCCATCATCGCATCTTTACAAATGGGACATAACAACTCCTCTGGAATGGGATCGTCTGAGGAGGAGGAGGAAGGCTCCTCTGGTAAAAAGGGAGGCTTTCCTTCTTCCCTCTAGCATAAGCTTCCCTGGAGGAGAGGGGGGGGGAGGAAAAAGACAAAATTGAAAGATGGGTAAAGGAAAACTGTTACAAGCTTTGGATTTTATCAAACTAAGGTGATAGATGGAAGCCTTCTCACGCCACTTTGGCCTTCTACAATGTAGGCATTTAGGTTAAATGACTTTCCTAGAGCCACAATATCAAAAGAAGGAGGGAGGAACAGTTTTCCTTCTGCAGAGCTCTCCTATCCATTGGATCAACTACAAAGCAATCTCAGACTGGAAAAATGATTGCTCTGCAGCTAGAGAGCAGGGGAAAGGAATCCACCCACTCCTTTGCCAGAGGGTAAATGTAAATTGCTGGATCAGGGTAAAGTTCGTCCCCAGGTAATTTCATTTTGTAAATTAAAGAAGTCTGTGCTACAGCTTCTACAACAGGAGATCCACGATAGAAAAAGGGAAGTGCTACCGAATGCACTTTCCAACAGCCACTCTTGAGAGCACACAGTAGGCATTTCTTAGTTTATAGCTACAGGAAAACTTCACTAAAAGTTAGAGGGGGAGGAAATCTCAGTCCAACGGCTATTTATTAAATTTTGCAAGAAGCCTTTGAAACATAAACCAGAAGCAAAACGAGTTTTCAAAGAGAATGATGCCAACTGTAAATGCTACTGAAATGCCTTGCCTAAATACAGGTTCTTAGCATATCCCAAGGTCAGCCAGCTTCCAGGGGCATGAACATTAAGACCACCCTATTTTAATATTGTAAAGTATTGCAGGTCTTAATGTTAAGATACGATTATAATGTTTCCTCCCTCGTAATGGCAGAGGCTGGCCACCTTGGCTACGTTGCCACTCAGACATTTTTACATGGTTTATCTCATTCACTTTTTGGTCAGGCCAATGAATTCCACACTTACACATTAATAGTTGGTATTGCATTTTTCCTAGCCTTTGTCAGCATGGCACCCTTTGTGTTGGGATCTTCCACCTCCATCATGAAACTTGTTGGAATTCCTGTGCTTCTTTTAATCCTGGGAAGAGACTCAACATTTTTGCCCTGTTAAGAATGGAAATGCAGACATCTCTCATCTTAAGACCCACACTTAATATGACATTGCAGTGATTATTTTAAGCACTGAAAGCCTTTAATCCTCCCCTTTTACCTAGCATAAGGGCTGCTCGACTGAAATATCTACTTTCCTCAGTGAATATAGCCAGGACCTACCAGAGCTTTGAGCAGTGTTTTGGACTCAGTCAACATTCTTTGGCTTAACTTCAGGACCCTTCAGGGTGAAACAGCCCTTTGCTCACCATCTGTTCGGAGCAGAGACACAAACCCGCTGCCCCTCCAAAACGCTTTGCAGAGTGAGAGCTTCATTCAGGGCTCTGAATCAGTCCCTGTGGCTTATTGATGCACGGACTCTGAGAGCAGATTGAAGACTCGAAGACAATCAAAGACACTTTACTAAAATCAAGCAAGCCTTTTTACCTTTACAGCAGGCTGACGTATCAGCCTGTGATTGTGCTCAGTAATTTTCCACTGTAGCTCTTTTTTCTGTTGCAGACACAGCAACTTAGCAACTGCCTTTACCTACAAGGCCACGAGCTCTGCAGACAACTCCGTATCTTAAAGTTTCTCTTCTTGCTCCCATGACTTCCTTCCAACAAGCATAACTGTGTCTCTCTCCCAAGGTCAGTTTTTGCTCACTGATGCTGTCGAGCTAGCTCAAGAAATATCCACAAGTCCCTGGGGAAACTTATATTCACCATCTATGTTCAAGGTTAATCGTAGATTAATAGCAGTATTGTCTAGGTTAAACTAGCAAGATTAGTTGTTAGCAGCAGTGAAAACACAGGTGCAGCAATAACAATATAACCACGTCCGTTGTACAATTCTTTCTGTGATTGATTTAGCCTTCAACTGAGTTAATCAGTAGATAAAAATAAATGGGTATGTTAAACAGTAAGTAATAATCAAATAAGCCTGTCAGATGATTATGATTAGATATAAATGACTTTTATGATTTTGAGTCAAGAAGACAACAGCATGACCTACACCGTCAACAACTGGATTGAATGACGAGGATCAGTTGATGGATGAGAATTCAAAGTACTTTCCGGCTGACCAAGAAGAACAGAACAATCGAAAAGATGATGAAACTTTAAGTGGACTGGACTTCAGGGATTATGTAATTGCTTTAAGAAATCTATGTAAGATGCAAAATGAAAAATTTCAAGTTGCCACTCACTGAGGTGATGCCCAACTCTGTATTGTGATTAAAAGCAAACCTAGAGAAACCCATTCAGCTTGTGGAAATTCTTTAATAATCCATCTATGAAAGCTGAATTCATACCTCTTGCATATACATTCAGTGGTTGATGTTAAACGGCATGAATACTCAGCCAGAGGCTTCTGGTAGTTAAAACTCACAGATATTCAATAGAGGGGGTCAACAGAAACATCTTGTTTTTATAGGAAATACTAAAAACTTTGAATGGTCATTGAACAGAGTTAGAAGCAGAAAAATTTCCAGTCCTACTGAAACAGACAAAAATAGGTGTGAAATTTCACTGAGAAAGATCTATGGACATCTTTAATGTCTGTGACCTAGAGAAAAGAAAATTTCACATTCAGAATTCCAGGCTTCCCTTGGATATGGAAGGGCTTTGCAACATTGCCATGTAACCTCTGTATTTCACCCCGAGAGAAACAATTCTTACTAGGAGCGTTCATGTCTTTGTCACATAAATGCCAAGGTAAAAACCCTAAAAGGTTCAGTAACACCAGAAGCACCCCACAACCTTACCCATTTTGTTGGGCAGTTCTTTCTATCGTGGCCAGGTTTTCCACAACGCAAGCAAATGTTCGATGGTGGAGGTGAATCCCAGGGGTCTTTCATGTAACTAGAAGTTTTTTGAAAAAGAAAAAAAAAAAGGAAAACGTATGCATGTATCTTTCCTCTTAAAACAAACATCTCTACAATGTTCCCATAACCTTCAAAGAACATACCTGACACTCACTTGACTGGGCTGTATTCACAGCAAGACTGTATCATCATAGCCTGTACCTTATCCTCTTTGGAAGCATTGTCTTCAGCCAGGTTGTCAGTCTGTTTAACAGGTAATGGTTATTTGACACGCACGTTAGGCTACAAATAGGCTCTCTTTGTACCTTACATAAAGACTTGTGTAACCAATCCAATTTTCTTCCAAGTGGACTGAAGCTATGTGTAGAAAAAAGCCCACCAGCCAGCATTTTGAAGCTGAACTTTAAGCTCCAGACTGGTTGAAGAAGCTAGCCACGGTACATTTAACTGAGATGCATGCAAGTAGCATTATTTATGTTTTGCAGCATTAAAAGGACGCACAACTTAAGAGTTGTTGCAGATGCTTTTGCTTGCTGAAATTCAGCTTCAGACCCAGAAGCACTAAAAGGAAATCAGCTTTTGATAATCCCTTAGCAAGGGATTTAAGAATTTTCTGTTGGTACTGGATTTTCTGTTGGTTTTTGTCTGCCCACAAGCTCTGCTTCTGGCCAGGAAAAGGACTCCTTAACAGCGGCTATTGCCAAGTGCAGTGGAACTGCAGGTCCAACACGTACTCAGAAGCTGCTCTTTGTTGATCTTCAATGATTCCAAAACCATCCTCAGCACTCCTTTTCAAAACAATCGCCCTTTGACACCCAAAAGGAAACCTTTGGGATCAATGTGTCCCCGGGGAGGGCTCGACACAAAACCTCTGCCCAGACCTGCTGCCCTGTGATGCCTGCCAGCAGAGCTGGTGACGCGAGTGCTCCTTCCCTGTCTCTGCTGAGGATACTAAGGTTAGCAAAGCCCTCCTGTTTGTCTTGTTGACAGGTGTGCTCAGCCTGAAACGCAGTGAGGGAGCACTAACAGGCGGCCCTGCCAGCCGGCCTGAAGGGCAGGGGGGATGTGAAAAGCAGCTTGGGGCTGCCTGAGAACTAGCACAGGCATCGAGGGAGGGAACGCGCGGGAGCAGGGTGTTCTCTCGCTTTCACTCGCTGGGAATGTGCAATCCATTCCTTCCCTCGGAATCTCTCATCTCTAAGTGAGAGACAGTCAACGTTTTAACTAATGTTTTACAAAATGCCTCTTTGTAAATACCTACACATACCTACACATACACGTTCTGTTAAAGTAGCAAAGAGTATGTTTCCCAGAAAAGAAGTACCTGAATTTTGAGAAATTTTGAAGACTCTTTGATGGCCATCTGAATTGTGGACCGCATCATCTGATTTGTGGACCCCATCTTAAACTCTATTTAAGGAAAAGGAGGATTGGGAATGATACCACTATGGAAATAGACAGTTAGGCATTTCACAGGAGTCAGAAAATGGTGCGTCAGCCACAGCTGGTGACTACCAGCTCCAATATTTTGAAGATTAGGAAACTATTTCAAAAACTTGTTGACAAGTCTTTCCTAGAAGTGTAATGCTCTTTCTAAGAAATCATTCGCGCAGTGCATTGCAAGAGTTGAAAAGCCCCTCGTTCTTCTTCCTTGCAAAAAAAAAGAAAAAAACTGTTTACAGTTCTCTTCCTCTTCATTGTACTCCTCATTGTCATCTTCACCACTGTAGATGACAGTGGTGAAGACGTTAATCAGTGCAGAGCGTGTTGGTCTTAAAATATTCTCTTGAATTCTGCGTGATTATTTATGATGGGCTGGATGCAGAATCCCTTCCTGGAGACCCCGTTGCAATGGGGCATCTACAGCAAAGAACATTCTATTTATTTTGTTAGGAGGGAACTAGAACATGAAATCCAGGTTCAGACCAGCAGGCACAGTTTTTAAATCATTTTCAGGCTGAAGGAACACTTAAATGGACAGATTATGCCTTTTAGGAAAACTTGTCTGTGGTGGCTGGCAAAAACACTTCTTCCAGCTACAGAAAATCTGAAAAAAGATGGACATGACCTCCTCTGAACGGACAGGGGAGGCACTGCTGATTAAAGCCTTTAGATAGCATACAAAGCATGATAACCCCTGATTTCTCATTTTTATAAAAAAAGGAGTAATCTAAGGAGGTCTATAAAAAAGAAAGAAATGTTGTGGTTTATCTGTTTTTAAGCTTTTTGTGAGCTTTCCCAATCTTAATGGCTGTCCATTGCACGTTTAGTTAGAGCTCACAAAACAGAAGCCACTCTGTGCAGCTGTACCCTCAGCCCTCTGCACTACTGGCTTCTGCAGAAGCAGCAAAGGTACAAAGAAAAAAACCAAAACTCCATTGGTGAGGGGTGTGCGTATTTACTTGACACAACATTATTATTGTCCAAGGAATTGCATTTTAAAGACTGATCTTCAGTTTCTGAAAATCACAGGCCATCTTTACACTGCAGAACAGTGAAAATGTCACAGAGGTACCTTGGTGCCAAGAACCCAGCTCAGCAGAGTGGTGGGCTTCTCCTCTGCCTCATTTAACCTGCTACCTAATAGACCTTGTGCTGGCCAAGTTCCGTGGTTCCCAGTGATGATCCCAGATTGACCAAAGCCAGATCAGGAGCTTCTACCCTTTAGGTCTTAGGGCTGAATCTTAGGGTTAGATCTTAAGGGTAGGTCTTTAGGTTAAGACTTATGGTTATCTCTCAAGGATAAGTCTTAGAGATAAATCTTAGAGACACACTGAAACTCGCCGGTATACTTTATTTATTGAGAACCAACATTAGAAAGACACGGCAAAACCACAGGTCAATAATATCTACTCATGGTGGAGGAGAGGTCTATCTTGAAGAAGGCTGGAAAACATGACCATTCAAACCATGCTGATGCAGCTGATACAGAACTGGACTGTACGAATACATCGATGACAGCGATAATGCTGTAGTCAGGCTTACATTTGAGTATCTGCAATTGTAATCAGATTCTCTGTCCTCCATAAATCTGAGGAATACAGCAGTAATACCTGGAGCACAGAGAGCAGCTTAGGGTGAAATCAGACTTAGAAAGGTAACTACTAACATTTGGGAAAGTGCTCAACTGCTTTCTGAGCTTCAGGTTTGGAAAAGATCAACTGTTCCTTCACCGTCCTGGCACAAAAGGCAATATGCTTTAGGATGTTGTTCTTTTTCTCTTGCCCGACATAGACATTGTCTTTAGGAATCTAATAGGAAGCACTTAAGAATGAAACTTCTTGTTTGCACGGTTTGCCAGCTGGCCACTCTCAGTCTTTCCTCTGGAGACAGTATGCAGCCCACACACACACACACCCCTTTGGGGTGTAAGAATACCCTGCCCCCCTCCCCCAAACAAAGGAAGCAGTCAAACACGGAGACTCAGACTGCTGGCAGATGGGAACAAATCACCAGTTCACACTGCAATGTGTCTCTCCGTTTACTCTAAAAGCAATACAAGCAAAAGCATACAATAAGGGATCTCTCTGCATAGAGGAAACAGGATGGAGAACTTGACTCTCAGAAAAACCAAGCCCAAGAACAAACTCAATTCAAACATCTGAACAGTTACCACTGTTGGAGCTTGAATGCCACGTCCCAGCGGGCTGAAAAATCTAAGTCTGCTTTGGGACAGATACCTTCAAATCTGCCCTGTCACAACAAAAGTTAACAGCAGCTTTAACAAGAAAGATACAACCGGAATGCCTCCGTAAACTAACAGCCACAAAGAAGGTGAACACACTGAAACCCCTCCCAAAGAACACAACGCGTTATGGCTACTTACCCAAGGTCTGTCTTGCCGGTAGCTTTAACTCCTCTAACAGGGACTCCCCTAACAGTTACCGATGAGTACCTTGGAATCAGGGCATTGTCATCTGTGTATTCTGGAAACAACATCAATACAGAGAAAGCATCAGTCAGTTTGTAAGAGTGATATTAACATGTCGTGACGTAGCACTTCAGGGAATCCCTTTACAGATAGAAAAGCAACATTTTACACACAGCGTCATGCTTTCATCATCTCACGGTACCTTTCCAGAAATCTTCAGGTCTGATAGTCAAACACAAGCAGCAAAATCTTTTCCATTTTTTTGGAATCGTTTCAATGCCAACAGCAAAATGGTCTCTAAAGTCACTAAAGCAGTGTCTGCTAAAGCATGAGGTTCTTTCCTGATCTAACTTTCATTGCTTTGGCTCCTGTTAGCTTACAAAACCCTAGAACATGTCTCTAGAATAGCGAGCACGGAAGAGGACACCCCCACCCTGCCTCCCACCTTTTCAAACACATCCCAACCATCCATTTTGCCTTCCCACCATCTTCAAAAAGAGTCCACCATCTCTTTTTTTTTCCCCCCAGTGATGTTTAAAATCCTGTTTACTTTCAGCTTCTATTAGCATTGCTTCTATTACGAGATTTCTGTGATCACGCGGCCCGGAAAAATCTGAACAATTGGCCATCTTCACTCAAGGTTCACTGAAGGGTCTTTCCAAGATCATGTCACAATTTAGTCAGGACTCCTGCACCAAGTTATAAAACCCACGACCGTATCTCCACAGGGAAGATCTCCAAGAACCCCCTTTAGGCAGAACATCCTGGCCGAGTTCTTTCCTTCATCTTCTGAAGGTGACTTTAGGCACGCAGATGCTGTTCAACAAAAACGGAAATTCACGGTTATGTATAAAGCCCCAAAATCTGGCATACACGTGTATGACACTGAAATGTATTCCTTAGCTTTGCTCTGACAACCACTGGGGGATTTTTGCATTTCCACAGGGAAGACACCCTTACAGAAGTTCCAGTAAGCATCTGTGTCACAACCTGTACCTCTACCTGCATGTCTGTCTCTACTGCTGTATATGACACGCGACCCCGTAACACCCCCAAGACCCCTAACACCGTGCTGTTAAGTCTGCTCACAGATACTCTCCTGAACATACTTTACCTATCTGTAGGTAAACAGCGTGTTTAGGTCCAACCACTGGAAAGGCTGGGGCCAAAGTTACAGTTACCACAGCAGGCATGTCATTCTGTTTAAGTTTTAATACAACAAACAGGAAGAGGGAAAAAACCTATGAGTACACATTGTAAAGAAAAGACTGTTGAGAGAATGTCACAGAACCACAGGAAAAAAAGAAAAAAAACAAAACAAAAACCCGGTAAAATTAGAATGTTTAAGGAATGGAAACGGTTTCCAAGTCTTTTTATTTCTGACAAGTCATATCCCAAAGTCTTCAATCACATGCAAGCTTTGCCAGATGGTAGATTACCAAACTGAAACAGCACGCTAAGTAATACGAAACCATTACCGTCTCTGAGAATCAAGCACCATTTCTGAGATTCAAAAGAACTTAGGGCTTCTCTAAGAACATTTTTAGGTATATTCACCATAACTGATCTGCCATAAAACTTCAGTACTGCCCTGACACCGTCTAACACGCAGTACCACGACAAAAATGCACCGTTTGAAAGAAATGAAGAAATGATGCTCAATAGCATCTGAATGAACATGTCTTTGGTGCAGCAAAGAAGCTGTATTGGCAAGAAATGCCAAGTATACTTTAGACAGAACGCTCGTCTACAAGATGGCTTTCCAGGGTCTGCATACATTCTCACTCACAGATACACTCTTGATCCCAAACGTTGCTACTGAGCAGTTTCTGCAACAGCCAAGCACCACTTTTCCAATGCGGTGGAGTAAAAGTGGCTGAAGACAAATTTCAGTCACCAAACCTACTTTTTTTTCCCCTTCAAATTAGCCACCCACTCCTTTTCTATCACGTTCAGCCTTCTCTGCCGGCTTTCAAAGAAATCTGGCAGGTTTGTAATTACAAGGCATTGTCCCACATTTCCTTATCGTTTTACCTAGAAGGGTTCCCAGAAACCAAACCTCTTCCACGCGCGGTGTCGCACATCGACCCCGTACGCTGCTGTGCCTGGCTGCGCACACAGCCCTGACGCCAGCTGCCAGCGCACAACCACGGAAGAGCAGCTCTGAGGGCCCAGCACAAGTCACCGCTGCCGGCCGCGGCCCAACCGCCTCACTGGGCGCCTGCGCCGCCGCCAGCCGGCCGGTCCCCGGTCCCCGGTCCCGCCGCCCCCACGCACCTTCCATGGTCTGGGTGCTGGTGACCTGCAGGTCGCAGCGGGTCGCCTTCAGCCTCTCGCGGCCCATGATCTGGCGCCTGAGGTCCTGTCACCGCCAGGCTGCCACTGCCTGCTGTCCCCTCCTGTCACCCCCCAGGCTGCCACTGCCTGCTGTCCCCTCCTGTCACCCCCAGGCTTTCCCCAGCCACTGACCCTTCCCACCACCCCCAGGCTGTCCCCAACAGTTATCCCCTCCTGTCACCCATCAGGCTGTCCCCACCAGCTGTCTCTCCTGTCACCCCCCAGGCCTGTTACTACCAGCTGTCCCCTCTTGTCACCCCCGGGCTGTCCCCACCTGCTGTCCCCTCCTGTCCCAAGGCAGCCTGGGGGAGATGCTGGGGCTCTGCCGGGTGGCACTTGGCTGCCCGCACCGCAGGGACAGCGCGGGGAGGGGACATCTCAGGGTGTCGCAGTGTTGTCCTTGTTGTACTCCTCCATGGTATTAACGATGGTTCCTTTTGTAACTGGCTTTTATTCACTGTCTGATGGGGCTTCCTCTGGTAGAACCAGTGCCAAGAGGAAAAAAGGGCGCAGTCCAGTCGTAATGGGTGAGGTGCACACTGTCATCTTTTGTAATGTTTCATAAAACAGCTTTTATTTAAATTCTGTATCAGCAGTATTTTTTCCAAAAATGTTCAGTTAAGGGAAGATGAGAGAAAGGGTGAGTCCACTAGCATGAGCGGGGAGAGCCATGCGACCTTGACCTCGAGCGGGGATAACCACGTGACCTTGAGCTAGAATGACAGCCTCGACTCTTCTCTCTGCCTCTTCTTGGATACGGTGGTGATCGTGGGTAGGAATGAGAGGGGTCACGGCTAGATGATTGAGAGCAGCAGCGAGGGTGGGAAGGACCTGATCCTGACTTGCAGTAGGTATGCGAACTTCTAGAGCGAGAGGAAGTGGCACAGGGAGACCTGGACCTTAAAAAAAAAAACGCAACACAAAGGAAATTAATGAAGTTAATTCAAAACAGTCACTCACACCATTTTTTTTTCTCCCAAATTTGTTTGGGTTTGGGTTTTTTTCCTCTCCATACGCTTATGTCAAAGTTCCTTTCAGCTGCTGATATACTGCTCCTGCAAACCGAAGAGCACGGCGGCATGTAAAGGTTTCTGCTTACGAGCCAGAACAGCTGCTGCTGTGGTAGTGTAAAAACACGCAGGAAGGGTAAGTCTGCTCCCACTCACTTCTATCGCATGGACTACCCTAGCTATGGATGGATTTCAGGGGTGTCTACTGGTCTCTGCTGGTACATGGACATGCAGATGTCTCACTACCCAGCATCCACCTGCAGCGCAAATCACTCTTGTGCTTTGTAAGATGCAAAACAAGTGAGTCTTAATGGCCACAGTGCAGTATCAACTGTCAGGAAAGCAGGGTTTAGCCTGGAGGCAGTAAAGCTCCATTTGAAAATGCCAGCTTAGTCTATTTAACTTCACTACGTATTCGGCAATTTGTACAGGATGCAAAATGCCCCACTTCTAGCCAGTGGTAGCCAAATTCTGCACATACCTCTAGCTCCAACCAAGGACAGTGACTGCATTCCAAGAAAAATCCTAGCTAAAAGCTTCTAAACTCAGTCTCCAGTAAGCTGACGGAATGCCACTACTCTGGGAAAGATACTGACAGCATTACTACAGAGAGCTCTTCAGATTCCTGCCCAAGGGCTTTTTAAGGACAGAAGACAGCAGCTATCTTTAGATTTTTCTTCACAAGTTATTCCACGTATGTTCATTCCTCCTCCAACTTAAGATTTCCTTACGCAAGTCTGATCTTTTCATTTGTAAGAAAAATTTAAGGATGTCAGCAGAATCTGAGCAAAAGGTACCAGTTTGCAGTCCAGGTTGCAATCCGTCTGTGCGAGATTAGATGACAGAGGCAACAAAGGCAATTCCTCTCACGTATCTCCTCCAAAGTGCTTTGAGGTAACAGTTACAGTCAGAGCACGGAGGCGCAGGAATCCACACCTGTCCAGTTTCTAGCCTCCTCAGGGCTGTCAGGAGGCGAAGGATGTCACTGCAGAGAAGCTCTGGCAAAAGACACCCGTTCCTTCTCAACTGCTGCCCAGTTATAACTATCAGTCGCCTGTAATCCCTGCCATCTTTGAGCTAGGGACCTACATGTTGAGCTCCCATCACTGCTCGTCCCTTGAACCATCCAACCCACCTCAGGATAGAGAGGTGGACTGGAACTCCTCCTGATTCTTCTACACAATCTGCTTCTCCGTCAGGGACATGCAACGCAATTCCCTGGGAAATGAATGCCTGCGCTCCTCCTGAAACTCCTCACGTGCCACCAATTCCATAGAAGAAGTGTTTGTGAACACTTGGGGTCTGGACTTTTTCTTTTCCCTGTTAAAATCAGTTTGACCATTATTATAATTATAGTTGGGTATTTATTCCAAACAGACACCAAAATACAAAACACGGCCAAGATGAGAAAATGTCTACTGCATGTAATGCCAAACATGAACATCCTAGTCAAGTAAAACGAGTTTAGAATTCCCCCAGGATTTAGGGAAAGTTCTACAATTCCATTTGTCTTGCTTGAGTTTTGCACATTTACCAACTGCAATGAAAAGGTCTGTTGGATAAAACACGATGCCATTTTTGCTTCTGCCAGATGCGCTTTAGTGTAACTGCAGTCCAAGGTGCTAACGAAATACCAAAGCGCAAACCCGTGCAACTTCCTGGAGCCAAACACTTACTCCTTTTGAAGTCTCCGTTGTTCCCGTAAAACTCCTCCCTAGACAAGGGAGGCCAACAGCATCCTGGCTTCTGCCTGAAAGACGGTGGCCAGCAGGACCAGGGGAGGGATTGTCCCTCTGCACTCAGCCCTGGTGAGGCTGCACCTCCAACACTGGGTTCGGTTTTGGGCCCCTCACTACAAGAAAGACACCGAGGTGCTGCAGCGTGTCCAGAGAAGAGCAACAAAGCTGCTGAAGGCTCTGGAGCACAAGTCCTGTGAGGAGCAGCTGCGGGAACTGGGGTTGGTTAACCTGGGGAAAAGGAGGCTGAGGGGAGACCTCACTGCTCCCTGCAACTACCTGAGAGGCAGCTGTGGTGAGGTGGGGGTCGGTCTCTTTTTTTCCCAGGTAACAATTGATAGGAGGAAAGGAAGTGGCCTCAAGTTGCGCCACAGGAGCTTGAGATGGGATATTTGGGAAAATTCCTTCACCAAAAGGTTTGTCAAGCGTTGGAACAGGCTGCCCAAGGAAGCGGTTGGGTCACCATCCCTGGGTGTATTAAAAGAAATGTAGAGGTGGCGCTTAGGGACCTGCTGTAATGGCGGACTGTGTAGGTTTAGGTTAACTGCTGGACTCAATGATCTTAAAGGTCTTTTCCAACTAAACCTAAATGACCCTGTGATCCTATAAAGAAAGTGCTGGTGTCGCTGGGAGGGTATTTGAATGAGTCGCTGGCCGTGCTGTTGGCTGATGACATGTTTGCAGGAGCTGGGGGATATTCTGGAGCGGGGTGGGGGTATACCCAGCAGATGGAGGCTGACCAGGTGGAAACTGGGGAGGTAGTGGTGGTGGTGGTACCGCCAGCGGGAAAGGAAGCGCCTGGGGTGGGGGAGGATGCAAGGGAGGTGGAGGCACAGGTGCAAAGGCTGCTGTTGATGATGGCAGTGTCAGGGCCCGAGTCCTCTGGGTACGTGTGCTATGTGGATGTCCTCCATTTGAACTTCCAGAGAAACCCAAACCCGCGTGTCACTGTCACACTCTGCCCTGATTTTAAAGAGGAATGTGAATGAAGCGGGAGCACGGTGGCGAGCCCTTCTTGTTCTCAACCTGAGCATTTTTCTGGCAGCTTCCTGTCCATTTGAGCCTACCCTCATTTCTGGACCCTCACACTTGCCTTCCACACCCTCACCCCAAGTAGTTGCCTCAGGCTTCTCCCCCTCCATTCAGCTTTGTGACTGTGGGCAGAGGCTGCCCACGCTTAAAGGAGACTCCCATCTCCCAGGTGCCAGGTGCCCACGGCTCCTCTGCCACTCCTCCATACACTTCCTACTTCACACTTCCGAGCTTCAAAGTACTGCACAGATATTAACCAAGCTTCTCTCAAACTTCCTTTCAATTCTTCCCCATAAACTTCCTAGGTTGTTGCCTCGTGATGATCTGTTTGGCCTGGTCTTGCCCCTGAACTGTTCTTTCCTTGCTTACTGAACCTGAGAATTTTAGGTGTCTCTGGGACGGATGCTGTGTTTTCTTTTGATTTATCTTTAAGATTTTATAAACACGACGCACACTTATAATCTATCCATAACAAATACATACCAAAAGGAAGAACAAACTGATATGGCAATAACAGCAAAAACAGATTCCTCTCTCTCCAACAGAGAGAAAGCAGCTTGGCTATTTGAGATGACTAGACTAAAGAAATTCAAAATGGTCACAAAAAACCAGCACTGACTCTTCCAACAATTTGCTCCATCACTAAGTCATTAAAAATCAAATGTTGGAGGCTGACTTCAATTGGGAAATCAATTTCTTCAGCCCTATCCAGCCAGTATTTCGAAAGGGTGGCTTTGCACCTCATCCTGTCATTATGTTTAATTTTGATATATACTTACGGTTTCCTCCAAAAGCGTTTGTTTTTCAGAGTCTACTTTTGGGTCACATACTGGAGTTTGATTTGTAATCGTTTTACTGCAAGCACAGATCCCCTTTGTTAGAGCCAACTCAAGCTGAGCCACTTAAAAATGAATTGCCACTTGTATTCTCCACAGCTACCTGTGCACAGGCATTTCATTATAAATCAGCTACTGTAGAAGTAATGTAGGTGTTACAGCCTGGTTTAACAGGTTACAAGTCGTCATAGACTGAATTTCTGTGAAATACTTACAGTCCCCAGCCTGGTCTGCCACCTGCTGAGCGAACTGCACTGGCTCTCATCGGATGACCTTTTGGAGTGGGGAGAGGAAAAAGAAATAAATCCCATTCAGTTCATCTGAAGATAATTTTTTTAGAAGAAATTCTAAAGTTACGGTCACTCACCAGGTGTGGGTATTTTTTGCTCTTGGGGGCCCAGAAGACATGGTACTGCCGGTTGTCTTGCTACAGGGACCGGAAAGCCCTTGTGAATAAATGCAAACAGTCGGAAAATAAGCTCTAATAAATACTGTATTTCAAAAGCATATGTTGAAATAAAACTTAACAGACCGCTGACTGACAGAGAGGAAGATTTAGAAAGTTTGGTGGCAGTCACCTGAGCAGCAGGTGTCACAGTCACAAGTGGTCGTGCAGGCGGTGACGGCGGCTGTTGCTGCTGCTGCTGAGTCTCCTTATGGAGCCCTGCTGTGTAGCCGGTTCCACTGTGGAAGTTGTTCACAGCCTAGAGGCAGAAGAACATTGACAAAAAGATCAAAGTGTCAGATTATGATGACAATAGATGAAGAAAAGCCTCCACAGGGTAAAATGACTTGTATAATCCCATACATGCTATCAAGCCTAGAGTAAAGCAGCACACAGAGATAGGAACACATCACAGGAAACACTGCTATTAAGGACTGGTAGCTCAGAGTATCTGTAGTTAAAGGACTTCGGTGTTAACAGCAAATCTGAGAGGCAGGCAAGCATGTTTAGACAAAAGTTTGACCTGAGTTTGCCTGATTATCTCTAAAGAGTTGTCAGCTTCTGTAACAACAGACAACGCATTTGAAAAGGAAATGCAGCCTTATTCAGTTTATCCTTCTTTAAGGAGATGTCAACAATTTCCTCCCTTTCAGCTTTTTACAAACAGACTTTCCTTACAAACAGTTGATGAAAAAGTCACCACGTTACCTGGCGCAGGAAGTTGTTGGCAACTAAAGCGTCAGGAGAAACACCTGTCTGATGACACGCCGGGCAAGTATGTTCCTCTGACTCCAGTAAAGCTGTTCTAATACCTGTGTGTAATTAGAAGCGTCAAAATAGGTTTCAGCCAAAGTAGGGAAATCTTTGGGGTTCTCATCAATTATAAGAACACACAGACGATTAATGGGTGGATACGGTCTTGAATGGAGAGCATGAAGCTATAAATGGTCAGTAGTGTAAAAAATGCCCAGTACGCAGCAAATCGCTCTACAGTTTTGACATTCCCCCGCTGTAACAGCTGAAGACATAGAGTGGGCTGTGTCCTGATGTTTGGACTAGTCTTTTTTCCACTACCGAGTACAGCAAGAAGCCACCAACATCAAGGCTAATGAACAAAGCACATCTCAAAAAGCCGTGAGTCGGTTCAAGTTTTGAAGGTTTAACCAACTCCTGTGGCAAAGAATGTAGATTAAATGCCCGACTGCCTGTTTGTGGCGGACCAGAGTCAGTCACCAGAGCTGGCTCTATAGTTGTGTATGAGAGAAAGAGCTGTGGACAAACTACGTGCATTCCACATCTAATACTGTAATCACCTGCACAATTATGCACTCTTCTCGTACTCGACCTTCCGCATGTGAAGAAGATTTGACTAGATACACAGAAAGGGAAAAAAGCTCTTTGGCCTTTGGGTTTGTTTTTTTTTTTCCCCCCGTTACGGAGAAGAGGCCTTTCCTACTCCGGGCATACTGAAGTATGAAATAGACCACGTAGCACAGGCGATCTCCTATTCCTGCTTTCAGAAGATCCGATGTGGTGTTTTGGATTAAAAAACACGGGAGGGGAGTTTACTCCTTACATTACATTACTCACTTACATTCGTCACAGTAACTTGCTCCACAGCAGGGAATAAGCGCTGCATCCGTCGCTGGATCTTTACAAATGGGACATAACAACTCGTTTGGAACAGGCCTGTCTGCAGAGGAGGAGGAGGGCTCCTCTGGTAAAAAGGGTGGCTTTTCCTTTCTCTCTCTAGCATAAGCTTCCCTGGAGGGCAGGTGGGGAAGGAAAAAGAAAAAAGTGAAAGATGGGAAAGGAAAAATTTTCCAAGCTTTGGATTTTATCAAACGAAGGTAATAGATGGAAGTCTTCTCACTCCACATTGGCTTTCTACAACGTAGGCATTTACGCTAAATGACTTCTCTAGGGCCACACTATCAGAAGAAGAAGGAGGGGGGAACATTTTTCCTTCTGCAGAACTCTCCCATCCGTTGGATCAACTACAAAATTAGCTCAGACTAGAAAAATAATTGCTTGACAGCTAGAGAGCAGGGGAAAGGAACCCCACCTCTCCTTTGCCAGAGGGTAAATGCAAATTGCTGGATCAGGGTAAAGTTCGTCCCCAGGTAATTTCATTTTGTAAATGAAAGAAGTCTGTGCTACAGCTTCTACAACAGGAGACCCATGACAGAAAAAGAGAAGTGCTACCGAGTGCACTTTCCAACAGCCACTCTTGTCAGCACACAGCAGTAATTTCTTAGTTTATAGCAACAGGAACACTTCAGCCCGTTTCACACATGAGATTTGCTAAAAGTCAGAGGAGGAGGAAATCTCAGTCCAAGGGCTATTTGTTAAATTTTGCAAGAAGCCTTTGAAACGTAAACCAGAAGCAGAACGAGCATTCAGAGAGAATGATGCCAGCTGGAAACACTACTGAAATGCCTTGCAGAAATACAGGTTCTTAGCATACCCCAAGGTCAGCCAGCTTCCCGGGGCATGAACAGCAGGGCTACTCTATTTCAATATGGGAAAGTATTGCAGATTTTAAGGTTAAGATACGACGGTAGTGCTTCCTCCCTCGTAATTAGAGGCTGGCCACCTCGGCTGCATTGCCACTCAGACATTTACGCATGGTTGCTCTCATTCGCATTTTGGTCGGCCCGATTAATTCCATACTTACGCATTAATAGTTGGTATTCCGTATTTCCCAGCCTTTGTCAGCATGGCACCTTTTGTGTTGGGATCCTTCACCTCCACCAGGAAACTCCTTGGAATTCCGGTGCTCCTTTTCATTCTGCGAACAGGCTCCACATTTTTGTCCTGTTGAGAACAGAAATGCAGACATCTCTCCTCTTCAGACGCACACTTAAAATGACGTTTCAGAGATAATTTTAAGCAGCGAAAGCCTTTAATCCCCTCCTTTTACCTAACATAATGGCTGCTCGACTCATACTCCTGCTTTCCCCAACGAGCATAGCCAGGACGTACCACAGGCTTGAGCAGAGTTTTGAACCCAGTCGTCATTCTTTGGCTTAACTTCAGGACCCTTCAGGGTGAAATAGCCCTTTGCTCACCATCCGCTCAGAGCAGAGACACAAACCTGTTCCCCCTCCAAAGCCCTTGGGCAACGAGTGAGAGCTTAATTCAGGGCTCCGAATCAGCCCCCATGGAAACTTACATTCACTTCTATATAGGAAGGCTGAATTCATCCCTCCTGCATGTACATTCAGGGACTGATGTTAAACGGCATGAATATTCAGCCAGAGGCTTCTGTAGTTAAAACTGACAGATACTCAATAGACGGGGTCAACAGAAACCTCTTGTTTTTAGAGGAAATACCAACAACTTTGAACTGTCATTAGAAAGAGTTAGAACCAGGAAAATTTCCAGTACTATTGAAATAGATACAAATATGTATGAAAGTTCACTGAGAAAGATCTATGGACATCTTTAATGTCTGTGAGCTAGAGAAAAAAAAAGTTTCACATTTAGAATTCCGGGTTTCTTTTGAATTTGGAAGGGCTTTGCAACATCGCCATGTAACATTTCGCCCCCAGAGAAACAATTCTTACTGGGAGTGTTCATGTCTTTGTCACATAAATGCCAAGGTAAAAAACCCTAAAAGCTCGGTAACACCAGAGGCCAGCCCCAATCTTACCCTATTTACCGGGCAGTTCTTGGCATAGTGGCCAGGTTTTCCACAGCAAAAGCAACTGGATGATGGTGGAGGCAGATCCAAGGGTTCCCTCAAGTAACTAGAAGGTTTGGGGAAAAAAAGGAAAAGGTATTCATGTGTCTCTCTTCTTAAAAGAAACATCTCCATACTTTTTCCATAACCTTTGAAGACCACATTTGATACTTACTTGGATGGATCGTATTCATGGCAGGACTGTATCATCATCGCCTTTATCTTATCCTCTTCGGAAGCATTGGCTTCAGCCAGGTTGGCAGTCTGTTTAACAGGTAATGGTTATTTGACACGCACATTAGGCTACAAATAGGCTCTCTTTGTACCTTACATAAAGACTTGTGAAGCCAATCCAAGTTTTGTCCAAGCGGACTGAAGCTATGTGTAGAAAAAAGCACACCAGCCAGCATTTTGAAGCTGGTCTTTAAGCTCCAGACTAGTCAAAGAAGCGAGCCACGGTACATTTAACCAAGAAAGATGTGTGCAAGTAGCAGTATTTACATTCTGCAGCATCAAAAGGACACACAACTTCAGAGTCGTGGCAGTTGGTTTTGCTTGCTGAAATTCAGCTTCAGACCCAGAAGCATTAAATGGAGTCAAGCTTTCTGTAATCCCTCAGCAAGAGAAAAGATTCTTTTCAGCAGACATCTGACCATCATGTGCTATAGGCAGTCCAAACCGCACGGTTCCGCCCCCTCCCCCGCTGCCACTCGCTTCTTCATAGGAAGTGACTGAACTACAATTTTTTTCCAGTTGGCACTGTCCTTTTAACACGCAAATTGTAATATAAACCTTACGCAGAACTAGATCTTCGAACTATGGAAGCCAGATGTTTTTTTTTTACACAGTACTTCTTCAAATGTTTCTATTCCACACTAGTCCAGATACAAGCAGGGTCAAAGGGGGTGACTGTACATTATTTGGAACTTCAAGCACCTATCCTACAGACCAACTGCTCATGTTTTTCTTTTTACATGCATTCACTCACAAAAGCAACCAACTAGTTTCCACATGTGATTTCATCTAGCTGTTCCATATACGCAGGAACATAATCCAGATCGCCATCTATGAAATCATTTCCAGTAACATTTGCAGAGAACTTTTATAGACACTTGGCTGATTTGTTTGAACCCAAATGGTTTACAAAACACACCCAAAACCCACAACACATTCCTAGGAACAGGCCGACATTAACTATGGCATTCAATACATAGTCATAGCAAAGCAGAAAAGTTCTTACTACACATTGCCTCCTGTGCCAGCCTGCACTAAAGAGGTTAGGGTAACAGTTCGGAGCTGCTTTGTTACCTATCTCCGTATTTCTGAAATATTTGAATTTCTCAAAAGCTTGGACAGTTTTCCACATTTTAGAGTAAATTTCACATGACTTTACAGAACCAAGGGACAGCCCTGAGGGAGACCAATGTCTTTTGGTGGCTGCTTCCCAAACTAATTCTGCACACACCACCACCACCACCCCCACCCTGCCGCAAAATGTTAATTAACACAATTAAATTTATTAAAAAAATAAATTAAATAAATGCAGTGAGTGAGGGAAGATGTTCCCAGTGGGAAGAGATTTCTTTCTCGTGGAAATGAGCTCTGGCCTTCATTTTCAGAGGAAAGAACTAGCTCCTCTGCGTTAGGCCCTGCCTTCTCTACTCTTTGTAACTTTAAAGACTATGTTTTTAATCACTTCTGTGGCTAGTACTACGCCTCTTCACCAAGTGCAATCACTAGTGTTTCCCCAGACAACGTTACACGTTGCTGAGCACAAAATACCAGCAGTTCCATTACAAAACATGCTTTCAAGCGGTCACGTCTGCTGATGTGCCTCGCATAAACACTGGCACAGTCCTATCAACAATTAGGTGCACTTGCACAGTTTGCACAGTCTGCATGTAAACAAATCAGGTTGCGTCGTCCTCTGCCTGTATGCCACAATTCAGGCAGTCCCGCACCATTCAAAGAATGGACCTGTAACTGTAATGACTAGAAATTCAAAAACAGCCATGCAATTGTCCATGTTCCAGAAACACGTCTGTTCTGGCTGTTGCAAAGGCCCTAGAAATGTCCATAACTTACAGCCAATTAAATCCTGCTGTAAAAATTGTGTTAGTTTCCAATGAACAATGAGCGGGACGTATGAAAAATGGTAAACAGCTTCTGAAGTGCTGCTTCTTTGTGTCTTGCAGATGAGTAACACTGCAGCATTACACTGAGGCCAGTAAGGTGCTCCCCTTCCCTCTTCCCAAGCTGGGAACTACTCTCTACAGGATAGTATCAAAGTAACATTTCAAAGTTAGGAGAAACACTCTGAATTATTAACAATTAATGTTTTGCTCATATTACAGCAGTTATCCAGCTAGAGAGCACAGTGTAAGGTTTACAAACACTATTTCACAAGCAAGTACATCTAAGCATACCTTAATAAGCTGGGCCAGAGAAAGAGGTGCAGAAGGGTCGCCAACCTATTCAGAAAAATTAAACACATGTTCAAGTTCTACAATCAAAACAGAGCAATAGTTCACCCCTACTGCTGTATGAAAGCCTGCGCTATATCCTCTGAGCGTCACCGGAAGAGCCATCTCCAAGCCAGTGGAATTTATACTTGTTCAAAACAAAGTCCAAACCTTAAACAGCTTAAGTATGCCTACGTTGTTAATGAGAAGAAACTAAAGCAACCAACCCCTCCTGAGATCAACCGATTGCTCAGAATACCTCAGAGGGGGACCCTTGTCAAATGCTCACAACTGCTTAAAAGACGGAGGGTCAAGGAAGCTGTCCATTTGCAGCTCGAAAGGATCTAAAAAAATTATTTCCGTTTATTTGAGAAGGAAGTGTCACTACAGGAAACATTGTCAGCGCAGTTTATAAATTAATCAGTTAATAGCTCATCATTTACTAAATGCACACAGGTGTGATACATGAACGCAGTATAGTTTTTGCGCTGTCTTTCGTTTACTTTAATTAGACTCCAAGTTCACAAATTTCTAGATGAAGTTATCCTAAGAGCTTACAAAGTGATCAGATCCAGTGACCTAGAGCTCGTGTAATGCCTCACTCCATTCTAGTGAAGAACAAGCAGTTATACTTACAGATGAAAACCAAACACCACCGCAAAGTAAGGTTTGTACTATGAGGGCTATTTTGAAATGCATCGTTGCACGTAGCATTCCCCCCAAGGACCAAATGGAGATCTAGGCCATTACGAGTAAAGTATCTCCTCGAGTTACTTATTCATGTCTTAGCAGAAGAACAACAGTGTTTTCTGACCAGAAGAAAAATGCTGCCCCTTTTCCAAATGTGAATTCAAAGTGGTGGTGTACCAAGTTCAGTGGTGCAAACCTTGAACCTACAAGCTCTACCAATGAGCCTACATTATCTGTACAACACACAGTCATACAAGAAATATTCTAGCCTAGTCAGTACGAAATGCAATGCGTTACTAGGCACAAATACCATTATTCACATTAGAACCGCACAAATGTTGGCATTGCTCAGTTTTCACTATGCTGAATCAAATACATTGGATTTACAGCATACACTATGTTTCACTGGAAAATATGTTTGATATATATATATTATAAATGTTATATATAAAACATATATATTTTATATATTTTTATATATATAAAAAGAATTAGTACAAGGCTACATTTCTTAGACTTAGGTGCAGCATGTAGAAAAAAGTTTCAGCTTGTGTTTTTACATACCTCTTTTGATGTTCTACTCGCTGGCTCAGTTCGACTTCTAGAAGAAGAAAGAAAGATGATCAGAACTTAAAATAAAGCACTTGAAACCAACATAAAGCCGTGAAAACAGTTTATAAAACCTGAACATCAAAACATTGTGTTCTGGTAGTCTTATGAATACGGAAATTTATTTCTATACATAAAGTGCGCTCTCCTGGTACATTCAGTGCAACTGAAATAAAGCCCAAAATCCCATTCCTTCTTTGTCCCCAATGACTCTAAGATACAGAATACAGCAGTGCAAGAAGAAGTCCTCACATATTTTCTTTCTGCCCTCTAAGTACCAAAACTGTGAAGACTGTGCTACAGTTTTCTGTTCTTGAATAGTCAGCCATCCAAATACGAAGGCACCTTCAGGCAATCTGTATAGCCCCACTATCACAAATAGGTACCAGATAGAGCACTTTGGTTTCTACACTCCTCTGACAAAACAAGAACAGTTGTCTGTAGAAAAGTGTTTCTTGGTGGAAGCCCCAGCACTGTGTTCAGGTACCTACCATACTTAGCCTAAAGTGACTACAAATAGCAGTAGAAACATCACCTGAAAGCAGTTCCTAGGATTTTCTGTGATCGAGGAGACCTGTGTTAAAAAAATAAGAAAAAAAGTCTTGATTACCAGAACTTGCTTTAAGATCATCTTGAACATGCTACAATATTTTAGGAAACGCTTATGACACACAAGCCCTTGCCGAGATTCCACATACTCATTGGTCTGTACCTGCATGCTACTCATGAATCAAACATGCAACCGTCCATCAGTTAACAAACAATTCATACATCATCCAAAGCGTCCCACGAGCAGAGGCAACCCAAAGGCTGCTGTGCAATTCCTGCACAAATAGAAAGGCTCACACTTCCTGCCACTGCTACACCACCATCAGGCTCGCAAGTACAGCCACGTACCTCCTGAAGATGAGGAAGCGCGAGGAAAAGCTTTAGATTCCCACACCACGGTTTCTTCCATCCACTTGCCTTGAGGAAGATACTACAAGGTGACTAACGCATTTCTGAAGGCCTCTCCACCATGACAGCATGCATTCACCATTCCCAAACACTAACGACTCTACCAGTTGTTTCCACAATGGCTCCAGCTGAAGGAATAGAAAGCTGACCTGCCTGATCCATTTGCAACTTTAGCAGAGCAGCGGCGTTCATCCCTTATCCCCACGTGCAGGTATTTCTTGGATCTTTGATGCTAGTGGCACCTAGCCTCTCATTTTAGGGCAGCATGCCAACACCAGGAGAGGGTGCCATCTAACCAGAAATGGAGGATATATTGACAAGACAGCACTAAGCATCCCGATCTAAATTAACCCCCCAAACAAGGCCATGCTTAGCAGCACAGTGCTGTGGCATCCAGAAACTCTTGGTAGTGCTGGGAAGCACTAATATGCTCAAAGCTTACAGGAGAGCCACATAAATTCAGGGGGGTTTGCTTGCAGATGCTTCATGGGTACTAGGATGCTGCTGTACTGTTTGTTTGAGACACGCTGTAACTCGCCGGTATACTTTATTTATTGAGTACTAACATTAGAAAGACACGGCAAAACCACAAGTCAGTAATATCTACTCATGGTGGAGGAGAGGTCTATCTTGAAGAAGGCTGGAAAACATGACCATTCAAACCATGCTGATGCAGCTGATACAGAACTGGACTGTACGAATACATCGATGACAGCGACAATGCTGTAGTCAGGCTTACATTCGAATATCTGCAATTGTAATCAGATTCTCTGTCCTCCATAAATCTGAAGAATACAGCAGTAATACCTGGAGCACAGAGAGCAGCTTAGGGTGAAATCAAACTTAGAAAGGTAACTACCAACATTTGGGAATGTGCTCAACTGCTTTCTGAGCTTCAGGTTTGGAAAAGATCAACTGTTCCTTCACCGTCCTGGCACAAAAGGCAATACGCTTTAGGACGTTGCTCTTTTTCTCTTGCCCGACACAGGCATTGTCTTTAGGAAACTAATAGGAATCACTTAAGAATGAAACTTCTTGTTTGCACGGTTTGCCAGCTGGCCACTCTCAGTCTTTCCTCTGGAGATAGCATGCAGCCCCGCCACCCCCCCCCCTCTGGGGTGTAAGAATACCCTGCCCCCCCGCCCCCAAACAAAGGAAGCAGTCAAACACTGAGACTCAGACTGCTGGCAGATGGGAACAAATCACCAGTTCACACTGCAATGTGTCTCTCCGTTTACTCTAAAAGCAATACAAGCAAAAGCATAAAATAAGGAATCTCTCTGCTTAGAGGAAACAGGATGGAGAACTTGACTCTCAGAAAAAACAACCCCAAGAACAAACTCAATTCAAACATCAGAACAGTTACCACTGTTGGACTTTGAATGCCACGTCCCAGCGGGCTGAAAAATCTAAGTCTGCTTTGGGACAGATACCTTCAAATCTGCCCTGTCACAACAAAAGTTAACAGCAGCTTTAACAAGAAAGATACAACCGGAATGCCTCCGTAAACCAACAGCCACAAAGAAGGTGAACACACTGAAACCCCTCCCAAAGAACACAACGCGTTATGGCTACTTACCCAAGGTCTGTCTTGCCGGTAGCTTTAACTCCTCTAACAGGGACTCTCCTAACAGTTACCGATGAGTTCCTTGGAATCAGGGCATTGTCATCTGTGTATTCTGGAAACAACATCAATACAGAGAAAGCATCAGTCAGTTCGTAAGAGTGATATTAATATGTCATGACATAGCACTTCAGGGAATCCCTTTACAGATAGAAAAGAAACGTTTTACACACAGTGTCATGCTTTTATCATCTCCACACACTCACGGCACCTTTCCAGAAATCTTCAGGTCTGATAGTCAAACACAAGCAGCAAAATCTTTTCCATTTGTTTTGAATCGTTTCAATGCCAACAGCAAAATGGTCTCTAAAGTCACTAAAGCCGAGTCTGCTACAACATGAGGCTCTTTCCTGATCTAACTTTCATTGCTTTTGCTCCTGTTAGCTTACAAAACCCTAGAACATGTCTCTAGAATAGCGAGCACGGAAGAGGACACCCCCACCCCGCCTCCCACCCTTTAAAACACATCCCAACCATCCATTTTGCCTTCCCACCATCTTCAAAAAGAGTCCACCATCTCTTTTTTTTTTCCCCAGGATGTGTAAAATCCTGTTTACTTTTAGCTTCTATTAGCATTGCTTCTATTATGAGATTTCCGTGATCACGCGGCTCGGAAAAATCTGAACAAGTTGGCCATCTTCACTCAGGGTTCACTGAAGGGTCTTTCCAAGATCATGCCAACATTTAGTCAGGACTCCTGCACAAAGTTATAAGACCCACGACCATATCTCCACAGGGAAGATCTCCAAGAACTCCCTTTAGGCAGGACATCCAGGCCTAGTTCTTTCCTTCATCTTCTGAAGGTGACTTTAAGCACGTAGATGCTGTTCAATAAAAACGGAAATTCACCGTTATGTATAAAACCCCAAAATCTGGCATACACATAAATGACACCGAAATGTATTCCTTAGCTTTGCTCTGAAAACCATTGGGTGATTTTTTGCATTTTCACAGGGAAAACACCCTTACAGAAGTTCCAGTAAGCATCTGTGTCACAACCTGTACCTCTACCTGCATGTCTGTCTCTACTGCTGTATATGACACGCGATCCCGTAACACCCCCAAGACCCCTAACACCGTGCTGTTAAGTCTGCTCACAGATACTCTCCTGAACATACTTTACCTATCTGTAGGTAAACAGCGTGTTTAGGTCCAACCACTGGAAAGGCTGGGGCCAAAGTTACAGTTACCACAGCAGGCATGTCATTCTGTTTCAGTTTTAATACATCAAACAGGGAGAGGAAAAAATCCTATGAGTACACATTGTAAAGACAAGACTGTTGTGGGAATGTCACAGAACCACAGGAAAAAAGAAAAAAAACCCCAACCGATAAAATTTGAATGTTTAAGGAATGGAGACGGTTTCCAAGTCTTTGTATTTCTGACAAGTCATATTCCAAAGTCTTCAAAGTCACATGCAAGCTTTGCCAGACGGTAGGTTACCAAACTGAAACAGCACACTAAGTAATACAAAACCATTACCGTCTCTGAGAATCAAGCACCATTTCTGAGATTCAAAAGAACTTAGGGCTTCTCTAAGAACATTTTTAGGTATATTCACCATAAGTGATCTGCCATAAAACTTCAGTATTGCCCTGACACCGTTTAACACGCAGTACCACAACAAAAATGCACCGTTTGAAAGAAACGAAGAAATGATGCTCAATAGCATCTGAATGAAAATGTCTTTGGTGCAGCAAAGAAGCTGTATTGGCAAGAAATGCCAAGTATACTTTAGACAGAACGCTCGTCTACAAGATGGCTTTCCAGGGTCTGCATACATTCTCACTCACAGATACACTCTTGATCCCAAACGTTGCTACTGAGCAGTTTCTGCAGCAGCCAAGCACCACTTTTCCAATGCGGTGGAGTAAAAGTGGCTGAAGACAAATTTCAGTCACCAAACCCACTCTTTTTTCCCCTTTAAATTGGCCACCCACTCCTTTTCTATCACGTTCAGCCTTCTCTGCCGGCTTTCAAAGAAATCTGGCAGGTTTGTGATGACAAGGCATTGTCCCACATTTCCTTATCGTTTTACCTAGAAGGGTCCCAGAAACCAAACCCCTTCCACGCGCGGTGTCGCACACGGACCCCGTACGCTGCTGTGCCTGGCTGCGCACACAGCCCTGACGCCAGCTGCCAGCGCACAACCACGGAAGAGCAGCTCTGAGGGCCCAGCACAAGTCACCGCTGCCGGCCGCGGCCCAACCGCCTCACTGGGCGCCTGCGCCGCCGCCAGCCGGCCGGTCCCCGGTCCCCGGTCCCGCCGCCCCCACGCACCTTCCATGGTCTGGGTGCTGGTGACCTGCAGGTCGCAGCGGGTCGCCTTCAGCCTCTCGCGGCCCATGATCTGGCGCCTGAGGTCGCGCAGGGAGATGTGGGGGCCGTGAAAGGTGACCACATCAGAGCTCAGCCTGGAGGAGAACTTGTAGTGGACACACGACATGGCCGGGGCCAGGCGGTGCCCGCTCCGCGATGGCACCTCACGCAGCAGCTGGCCTCGCGGCCCCCACAGCAGGTCAGGGCCCACCGAGGGGCTGGGGCCAGCAGCGCGGGCTGAGCCCGCCGGCTCCTCCTCGCAGCCCCGGTGGGAGGACGATGGCGACAGGCCCTGGCTCGGCCTCCGCTCCCTCCTCGCACCAGCGCTGCCAGGCCAAGCTGCTCGCTATGGCAACCCGGGCGGCTCCGCATTGTGACAGAGGGGCTCAGGGGGCCACTCAGCGCCCCTGGGGGAGGGGCCTTCATCAGCCCCGCCTGGGCCGCCGGTGTCCCTGCTGTCCCCCAGCCTGTCACCGCCCTGTGCCCTGCCACCCCCCAGGGCTGCGGTATCCCTCCTGTCCCCCCCTGGGGCCTTCACCACCCAGCGTCACCTGTCAGCCCCTGCGCCTCTGGTGGCTCTCCCAACGGCCCTGGGCACATCACCACCCCGTGCCCTGTCACCCCCCAGGCTGTCACGGCTTGCTGTCCCCTCCTGGCACCCCCCAGGCTGTCACAGCCTGCTGTCCCCTCCTGTCACCCCCAGGCTGTCACAGCCTGCTTCCCCTCCTGTCACCCCCCAGGCTGTCACGGCCTGCTGTCCCCTCCTGTCACCCCCATGCTGTCCCAATCTGCTGTCCCCTCCTGTCATCCCCAGGTTGTCACGGCCTGCTGTCCCCTCCTGTCACCTCCCAGGCTGTCACTGCCAGCTGTCCCCTCCTGTCACCCCTAGGCTGCCACTGCCTGCTGTCCCCTCCCGTCACCCCCCAGGCTGCCACTGCCTGCTGTCCCCTCCTGTCACCCCCATGCTGTCCCAATCTGCTGTCCCCTCCTGTCACCTCCCAGGCTGTCATGGCCTGCTGTCCCCTCCTTTCACCCCTAGGCTGCCACTGCCTGCTGTCCCCTCCTGTCACCACGCAGGCTGTCACTGCTTGCTGTCCCCTCCTGTCACCCCCCAGGCTGTCCCAATCTGCTGTCCCTTCCTGTCACCCCTAGGCTGCCACTGCCTGCTGTCCCCTCCCGTCACCACCCAGGCTGTCACTGCCTACTGTTCCCTCCTGTCACCACCCAGGCTGTCACTGCCTGCTGTCCCCTCCTGTCACCCCCCAGGCTGTCACGGCCTGCTGTCCCCTCCTGTCACCACCCAGGCTGCCACTGCCTGCTGTCCCCTCCTGTCACCCCCCAGGCTGTCACGGCCTGCTGTCCCCTCCTGTCACCACGCAGGCTGTCACCGCTTGCTGTCCCCTCCTGTCACCCCCCAGGCTGTCCCAATCTTCTGTCCCTTCCTGTCACCCTTAGGCTGCCACTGCTTGCTGTCCCCTCCTGTCACCACCCAGGCTGTCACTGCCTGCTGTCCCCTCCGGTAACCCCCAGGCCTGTCCCCGCCTACTGTCCCCTCTGGTCACCCTCCATACTGCCACTGCCTGCTGTCCCCTCCTGTCATCCCCAGGCTGTCACTACCTGGTGACATAAGCTACATAAGAGAAAAAAGAAAAAAGAAAAAAAACAAAATGAAAACCTGCTTTGATGAACACCAAAACACCCGTGACTCTCAGACTCTTCACTACCCCACATGTGAGTCAAGGGACAGGGTCTCCTAAAGGCTCTTTTGCGGGCACTTCCTGAAGACACCCCCAGCCTCCACCCCCCACCCCACCCTGCTTTTCTACAAGTGCACAAAGAGGTGAAGAAGAATTTCATGTTTAAGTTAAAGGAGGCAGTTTCTGAAATTAGCTTAGGTGAATAAACCAAGGTGGTGTACTCATGGATTTTCTCCTCTGCAGAGCCATGAAGAAAACATGAAACGCACTCCCCAAAGGCAAAGGAGCAAACTGAGGGAGAGCAGCTCATCGGCACCTTTCAGAGCTTCAACAGTCTGGAGAAACGGGGAAAAAAAACCATACAAAGATAACGAGCAGCCAAGAAGCACTTTTATAAAATGCACATTGGGGCCTGTTCCAGATCTCAGAATGACTTTCAATGTTGCTTTGCATGACTATTAGACCAAGGCGTAAAGTGGAGTGATAGCTTCTGCTTGCCGGGGCATGGTAAGATCACTCAAACGAGCGACAAGGTAACAAGTAAACACCAAAGGCAATAGTGGAGCTTACCGTTTCCCTCCACTGGCGACCAGCTGTGCAGTAAACCAGCTTAACCAGCCTCCCTAAGGATGGCTCTAAAGTCGCTGAAAAGGAAAAAAAAGAAGGTAAGTCCTTAGCCTGGAATGTAAAGGCACCATCTTGGCTCCCAGGCAGGTGGCACTGATGGCCCAGCAGGGTCATGTCCCCACGTTCCAGGAAAGATAAAAAAAGTGCAGGACATGTTTGTGGGGTGGGTTTGATGCATCCTTTCCGTTTGCTGAAAGCCTGAGGAAGGATGTATTCCACGGTAGGACCGGTGGCACTTTAGACCTGAGGTTAAAAAAGTGCTGCACTTCAGTGACGCTCCCCAAGCTGCTTTCACCACCAAAGAGAAAAAGATTTGCTCTCTCCAGTATGGTGGGAATGATACCATAAAGTCGGTCAGGGAGAAAAACCCTCTAAGACTTGCTTGCAAGTTTCAGAAGGCCGGCATTCTTTATGGCAGTGCTGGGAGCACGGGGGAATGTTTCCTCTGAGCGTGCTCACCCAGTTCCTTGAGGGTACGCACTATGGACAGCAGACCACTTGCACACTCATAGCGCATTACACACGCATTTTCAGTCAGGCACGGGATGGGTTACAAGTTGCTTGCTTTAATGCAAATGAGCACACACCCTCAGACAGCACTGCTGAGGTTTTTTACTAGCTCCCTGTGCTCCCCAAGCGGGGCCTTGCCCTCTCTCGGGGGGCTATCTGAGTCAGAGGTCACGATCTCCCCCACAACAATTACCTTTGTCCGAATTCCAACCAACATTCTGCGGATCGCAGCACTCTATCGGCTTGTCTCCTCCTGCGACCACAACATCCTCACCCAGAGGCTCTTTCTGCATCACCGAAGAGAACGCAGATCTTTCCCCCATCCATTCTTTGTTCCCCATCCTTCCCAAGGCTGACTCCCTGGATGAGAGGTCCCTTACTTCGTCACTTCTAACAGCTTTAGAGAGTCAGCTTGGCCTAACCTTTGTGCGCAGGTGTGTTTAACGTAGAGCTACACAGCAAATCAGTGTGGTAACTGGGGAGCTCAGACATCTTGTCCCTTTGCCGAGCCAGCAGCCTTCCCTTAACAGAATCCCTGGACACAAACGTATATACAGTGGAATCTATACGGTGGCATCAAAGGTCCCCCCAGACACCACATCCGTCCCTAAAATCCTTCCCCCCAAACAACCCTGAAAGATTTCCCTTGACCCCCTCCTCCACCCTGGCTGTTCCTGAAATCATCCCCCACCTCCACCTCCCCGCCCTGGCCCTAAAACCTTTCCCTCAGACCCTGGTCCAGCCCTCAAGTCCCTCCCCCACCCTTGGTCCATCCCTAAAGGCCTTCATCAACTACCCAGTCCTTCCCTAAAGGTCTCCATTAACTCCCTGTCCGTCCCTAAAACCCTTCCCCCAGGCTTCCCAATCTGTTCTCTAAATAACACACACACCCTCAACGCCCCCCCCCCCCCCCGCCCCCCCCCCCCCCCCCGGTTTAGCAATACACACACCTCCACCTCTCCCCACCACCACCCCCCCCACACCCACTCCCACAAACACACATCCTTGCCCCACCCCCCACTCCCACACACCCCGCTCCATCCCTAAACACCTTCATCCATTCCCACCCGTCCCTCCCTAAACCCCTTCCCCCCCTCCCCTGCCCCCGTCCCTCTGTCCCTGGCATGGCCCAACTGCCCAGCACCACCAGACCACTCTGGCCCAAACACCGTAAGGCAATGGTTCCCACCTGACAATAGCAAGTCGAGGAACTTTTTCGTTTTCCTAAATAGAGAGAGTTTTACTTAGCACGATGCCGACTACGCCGAATTATGTTTTGCTCACTGACTGGATACACAGCAAAGCTGAACTCCAGATCAAATATAGTCAAATCTATCAAATATATCAAATAATGGAATATATCACATGCAGTTTCTTATATTGCAATAAAAGAAAATAGCATGCAATATGATAAAAGGAACCAGTAGCAGTTACTGTGAGCAATATGATAAAAAAGCAATAGGAGCGAAGCATCCAATTGTTATTCCAAAGTGTTAACATGACCAAGGAAGGGAGACATCACCAATTCCCACCCCAATTCCCTTCGGCTGGGAGCCCCCTTGCAGCTGCTGCCAGGAGTCTCTCGGGAACTGGGAAATTCCCCTGGAGAAGGTACCAGGAAGGAATTCTCTTGCTGCTTCCCACTGTGCATGGCAGCCGTGTGAGGCACAGCGCAAGGGTTCTGCTCCCTGCTTTCTGTGGTGAGAATATTGACACAGCACTTTAGAACTCATACAGAAGCAAAAAACATGGCCTGGGAAAGTGCAGCACGGCTCCCCTGGAGAGAGTTCCAGGCAGGAATTCTCTTGCTGCTTCTCACCCTGCCCGGGCAGCCATGTGAGGCACAGCACAAAAGTTCTGCTCCCTGCTTTCTGTGGTGAGAACATTGACCAAAACCTTCTGCACTCATGCAGAACCAGAGCTCACCTTGTGAAAGTGCAGCAGTGCTCCCTGGAGAAGGTGACAAGAAGGAATTCTCTTGCTGTTTCTCACTCTGTCCTTGCAGGCATGTGAGGCACAGCACAAATGTTCTGCTCCCTAATATCTGTGTTTTGAAAATTAACCCCTAACATTTGCAAACTTATAGAGCCAAAAAACCCCTCACCTTGACAAGTGCAGCACGGCTCCCCTGGAGAAGGTTCCAGGAAGGAATTCTCTTGCTCTTTCTCTCCCTGCCCTGGCATCCATGTGAGGCACAGCAGAAAAGTGCTGCTCCCTGCTTCCTGTGGTGAGCAAAATTAACCCTTCAGAGTTGCAGTTGTTAAGAGCCCAAAAAAGTCACCTTGGGAAAGTACAGCACTCCTCCCATAAAGAAGGTACCAGGAAAAATTTCTCTGGCTGTTCTCACCCTGCACTGGCAGCCATGTGAGGAACAGCACAAAAGTTCTTCTCCCTGCTTTCTGTGCTGAGAACATTGATCCAAAACTTTTGCACTAATGCAGAGCTAAAAGAAAAAAGAAAGTCTTGGGAAAGTGCAGCACGGCTCCCCTGGAGAAGGTGCCAGGAAGGAATTCTCTTGCTGCTTCTCACCCTGCCCAGGCAGCCATGTGAGGCACAGCGCAAAAGTGCTACTCCCTGCTTTCTAAAGTTAGCAAAATTGACTGTCCACAGTTGCACTCATGTAGAGATAAGACTTTCTTACTCAAAAGCAAAACCCAAGAAGCCACGTAGCCTTGGGAACTCCCTTGTCCTTCCGTGTGGCTGGTGACTTCCCATGGCTCTTCCACAAGGCAGGACAAACAACCATGAATTTGGAAGCCCACGTAAATTCAAGTACACTTAGTCCTCTGACAGTCACCACTTATGGGCCAGCGGTCCTCTCACCCCTCCACAGATCTGCCTCTTAGTCCTCTAGCAGTCATTCTCCATGGAGGGACCACAAGTCCTCCATACCTACCCGCCAGCTCACCAGAAATGAGTCAGACCACGCCAGAAGTGACACTGCCTGACCTGCAGGAGATATATTAGACCAGTAACGATGGTTTCAAGACAGAAAAAACACCACCATCCAGCAGCACAGCAGAAAAACAACCAGAAGAAACTTCGTACACAAACCAAAGGCACCCATCCATACTTTACAAAGGAAAAAAAAGCTGAAAAAGGCACTCTCCACAAAAAACCCCACCACACAGATCACAAGATAAGATAAAAATGCCATAACCCCAGGAACGCAGGGCCAACAAACACAGATTCTGTCCATAACAATAACACACTTTGACACTGACTCGCTTGACCTCTGGCATGCTTGACCTTGTTGCCCCCAAACCCCAGCACATTGTAGCCCTAAGGCAACACAAAATGGAGCACAAAGTCCCTGGAGATCTCTGCTAGGGCAAAAGCAAAGCACAGAGCCACACGGGAGGGGGTGTTGGAAGGGACCCGTGGAGGTCCTCTGGGCAAAGCCCTCTGCTCCAGCACGCTCACCTAGAGCAGGTCGCAGAGAACTGTGTGCCCTTGGCCTTGGAAGATCTCCAAGGACAGAGAATCCACAACCTCCTTGGACAACCTCTGCCAGCATTTGACCGCTCTGAGGGGGAAAATTTGCCATTTCTCTCTCTCCTTTCACTGTACCACATTCCAGAACAGCCATGACATGACAAGCTCAGGCTTGAAAGCCAGTGCTGTGGCTGGCCTGAAATTCTGTCCCCCTATTTTTCATCCACTGGTAGCTAAAGGAGGACAAAGAAGGATTTCTTTCAAAGGAGAACTTCTCTTTTCCTCTGTCCTTCTTCTCTACCAGTGATCTGGATTCTGAGTGCTGTGCCACTGTCCTAATGGCTGGGACAGGGATACTTCTTGTAGGACAGGGAGGAGGTGACAGTGGAGATGATCAGGCTGGGGAAGCTGAAGGAAAACGCAAGCGACTGGAGTTGCCTGGAGCAAGAGTGGCCAGCTTCCAAGCTAGGTCACCTCGTGTCCTCAGCTCCTATACAGGAGCTGAACCACACACATGGACTGCAAAGCAGTGTGACCCATAGAAAAAAGTTTGCTTGGCTCGGGATCGCCCAGGGGCATTTAACTGCAATTCCACCCTTGTCAGCAGGAAGGAAACATGCCCTGCAAGCACACACTGAGGCATGACACCTTCACCGGGGCTAAAGGGTACCTCAGGAGACCTGCATGGGACCCCCCAGCACCTGGATTGCTGGCTGGAGGATGGGTCGGTCAAAGGACCCTGATGGGAGCCCTGCAGGCTCCATACATTGGACCAACGGGCACCTTCCCTTGTCACACAGAGCATCCTCTCGGATGCTCTGCACAGTTTCTGGTAGATCTCTGGAGAAGAGCTTCTCCGCAGCCCTCTCCCATGGGCTTGCTCACCCCCGGAGCCCTTCCCAAGCACAGCCCCATCAGGTGGATGCAGCCGGCGATGCAGGGAAGAACAAGCAGCAGGCACCACAGTCAGCACTGCGGGAAAGCTGGGACCCCAGACACCCACCCAGGCTCTCCAATCCCAGCCTGGCCCACAAGAGTGCCTTTATCTCCCTTTCCCAGAAGTGCTGAATTCCCCTTCCAGCATTAGCCACTGGACCCACGCTGCTTCTTGCTGCGGTGTACAACAGCCAACAGAGAACTTGCTACACGTCTCTGATTTCCTGCATTTTTCCTGAAAAGGGCGGGTGTGTAACTCTCTGAATGGCTTCTATTTGAAGCAAGGCATTGCTTAGGGTCAACAGTGAAACGAGACACGGGCCATCAAAAGCCGACTACGGGTCCCTTCTTTGCCATGGTCATGGCCTACCCCACAGACTCGCCCCTGGCCGTGTTGGCCACCGGCTGGGTGAAGGTCATGGCTAACAGGGCAGGGGCTCCTGGGTGGTGCTCATCCAGCCCTGATTGCCAAGGGTGAAGCCTTAACACCCAGGTGGGATAAGGCCTTCCCAAGCAAGGGTGGTGCTCCAGGGGCACCACAATTCCTGCCGAAGCTCACCACACATTTCATTTCCCTGTGGCGCCTGGCAGGACACGAGTGGCTCTTGACTGCTGCTAGTCCCCCCATCTTTTGGTAAAAATGGAAGTTTTTCCTCCCGGTGGGCCTGCTCCAGTTCCAGCGCCTTGGGGCCTGAGGCCTAGCACGGCCTGGTTGCCAGAGGCCTTCCAACTGCTAGGCCTGCCTACACCAAGAGGAGTCTGCCTCAGGCCACAATGGCCATCTCTAGGAAAAACAGCTTCTTTTATCGACCAGGACCCTGTCAAAACCCCAGGTCAAAGCGCTGGCCGCAGGCGCAGGGAGGTGGCCCTCGCCCCCTGCCCTGTCCTGCTCGGGGCTCCCCCGGGCAAGGCAGGCCCAGCCATACTGGAGAGGGCCCCAGCCCCGCCCCCCCAGGCTCCGCCCACTTTCCGTTGGGCTCAGACCGTTGGTCACGGGGAGCCCACGGCCACCACAGGCAGCAGGGCAGAGCTGTGCTGGCACGCAGCGGCGCTGGCAGGAGGCAGCCTCTGGCCCAGGAGCGCTGCCACAGCACCAGCACCCCGCTTCCCAGCCTCCCCATCGCCGGCTGGGCCCCCTCCTCGGTGCACAGCCAGGGCCCTCCTCTCCCGGGCAGGATGGGCCAGGCCTGCTGCTGCTGCAGCTCCAGGTGGGCTCCCCCCGGGCTCGGGGACACACGGGCACAGCTGGGCCACGCAGCACTGACGTTGCTCATGCCCGCCGCGCTCTGCTCTGCAGGGAGGCTCTCAGCGACGCCGAGCCGGCGCTGAGCACGGACGTGCGGCTGACCCGGGGCCGCAAGAGGAGCGAGAGGCGCCTGCTCCTCCTCCACGAGGAACTGGTGGTCGCCAAGTTGCGGTAAGACCCTCAGAGCCCAGATCCTTGCCCCCAGCCCCGGCCCAGGGACACCCTGGCACCAGCCCCAGGCCCCGGCCCCTCGGTGCTGGAGGCACCAATGTCCGTCCCAAGGGCAGGTGGGGGACAGGGCTCTGCGCGTGGGGACCCAGCCCAAGGAGCCCCCCTCCAGCTCAGTGCCCGCCTCTGCTCTCTGCAGACATGGCACCAGCCTGCGCCCACAGCTCTGCCTGGCCCTGGACCAGCTGTGGGTGCTCAGCAGCGGGAAGGAGGCTGCGGGGCAGGATGGACAGGAGGAGGAGGAGCAAGGCACCGATGAGGACAGCACCTCTGTCATCCTCGCCTGGCCCACCGGCTCCTGCATTGCCACTTTTGGGTGAGTCGTGGTCGGGCAGCAGAGGTTCCCAGCCATGCCCGCGCCATCCCATGAACACAGGCCTCTGCCTTGCGTGCAGAGCTGGGCAGGGAGCAGGCAGCTCGGTGGCAGGGAGGGAGGGATGGGGGATGTTTCCCCATCCTGCATCCCCTGGTCACCTTTTGGTCCCCAGAAGGGAAGGGCAAACGCAGCCGCTCAGGCAGGACAGAGCGACCCAGGGCTTGGACAGCGCCTCTGTCCTGCCCCACGGGGCAGGGCTGTGCAGGCACCCACCTTTGCCCAGGGCTGGGGGCAGCAGGGCCTGACGCTCTCTCTCCTCTCTACCTGCAGATCCCAGGCACTGAAGGAGCTGTGGGTGGCCACACTGCTGGGGTAAGCCGGGGGGATGCTCCAGGAGAAGCTGGACGGACGGGGGAACACAGCCCCCAGCTGGGGAAGGTGCCCCCGTGGCTGCGAGCAGCTCTCGGGCACAGCTGCCTGACAAGAGACGGCTTGGGGCTCACCCAGCTCTCTCCCTCTCCATTCCCGGTGCACAGGACACCAGAAGGACGCAAGGGAGCCCGCGTCACCCGTCTGACATCCATCAAGCTCCTGGAGAAGGAGCTGAGCCGCCGCCACGCCGTGAGTGTCTCTCTGCTCTGGGCCCTGTCCCTGAGCACTGCTCCTGCAGCCGAGCAGCAGACCCATGGCTGCTCACCTTCTTCCCCTCCTTCTCTCCCGCCCAGTGGAGGACACTGCGTGCCAGGAGCCTGGAGAGGCTGATGGAGGCACAGGCAGAGGTGAGAATGGCTGCCTTGCACCTGCCTCTGGCTGCGCCGGGATGCACAGGGACTGGGGTGACCTTGTGTGGGAGGGACAGAGGGTCTGATGGTGCCACTCAGGGAGCAGAGAGTTTTGGGAAGCCAGCAGCACGCCAGCACGTTCTGACTGGTGACACTGGGAGGAACCCTGCCACATGGGGAAGAGAGCCTGGGAGGGCAGAGTGTCCCAGCTCTGCCGCGCTCAGGCTGCTGGTGGCCCTTTCTGCTGCGGGGCTGCTCTGCAAGCACAGCCTGATTCTTGGTTCTTGCAGGCTCATCCCAAGCAAGGGCCTGCGACGGCCCCATCTGCAAACGCAGGGGGACTTTGCCCCACACCAGGTGAGTTTGGGAAAGCAAGGCAACCTCCTGCAATGCTGTGCTCACTTGTCCCGAGTGTCGCCATGCAGGTTGGGCAGCCCACGGAAGGATGTCACCTGGACGGACAAGGACAACTGCTGGGCCGCGGCTGCTGGACGTGCTTCTGCGGGGACACGGAGCCTCTGCTGCAGCCCGCAGCTTGCAGGAGGGCAGGGCGAAGGCTGGCACAGGCTGACCCCGTGGCACGATGGCTCTCAAGAGCTTCTAAGTCAACACCTCCGAGCCACAGCCGTGGTTCCAGCTGCTGCCTCCCTGCCCATCCTGCCGCACCACACAGCACCGTGCTGCAGGCGGGGCAGCGCAGGGCAGGGCAGGCGCTGGGACCGCTGGCCTGGGGTCTCCATTGGTGGTGTCTTACTCTGTTTTCCTTTGCAGCAGGAGGGAGCAGCAGCAGGAGCAGCAGCAGCAGGAGGAGGATGGGGCTGCCCTGGCCCTTTTGTCTACGGCGCACCCCGGCCGCTGCCCAGGCGCCAGGGCAGGCGGGCTCCGGCTGCAGCAGGGCGCTCTTTGGGCAGCCCCTGGCAGCCCTCTGTGGGGAGGACAACACGCTGCCCCGGCCCATCCAGGTAAGCCAGCCTGCACACGGGGTCCCCAGCCCTCCCTCTGGCTGCTCTGGAGAGGGCCTGCGTGTCCCCAGCAGCTGCGGGGACAGGGTACTGGACTCTGCACCCCCAGAACCTGCTTCTGGTCCCAGAGCCTTTGTGGCGCTTAGGCAACCACGTCTGGGGCAGAGCTCTGGTCCTTGCCACCGCTTGGTTCTTCAGCCAAGCAAGTGGCCTCCTGCCTCTCCTGCAGGAGCTGCTGGCTGTCCTGCGCCAGCGAGGACCGACGACGGAGGGGATATTCCGCAGAGCTGCCGGCGGCACAGAACTTCGGCAGCTACGCGAGGCCCTGGACCGCGGCAAGGACATTGACATGGGAAGCCAGCCTGCGCTGCTGCTGGCCGTCATCTTGAAGGTGAGCGCTTCTGACCTGCAGCTGGAGGAGCTCCTGGCTGGCCTGCAGCGTTCAAAGGCTCACCTGCAGCCCTTGGCATTGCAGGACTTCCTGCGAAGCATCCCAACCAAGCTCCTCCTCATCGACCTCTACGAGGACTGGATGGCAGCCATGGAGAGGGCCAGCAAGCAGGCCAAGGTGGAGGAGCTGAAAGCGTAAGTGTGGGCAGCAGCCTGCCTGTTGAGCAGGGACCGGGAGAGTTCTGGGACCTGCCTGCCAAGGCACGGGCTCCTCAGAAAGCTGTCTTTTCGGGCAGCTGCAAAGCTGTGCAACACGGCTGCTGGCTCCCACCCGCCTGGGGCCAGCTGCAGGGACGGCTGTGGGCACCCTCTGCTTCATCAGCCTTGTCTTCCTCTTCCCTCAGGGTGGTCAACAAGTTGCCTGCGGCCAATCTCCTCCTCCTGAAGCGGCTGATGGCCCTGCTGCAGCACATTGGCCACAACGCAGCCACCAGCAGAATGAGCTGCAGCAACCTGGCCATCTGCGTCGGGCCCAACCTGCTGAGCCCACCCAACGAGGACCTGCTCCCGCTGCAGGCCATGCTGGCAGTGACCGAGAAGGTACGCCCTACCCAGCAGCCAGTGCTGCCTTCCCGGCCCATCGGAGCTTGGCTCTTGAGAGGTCCCTGGCTGCCTCCTCCCTTGAGCCAGGGCTGGTGGGCTGGGTGCCTGGAAGAGCAACCCCCAGCCGCAGCCGCCTGCGCAGACGAAGGGCCAGCAGTGGGAAAGGCTGCTTGACACGTCTGCAGGCACCTGGCTTGAGACCAAGGCTTTCATGTCTGCAGGTGAACGTGCTGGTGGAGTTCCTCATTGAAAACTGCGGGGACATCTTTGGGGAGGAGATGGCCAGCCTCTCCCCTCCATCAGCCGAGGAGGTGCCAGCACCCATGGACAGGCGCACAGGTAGGAGGCGGGACTGAGGCTTGTCACAGACACTGGGGCTTGGGATGCCAGAAACCTCAACGTTGAGGAGACAAGCGGTGTAGGGCTCGGCTGGGCTTTGCTTAGGTGTTCTTGACTTCCAAGAAGTCACGCTGCTGCACGTGCTTTTGCTTTCCAGAGCTGCAGCACGAAGAGCAAAGTGGCCCTGCAGGCACAGCAGACACCCAGCGTCCAGCAAAAGCCTTTTTGGATGCAGCCGCCTCTCTGCTGGACATCGAAAGAGGAGCTGGGGGAGACACAGGGTCAGGGCCCAAAGCGGCAGAGGTACGGCAGCTCCACAGACACTGGGGCAACATGTCTCAAGTGGGACAGAAATTTCCCAGGAGGCCAAGCAGCCGCTGGGGCTCCTCCTGGCAGCCGCTCTCTTGTGCCTTTGGGGTTCCTCCTCTCCCCCCAGAGTGGTGCGTGTTAAGGAAAACTGGAAAGGCTGTTTCTGGAATGCACTTCATTAAGTATGATCTGCTTCATCAAACAAAACATACCTACAAAATACCCACAGAAGGACAGAAAGGAGTAGCTGCCACCTTGAGAGGGCTTTTGCTCAAATCCTACTCCGTCGCAGCTTCATCAAGTCTAGGCTGCGTTGGCTGGACTGTGCAAAATGTGCACGATGCAAACCAGCATCTCCTCTGTAGAGCTCATACAGCAATTTGGCAGTCAGGCCCTCACTACCCCAGGCTGTCACTTGCCACACCTTACCTCCCAAATTTCTGGTTTAGGCACCTCCAGATTTGCCTCCAGGCACCCCCGAGGGCACGGCAGAGTCCCTGGCACGCCTGCCACAACTGACCAGCCTGCCCCAGGAAACCAGGTAGGAAGAGCTCCCCTTGCCTGACCTGAGAGCTCACTGCAGGGGCTTGGGGCTTTCCCCATCTCATCACGCTGTGGGATGGAAAGGTTTGCAGGCTCCCACCAGGAGAAGGAAAAGTCAAGGAAAAGGAAGAGAAAAGAAGCCTGGGCAGAGGAGAGGGACAGCCAAGCACAAATAAAAAGGAGAAGAGGGGAAATGATTTCGTGGACCCAAACCTGAGAAAATGCAGGAAGCTGCAGCACGTCAGGAAGGCCAGGTGCATACCACGCGCTGCTGCCCATCTTTCCCGGCTCTGAACACGGCCCTAAGTCAGCCCAGCTGGCTGGCAAGGGCCGGCGAGGGCTGGTGCTGAGCAGGGTTTGGGATGAGCCCCACGGCTGCTCCCCAGGGGCTCCCCGTCAAGCCCTGCTGCGCGGCACAGGGGCACTGTCAGCATCCCTGCGCACGCACAGCTCCCTAGGGACATCACCCCTGGGGAGAAGGCCCCTAGTGGAGGCCAGCAAGAGCTCTCCCTTCTGGGTCATGAGGAATTCCTCAGAAACAGCGTCCCCCAAAGAGGGGGGAACCAAATCCTGCCTCTTCCTGCCTCTGGGGGTTTATCAGAGCTTTCTGACTCTGTCCTTGCAGGTGCTGACTGATTTTCACCGGCTGAACAGCTGTGACTTCTGGGCCCCCGCAGCTGCTGTTGACAATAAAAGAATCTTTTCCCTCTCCTGACTGTGTCTGCCATAGGGTCTCGTGGAGTGGGGAGCGCTTGTGCTGGGGTGGACCCTCGGGGAGGAGATTGGGATCGTCCCTTCCCCAGCACCCTTTCCAGCGGGCATCGGGGCTGAGCTGAGGGGCTTTAGGAGGAAAAGCAAAGCACAGAGCCACACGGGAGGGTGGGGTTGGAAGGGACCCGTGGAGGTCCTCTGGGCAAAGCCCTCTGCTCCAGCACACTCACCTCGAGCAGGTCGCAGAGAACTGTGTGCCCTTGGCCTTTGAAGATCTCCAAGGACAGAGACTCCACAACCTCCTTGGACAACCTCTGCCAGCATTTGACCGCCCCGAGGGGGAAAATTTGCCATTTCTATCTCTCCTTTCACTGTACCGCATTCCAGAACAGCCATGACATGACCAGCTCCCTACAGCTCTGGCAAAACCAAACTGGGTGGAAATCAGAAACCGGTACTGCTGTGTAAGCAGCACAGCCTTTAAACCCAAACCAAGGGTTTCATTCTAAAGGTCAGCTGTTGGAGCACCATGAGGCTCTGGTGGGACAGCTCTGGAAAGAGTTAAGCCTACGCATCTTCAGAAGTTCTGCTCACCTTGGAAGAGGCCACATATGCAGGGCTAGCGCTGCCCGTACCCTGGAAGGTTAATTTAACCCTAATTTCTATATAGCACTGCAGATACCATTTGAAGGGCACATCACTGTCTGCCTCTGTCTCACTATGAGCAAACACTGACCTGCTGGCTAATTATTCAGCTGCTTTGGGGGGGCGGGGTGGTGGTGGTGGTAGTGGTGGTAATTTGCAGTAGATTTAAAAACCACCCTCTTGCCAATTCAAGTCTGCTCCGACTTCAGTGAGAGCAGCTGGGGAGAACTGCAGCCAATGCTGACATGCTCTTCAAAGCCTTCACTGCCTGCAGCCTGCACGGTTTGCTCAGAGAGCAGCAGAATCGCCCGTCAGCCAGAACAAGGAACAGAATCACTAAAGCAGCATCCCCTCATCAGAACTGTTTTTAAGTTTATCTCCTCCGTGTTTTGCTGTCTCTCCATATGGCCGTTTTGTTAATAAAGGCAGTGTCGCCAAAGGATTGAGGTAATAAACAATTAAATTAGTAAATGAAAAAAATTGTGTGCTAGAGGGGAGAAGCCAGTATGGGAATGGGAACTGCGTGTTCTGCCCTTGCTTACACCACACCTGACCAAGAGCCTTTATACATTGCCTGAAAAATCAGTTATCTGCAGTGAATCCCAGTGACAAGACAAATAGTTACGGCTTTTTTTCTTTTCTAAAAAAACACACAAAACTTGGTCTCTTCTGCAAGGTCAGCTCCAGTTGAATGTGACAGCAGCGCATCCCTGGGAATGCCGAAGGGGATCTGCATTGAGCCACCAGGCACCCTCCTGAAGACGACGCAGCTGGCTGTACGACCGCTGCTGGAAACCAGGCAGCAGCGAGCTTCACCTGGAGCACAGGGCTCTGGATCAGGGAGGTCAGGGACCAGGCTGAAGGAGACAGGACCCCGCATTACGACTGTCATGAGAAGAGGAAATCCCAAGGAAGGTCTTCTGCCTCCTCCCTCGTTACAAGGCGCTGGGAAACCATTTGCGCCCTGTGGCAGCACATAACAGACCCAGCACGGGGGTTATGCAGGCAGAAAAAAGCTGCCACTGACTAAGAAACCTTACACCCTAGGCCTATCTTTTCTTTCCTGATCACAGAGACGTGACATGCAGCTGCCTTCTGTGATGCCAAGAGATGTCAGCCTTAGCAGCCACACAAAAGATCCCCGAGAAGACAGCATGACAAAGAACAAGTAGGAAATGATCTAAGAATGATGCTTTTTCCTTTCTGCAGGGAGAGCAAACACTTCCATCAGTCCATAACAAGCCTTTGGCACTTGTCAATATGGCAGAAATCAGGCACTTAGGGAGGCAGGAAAAGAAGATGACAGTGGAGCAAGGAGGAGAAACAGCCACTTTTGTCAGCAGGTTACATCAGCCCCCCGCTAAGCTGCAACAGCTCCATCATGTTGACCCATTCCTCCAGTCTTTTTTTACCCAAGACAGACACAAATCCTCCCCTTGCTGGATCCAGAGGATTCCCTAGCAGGCTGGGCTGCCTGGCAGCTGGGAAAGCAATCTGACAGGGAAAAGCACACCCGACAGACACAGGATTCGCTGGGTGAGCACAGGACGACACACTGGTCCCAAGGGTCGCAGATCTGCAGACACCCTGGCAAGCAGGGATAAGCCAACCGAGGACGCAGGTATGCAGTCCCTACACCCCTCTT